>NC_050452.1:70144408-70494295 GCF_903995425.1 Onychomys torridus | reverse complement strand
ACAGTAATTCCATAGCGGACACTGGGTGCTTGCTGGCTGGGTGGCTCTAGGTTATTACTTGTGGATGCTGCATCCACAGCATCCAAGCATGGCTGGGCTCGGAAAGAGAAAAGTTCCCAAGGCTGTCACTCTAGGGATTCAGAGACCTTATGCTCCCAGTGACTGGTGGGCACGTCAGTCCTGAAGGTTGCAGTTTATATCCAGAAACAGCACCACAAGCTGGGTAGGGCCCATGGGTTCTGCGAGCCTTTGACTGTGATGGGGATCACCGCTATTCTTTGGAGCATACGTTTCTGAAATGAACATTGATTGCTCAGATGAGGGGACCTAGGTCAGGATAGGGCTTAACTGGGAAAGCTGGGAGGCAGAAAGCCTGACCCCACCGTGCACCATCCAAAGAGTTCCTCCGATATTTTGCTGGATGCAAAGGGCCACCATGTACTCAGTTCCCTCCACAAACATGGCAAGCACCTTCTGTCTTCTATAGGCCTTCTGTCTTCCAGAAGTTTGGCTGGGGGAGGGCTGCAGAATCAACAGCTTTTGTCTTAAGCTTTATTTATCCAGTGATGGCAAGGTTGGGTGGCTGCTTTCAGGAGGACAAGTAGCCACAGGTTTGTCAGCCTGGTGGATGCAGACTTCTGCCCCCACAGGAGAGCTCAGAAGCTGAGAGTGGATGCAGGACAAAAGCATATCCCTGCCAAGTTGCAGCACTGCTGGGACCAGCAGACTCCACTGTTGCATACCTCTGCTTTGGAGCGAGCCTGCTCCTGGTGTCAGTCTCAGTAGGGGCCTTCAGTTTCTTCTCCTTGGCAGGCACCCCACCTGCCGCTCTAAGATGAACTCTGTGTCCCTGTCTGGGTGAAGAAGCTGGCTTATCCTGGCCCCCCCGTAAGCGTCACCAGCCTCAGGTGTTGGAGGCGTCTCTTGGTGGATCAGCACAAAGTGCTCTGTGCTGTTGCTTCAGTTTCCACTGGAAAACAGCCCCCCGAGTGCCGGCTCTACGCTCTGCAACCGTTGACACAGCACTGGCTTCTCAGTGAGGAACCACTAGGCAGACATGGCCTGTCCTGCTGGACCTGCCCGGGAGAATGCCTGTTCCACCTGGTGAGACGCCCTTTAGGAGTCCACCTCCAAAGTAAGCCTCACCAGACCCAAATCTCACAGACACCATTCTGTGTGCCCTGGTAGCCAGATGTCCATGCACATGAATCTGTATATAAGTGGGTGTATGCATTAGTGAGCCCCTGCATGGATAAGTGTGCTCAATGTGAACCAACTCTACAGTGCAGGGTCAGAAACGAGCCCAGTACTTACTTAATCATGGATGCACGAATGGGCTACACTGGGTAACAAAAGGCAAGCTCCCTGTTTGTCCTAGTGTCCTTAGCAAGGAGGATCCCAAGGGTGAGCCAGACAGCTTCCTGCTAGGCTGAGGCTTCTTGAGCCTCTAGGCACTTACATGTCAAGCCAGGCCGCTCTTCTGCCAGGGCTCGGGGCTTGTGTCCACCCACCCAGCACAAGTCTCCTGGCCCCTCACCTGTTTTCTTTGGAAGGTGGAGGATGCTCTTTGGTGCAGTATGGTTGATACGTCAAGCTACAAAAGGACCCACTGGGTAAACTGGAGGCCCTAGAACCTGAGTAGGCTGGACCCTCAGGTGTATAGGAGGATCATTCTGCTCTCACGCAAAACATCTAGAAGCTCCAGGGACCAGAGTCATGCTCTTTCTACTCAAAAGTCCTGGTACCCAAGGAGGACCACAGGCTAAGAGCTCTCAGAGCTGAGGTAGCAGGAGTCTCTTGAGTGGCACGTGGTAAAATGCTCTGCAAGAACAAAGAGATGAATTTGACCTCAACACCTGCATGAAAGAAGCTGGGCATGGCAGCATGAGCTTGTAATCCCAGTGTTGGGAAGGCAGGGGATCCCTGGGGCTCACTGGCCAGGCAGCCTAGCCTATTGATGAATTCTAGGCCAGTGAGAGACTGTTTTCCCCCCTCCCCAAAGTCAATAGCACCCAAGGAATGACATCTTTGGCCTCCATGTGCACATGCACATCCATATATGTGCACCCACACACATACATATGTACCTGCATATGAATGAGCATGTAGAAACACACACATGCACACAGATATACACACAAATAAGGCTTTTTGAGTAGCTCAGAACCAACCAGCCTGCCTACTACCCTGTGGTCAGACAGATGGCCAGCAGGCCCTTCAGTTCATGTCTGGCAACTCAGGGAAAACCAGTCCAGCATGCAGGAGATCGAGATGGGTAAAGGTGGTGATGCAGAGAATTCTAGAAGTCACAGTGTATCCTGCCCTATTCTCGGAGTATGGGATTCTGCTGTATGAGAGTGGGCAGGGGGAAGAGAGTAAGGGGCCTCTTGGATCATCAGCCCCAGGGGTCGTGTGAACAGGGCCTCCTGTGGGCAAAGCTTTTGTGCTTCTTCACAACAGGAGAACTTGATGCCTCTTCTCATGTTTCCTGCAGTGAATGTGTGCAAATGCACACCAGGGCTACCTCTGCTCCCGCTGCCCCAATCACAGACAACAAGAAGGGCCTGGGTGGATTCTACAGCTCAACTTTGCAGAAAAAACAAACTTTAACAGAAGGGCCTTCTCTAGTGCTCCAGGGCCGTGTACTCAAATCATTAGCCAGTCTGTCCTCACAGAGGTCTTGGCTCAGAAAACTCCTGCCGCGAATCAGTTTTCTGCCAAGTGTCAGTCTGAGATGTAAAAACAGAGAAACCAGAAGCATTAAAACTAAGCAGGATGGGAGGGTCGTCTCAGCAGGAAGCGGGTCTGAGACATGTCTGTGGCCAGGCCAGCAGCAGCCTTCCTACATGCACCTCACTGGAAGCATTTAGCCAGTCCCTAGGGGAACTGCAGTGTCTTCCCTTCCTGTAGCCTGGGACCTGGTGTAAGGACCAAATTTCCCAGGGCCAGAAAGAGCTAAGCAGCAAAAAACATGGCCTCTTGGTCTGGGGCCAGTTGTATTTTTCACATCCTCCTTGTTTTGAGAGTGGGTGATCCTCAAACAGAGTTCATCTCTCTTTGCACACCACTGGACACTAGATGCCAGGACAAAGTCAGTGTGCAGGGTGCTCCCACAGGGCCTCGGGTCCCAGTGTAAGTGGTGGTATAAAAACATTCCAGGCCACGTTCTGTGGGGTCAGCACATGTGCAGCAACGGGAGCTGGAGGGACCCTCCTTGGGAGAGACAGGCCATGGGGGATGGCCTACAGGCTGTACGTAAGGCAAAGCTTCAATTTCCCTAACTCTGGAGCCCAAACCCAGACATAGTTGTGCCTTTGGGTCACCAACTCTGACACCCCCAGATCTGGATTCGGGGTTCTCATGCCTTTTACTTGCCCCCATGTCAGCGTGGGGGGAGGGTGGGGTGGCTCCTGTCCAGCCCAGCCCCTCACAAAGGGGTGAGGGTTATGGAATGATGCAAACCTGTGTGATCAGTGTATTGTCTCACTCCACCCCATCCAGCCCTTGGCCCCAGAGCCTGAGCTATAGTTAGGCAAAACAGCAGAGCCCATGGGGAGGGGATACAGGAGGAGCAGAGGTAGAGATGGTGAGAAGACAATCTACCTAGGTGCCTGAGTCTTATCCCTACGCCTTTTGGTTCTTCCCAGCCCTCACCCTAAGTCACCTCCTCTGCTGTCCTCCCCAGTGGCTGTCAGGCTTGGTCAAACCTCGACCTTCCCTTCCTGGTGTCTGGCAATCCCCTTGGGCACCCTTCTATTACTGTCAGACCCTGGACATCCCCCAACACCTCACCTATCAGGGCCCTGAGTCTAGGCCTTTCCCATGCTCAGTTCAGGAAGAGCCAGGGAAGGCTCACAGGAGTGCAAGGTCATATTTCTCAGTGTTCCTATGGTGGGAGAAGAGGTACTTCCTGAAAAGAGATTCCTGAGGTTTCTAAACGGCCCTAGCTCCAGTTACCAAATTCCTTCCTCCTCCTTCTCTGAGAGGCACACAGTGCCCTACATCATAGAGAATACACCTCAGGCAGCGGATATAGGGGCAGCGCTGGGGTCGTGGGGAGGAAAGTTTGAGTTGCTGGCTGGACACAAGGCTCTGAGGCCCTAGTGTGCTCTGTGGGCTGACATGACACCAAGACTGGTATGCTCTGCTCAGATGGCACCCTTTGAAGGAGAATCCTGTTACACTGTGTTCTATACTGTGTGGTCAGAGGAGCTCTTTTGGAGGAAGCTTTCTGAATAAATGTAACAACAAATGACCTATTGCTTTCAGAAAATGAGGTGACATTATCCCACAAACCAGCCATTTTATCAGCAGTTTTTCAGGAAATCTTTGGACTTACCTAGTCCTATTCATGGATGTTCACCAATTCATGCCCATCCTGATCATGCTGAACCTGCAGCTACTGTCCATGGTGGTGGATATGTGAACAGCTACCCAAAGCCTTATGCTCCTCACATAGTGTTGATCTGGGGTTGAAGCTCACCTAGTCAGGCAACTCCAAGAGCCTCTGCTTCCCCCCATCGAAGTTGTACCCCATTTCTGTTGGCCTAATCAGTCCTCACACTCTGACTGTGGGAAACTTCAGACTCTCACAGACCTCTGGTATCTGGCCTTGTGCAGGTAAACTCCTATCTGCTCTTAAAGTTCTTTGCTAGTCTATCAATTTCCCTGAGGTTAAATTGCATGGCAGGGCCCAGTTGATCCTGGGTGAGAAGAAAAGGTGAGAATTGGTAGATGCTCATATCTGTGGCGGGTAATACTCCTGTCCTGACAGCAGCAATAGAAGCTGACATGCCCACAGACAGGCCAGGAACAGAGCAGATCTTATGATTAAGGGCCTTCTAGCACAGGCCTAAGTTGCTCATTGCTATGCCTAGTATAATATTTTAATTTTTTTTTTTTTTTTTTCGAGACAGGGTTTCTCTGTGTAGCTTTGCACCTTTCCTGGATCTCACTCTGTAGCCCAGGCTGGCCTCGAACTCACAGAGATCCACCTGGCTCTGCCTCCCGAGTACTGGGATTAAAGACGTGCGCCACCACTGCCCGGCTTAATTTTTTTAGATTTAAAAAATTTGAGGGCCAGCAAAATAGTTCAGCAGGTAAAGGCATTTGCTGCCAAGCCTCATGACCTGAATTTGATCCCCTGAGACTCACATCGTGGAAGGAAGAACCCACTTCTGCAAGCTGTTCTGTGATCTCTATAACACACAGTGTGTGGCACATGTACTCACAGACCCATATAGTGAATAAAGACTATGTCATACAAAATTAAAACGAAAACTGAATGTGGTGCTGAGCAATGAGCCCAAGCTGTTGCACATGCTTTATCACTGGGCTATAGCTATACCCAATTCCAATAGATTGGTTTTGTATATGATGTATGTACTTGTGTATGTGCACCTGTGCATGCGCAGTGCACATGGATGTGAACACGTTGCATATGAAGGTCAGAAGCCAATATTAGGTATCTTAAACTACCACTCTCTCCACTTTTATTTTTTAAGATACTGCTTTTCAGGCTGGGAGGTGGTAGCACACAACTTTAATCCCAGCACTTGGGAGGCCGAGGCAGGCAGATTTTTAAGTTTGAGGCCAGCCTGGTCTACAGAGTGAGTTCTAGGATAGCCAGGGCTAACAGAGAAACCCTGTTTCACAAACCATCACCAACAAAAAAGAGTTTTTCACTGAACCTGAAGTTCGTTGATTCAGCTATGCTGGCTGGCCAATGAGCTTCAGTTAACCCACCCCTTTAGAGCCAGAGTTACAGATACGCACCACCATTCCTGTCTTATATGGGTGCTGGGAATCTGAACTCACATCCTCATGCTTGTGTGGCAGGCACTTTACCCATTGAACCACCTCCCCAGCTGTCCCCAATAGTTTAATTTTTGAAAAGAGAAACAGGAATTATGGGAGAATGCATTAAAGCAGGCAACAGAAGCAGTGTCCCCTGACACACCAAGACAGTTCACTCTGTGTTTCCCATAAGTGACTGCATAAGGACACACCTCTATTAGTGACAGTGTATAGCCAAGGTTAAGATCATGGGTCCTGGCATCTATGCCTTAGGTTGAATCATGCCACACTCCTGAGAGGCTCAAAAATATGTACTTCACTGTCTCTTGTGTAGGTTGACCAGCACTTTCCAAAGCCCACAAGACCACAGCTGTCCACAGCTGCACTCTACCTGTACCACTATTGTGGTACCATCTGTCCCTTCTTTGGCCTTGTAGCTGGGTGACTGGTAGGCCAGCCAAACCAAAGCTCTGTGTATCCTGGTTTTTCTGGGCCTACCTATTATCAGAGTTGGCATTTTTCCTGAAGAAGTAAGAGTTCTGGGTGCAACAAAGTCTTCCCAGGTGACTCCTGTGTATGTGTCCACTGATGGGAAACCATATGTATACACATTGATGGGAAACCATATATATATACACACTGATGGGAAACAATATGTGTGTCCACTGATGGGAAACCATATGTATATACACTGATGGGAAACCATATGTGTACACTGATGAGGAGCTGTATATGTGTCTAGTGATGGAAACCATTTGTGTACCTGAGGGAGAACCATATGAGTGCCCACTGAAGGACTACATTTGTGCCAAATAAAGGAACCACGTAAGTGTCCCCTGACAGGAAACTACACATATGTTCACTGAGGGGAATTACGCAAGTGCCAATTGATAGGGAAAGCCTTGTTTGCCAAATGAGGCAAACAATGAGAGTAAATCCTGATAGGCAGAGGTGTATATGCTGATGGGATTTCATATACCTACTGCAGACTTGTCTTTCTCCACAGCACTACTTTTGAGGCTTAGTCTTGTTGGTGCATTTACGTCTAACTCAAGGATATTTAGAACTTTTGCATATGTAAAGCCAGTCTCTGGTGTGCCTGTCTGTGGACACTCTGGGTTGTCTTTGGTGCAGATGCCACCTTGTGCCTTTCCAGCTCTGTTGCCAGTGTTCCCAAGACACTTGTGTGTCCAGAATCACCAACTAGTATGGTGGGGACAGGGTGGCTTCAGGTGAGGGGCTATCCCTCATAGCCCAAGGGAGTTAACCTGCAATGGACACAGACCCAGCTCCGGATTCTTGGCCCAACCTCCACAAGGAGGTTTTCTCATAGTCCTGGTTGGTTCAGTGAAGGTTGTAAGTAGAGATACTGATGCAAAGTACATTGGATGGAGAAAGTCTTCCATCAGGCCCTGAAGCCAAACTAGGTTTCTTCAAGACTGTCTTTTGGCACACAGCCCAGATGCTGCTCAGCTCTGCACAGCAGGTGGGAACATGCACAGCATGGATATTCACTTTAGAACATTCTATAGCTCAAACCTGCCCACAGTTTTACATTAACTGAATCTAGTAAAGAAACTGAGGTAACCATTGCTAAAAAGAAATGGGCCTGTACTCTGTATCTTACAAGATTTGTTTAGTAAAGTTTTCAACTATATTTTACCTAAGTATCACTTTTTTCCCCCACTAACAAGTTTTAAGATAGGAAAGAAAAAGACAGACGTGCACAGGCCTGCGGAAAACACATGTGGGTCAAGAGAGTATGAAGCCAGGGAATATGTGGCCGGCTTATCTAAGTATCACTTTGTGACAGTCTAGAGCAAAAACTTTTTTCAGAAGGTAGGCTGGTGCACATTCATCTGGGGCTAGCAGGTGGTTATTGCCTTGAGACTAATGGTTATCAGAGTCTTGGGCATTCTTCCTGTGGCTGCTGTGAGTCCTGAGAAGTGTTCTAGGTTAACTGGCTAACACCCGTGAGAGTTCGCCACATTAAAATTGAAGCCCAGCAACTAGCTTAAAGAAGCAGAATCAGATCTGCTAGTCCCTCTAGGATTACACTCTCATGCATGTATTTGTAAATGTTGTGCTTAGAAAAAAAATCACCAGTAGAAGGGGCTGAATCTCTGTGTTCACCAAAGGAGGACATTCATGGAAAAAAAAAATCAGGCTTTTGTCTAAAATAGTCAATGTCATAAAATAAAGGCAAATTTGTGGAAATGTTCCAGATTCAAATTCACCAACAAGGCACTTTATGCAGCACAAGTTCCAGACTAGCCTTGATCCAGATGTACCAGACTGGGCAAGCTGGAACATAGTCCTGGGAAGAAACTAGTTTGCGGCTGACCTCAAGGTTACCTATAGGAAACACACAGTAGTACATGAAACCTGCAACTATCAAATAGTTCACAATAAAATTGTGTATACATGTAAATGTGGGCAGACAAGAGCAAGCATATTTGAGTATATGCAGGAGTGTGTGTACTGAACATCACATGTGCATATACAAATATATACTCAGTGGGGTGTCAAAAGCTGGTTTTTTTTTTTTTTTTTTTTTTTGTATCCACATCTATAATATTGTAAATTTTCTGCCACTGTGATGTGTCCAGTATACTTTGCCCAGTTCCTCAGTGGGCATTCCTCTCTGGGGATGTAGGGTATCTTTTGGGCTTTGTAGACCAATTTGCACTGACATAGGAAGACCTGGAGTAAGGCTTGGTAGGAGTAAGATGGGTGCCAGGGCAAGGTAGAACTTTATGGATAACAGGTTGCAGGCCTCACTTACTCCCAGGCTCTCCTTCCTCTGGTGCCATTTCTACCCAACAGAATGCTCAGTACCAATGAAGTCGGTGTGAAGGCTTGAATTTACCACATAAGAATTTTAGGAATTTCCTCCTTGTCTGAAAACTTGCTCAAAGCATCCCTTTGTATTTACAATTGCTTGGGTTTTGAATTTTCGTCCTGTGCAGAGAAGCCATGGCTTCTTAAGAGTTTGTGTTTATGAGGATCAGGATTCAGGCTGTCTAGCTGTGCTTCACTCCATTTGGTGTTCAGGCTGGGTCAGTATCATGGTGCCATCTTAGGGAGCTGGCTAGGAGCCCAGGGTTCCTCTGGGCCTGGCCAGGAGGAACACTACTGCTTGGAGGGCCAACTAAAGGTGATTCAGGCTCAAGGTAGAGTGTCTTGTGGTGACAGGTCAGCAGAGGGCTTTGGGCCATTTGGCTAGACCCATCTCCTGCATGTTGGTCTACTTCCTGAGCTGGGTCGTAGGTCTTCCTGTATGTCTTGGGGCTTCTGGATTGTTCTTTCTAATAAAGTGCTCTGTTGGATGGGAGTGATGCAGGGGTCCCCACACTGTTATTCTTCCCAGTCCCACCTTATGATTTCTAGGTTCTCAATGATAGGCCTACACCAACAACTGCCTGGATGCTATGGTCAGGAAAGGCACAAGTTTAGCTGAGGCTAAGCACTCTGGTCTCTCCAGAAGCATGCCAACAGTAGTATGTGGTAGTGGTAGTGGTGATATTTTGTTTGTGCTCTAACAAATAAAGCTTGTCTGGAGATTAGAGTGCAGAGCTAGCCACTAGGTTTAACCATAGAGGCCAGGTAGTGGTGGCACACACCTTTAATCCCAGCATTGGGAGGAAGAAGCAGGAAGATCAGGAGTTCAAGGTTACCCTGGACTACATGAGATTGATCCAGTCTAAAAGAGAAACAGAGCCAGGCAGTAGAAACTCACACCTTGAATCCCAGCATTAGGGAGGTGGAGACAGGAAGTGATTATGCTGGGCAGAGAGAGGAATATAAGGCAGGAGGAGACAGGAGCTTGGCCCTTTTCAGTCTGAGGACTCCTAAAGGTCAGAAGTCTCTCTAGTGGCTGGTTCCTTTACTTCTCTGATCTTTCAGCATTTACCCCGATATCTGACTCTGGGTTTTTATTAAGACCAATTAGAATTTGCACTACAGTAGTAGATTCTGTTTGACACTGGGAAACAGTGCTCAGAAGTACCACTCATTTTTGAAAAGTATATTGTGAGGTAATTTCTAACTTCACAGTCTTTATCCATGAAAAATTTAAAGCCAAAAATGCAATCTCTGCCAGAAGTCAGGGAATGTTGAGTCTTAGAGATGGAAAATCAAGAAAGGCAGAAGTTGAGGTTGAACTTGGGATCTGGTCAGCAAAGGCACATGAGAGGGCCGTGCTGGAACCACTGGGAAAGTAGGGTTCTGATATGGGAACCATGGAGTTTATGTTGGGAAAGAATGTTTCTCCAAGCAGCATTAGGATGCCTTTGAGATATGTTTGGGAGCCGGGCAGTGGTAGCACACGCCCTTAATCCCAGCACAAGAGAAGCAGAGGCAGGTGGATCTCTGTGAGTTCAAAGCCAGCCTGGTCTACAGAGTGAGTTCCAGGATGGAGATAGATAGATAGATAGATAGATAGATAGATAGATAGATAGATATATTTGGGGAAGAAAGTGGGAAAGAGCAGAGGATATACAACTAAGTTTAGAAGTATTTACTGCTCAGGGAAATGTGAATGAGGCACAGTATGTGCTGTTTGCAAAGGATATACTTCGATTCTGGTTGTGGTCAATGTAGACAAGTGCTGCATCCTCTCAAGAGCCTTATATTGAGACAGAAAATGGGAATGTGAACAGACAACTGGTAAAGATGGAAGAACAAACCATAGAGAACAAGTTAGACTGAGAGAGAGAGAGAGAGAGAGAGAGAGAGAGAGAGAGAGAGAGAGAGAGAGAGAGAGACAGACAGAGAGAGATACACCAATGAAGACCAAAGTAGGGGTTAGAGGTCTTGAAAATTTTTAGTAGGTAGATCTGACTTCACAACCATGCATGTATATGGAATTGTGAGCACACTGAGATAGAGAAACAATTCTTAAAATGAGCAAAAGGCATAGTGCTGCTGCTTGTTCACCTGGAGCTTTATCTATATAAGCTCTCCTACAAGGGTACCTAGAGAAAGCTGCTGGTGTGCGAAGAGAGCAAAGATGTAACCATCATCCACTCACTGGGCTTGGACTCTGAGCTGAGTCCTAGATGTAGATATGAACTGTTTTGTAGTAGGGCTTTTCTTCACTAAGCCTGGCCACAGCTTTTAATAAGACCATTAAGTCAGCAGACTGCCACCCTTCCTCTGAGCCTCCTTTCGAGCAGCGCACTCAGCCCACAGCACTGCGGCCACTCTTGCCTCCCTGAGCCGATCTTGTCAGGGTGGGACATTGCTTACGCCCCCTTGGAGTTCCTGCACACTGCTAGGGACAGTCACCACAGCCTCCCAGTCCAGCCAGCAGCACGTGTGTGAATCTCTGACCCTCCTCCACACTCAGGACTTCTTTCGCTACTCACTGTTAGCTCTGTTTCCACTGTGCAAAGACGTGACAGAGACCTCTATCTCTACCGGAGCCCTCAGCTGGGTCACCCCATCCTGTCCTGTGTTAGAGGGCCATTGTGAGAGCCCTGAGCCCTCTTGTTCCCTATATACCTATGAAATCCTTCCCATCTTCTGGGCCTGTCTACCGTGTGTGTGTGTGTGTGTGTGTGTGTGTGTGTGTGTGTGTGTGTGTGTGCGCGCGCGCATGCGCGCGCGCACATGTATAACATAGACCTCTAAATCTTACTGCCTCAGTGCTGGGATTAAGGCAATGTGCCACCAAGATGGATTGAAACAGATTAAAAAAAAAAAAGATTTATAGCTGGGTGGTGGTGGTGGTGGTGGTGCATGCCTTTAATCCCTCCCAGCACTTGGGAGGCAGAGCCAGGCAGATTTCTGTGAGTTCAAGGACAGCCTGGTCTACAGAGCGAGATCTAGGACAGGTACCAAAACTACACAGAGAGACTCTGTCTCGAAAAACACATTACGTATTATTATTTTATATGTATGGGTGTTTTGCCTGCGTGTATCTGTGTACCACATGCATGTAGTTCCATCAGAACCAGAGGAGGGGGGTTGTTGGATCCCTTGGAACTGGAGTTACAGACTATTGTGATCTACCATATTGGTGCTGGAAACCAAACTTGGGTCCTCTGCAAGAACAACAAGTGCTTTTAACTGTGGCCAAAAACTCTGGGCAGAGTCTTAAAAGGACTTATGCTTGTGACTTGAGGGGTTCAGCTGTGCCTCCTGCACTCTTGGTCCCTTGCTCTTGTATGTGCAATGAGGTAATAAAAGATGGGCTATAAGGTGCTATCTTGTAATAAAAGTTAGATAAGGATGTGGTGGTACACACAGCAAGATCCTGTCTTAAATAACAAACAGCTGGGGTTGGTGGTGATGTGGAGTGTGCACTCAAGAAGAAGGAGGACAATGAAGAACAGAAGACAGATAGTTACAGTGGGTAAGGGTAAAATATTTACTCAGTACCTATTGGGTGTGCTACGGTTAAGGAGATTAGATATGAGAAACAATGTCATTATAAGACTGATATCTATTAAATACGAATCTAGTGTGGAGTAACCTAAGGCTGTTGGCCTCTGTTCCATTCTTGAATGTTTGGTGATAGTCTCTACTTTTGGGCTCATGTCCTGCTGTTCTACAAAAAACACTCCTAAGATACCCTAGCTTTTAGGGACACGCGGTGGCTCCCGGTGTGTCTCCCTGGTGTCATTGATAAACTTGGTTTAGTTAGACCGTGAGGCACACACACTAGAAAGGAGCCAGGGAACTTCTGCATCTGACCTCATCATCCCATTTTTCCCTTTGTGAGTTTCTTCAGTTGCCTAAACTTTTTACAATGCTACAATGAATCGACAGCTTGTTTTTCTATGAAATGAATCCTACAGGACTCAGAGCAACTCCAGCTAGCAAGGTCCAGCGCCCCCTAGTGTACCAGATGGTACTGTGGCAGAGCCATGTTCTCCCCAAGAAGGCACTGCCCCACTAGTTAGTTACCCAAACTTTCTTACACCACACTTAAAATGACAGACATCATTTTCATACAATATCACCAGTAACAGCAAACATCTGAAAGGAAATGGCTTGTCCAGTCTGAACTAGAATTATGTCATTATCCTAAAGAACACTCCACTAGCTTACTCATTCTGGCTCCAGTGAACAATCAGGTGATGGTGAGATGGCTCAGCAAGACGGTTGCTGACAAGCCTGATGACTGAGTTTGAACCCTAGAACTCACAAGGTAGGAGAATACTAACTCTTGCAAGCTCTCTTCTGGCCTATATGCATGCATATACACATAAATAAAAATATAGTAAAATAAAAAAGCTCTTCAGATTTAATTCCTCTTGGTCACTTCCTTCTAGAGTATTCCCTCAGAATTTCACATGGCAATGACATTTTCTGTTATTATTTTTTAGTTGTAAAGATTTCCTCCCCCCGTCAAAACTCAGAAACTTAGCAAAAGAAAAATGACAAGTGTGTCCACTCCCTGGTCATGTGTGACCTACACTGAGACTGTGAAGCACTCACAGCTTCCCTGTGTCCCTTAGGAGGCTTTTCTTGTTGGCTGAGAGGATGCGCATCGGGAAAAGAGGCCTATGAATCTGTACAGTTAGGGAGGAGCCAAAGATGACTTCTGAACTCTGCTACATTGTGCCTTGAGGAAATAAAAGTCCATGTGGTGGACAACATGTGACCACCTGACAGACACATCATGCCACTGAGCCAAAGCTGTTCTGTTAGCTACCGTGGCATGTCAAGGCCACGGCAGAGCTCAGCTGCTGAGGAACTGTGGTGGGACTGTGGCAAGCAGGAAAGGTACTGCTCTTCCGGGTCAGGGTAGGTGGGCAGGGTACTTCCTCCTCACCCGCCCCCGTCTTACTGCTCTGCTGCTCACACCACCCGCTGCTGGCCCTTGACTTCCACACGCCTTGCCTCTGAATAATTCACACTTTTATGCTGCTGTTGGGGGATGAATGCGGGCTTCCAGTATTGACTGGTGACACCCAAGAGCCCCATCTTGGAATGCTACCACCTATGTAAGTAGCAGGATTTGGGCAACTACCTACATGTTTACTTAAGTGGAGATTATTAGAAAAAAGAACAGATGGACTGGGTTAGTGATAAGTGCTCATGAAAGGCCGACAAGGGTAAACATCTCTACTCAACTAATGGGCCTGGAACTAAATGGCTCCCTAAAGCTTAGTTGTAACTTAATAAAAATAGTGTGCAAAGCTAAATATCATGCTATCAAAATTTATGTGTAGAATGTAATATAAAGCAGTGGAAGAAAGTGTCAAAATTTAAGATTATATCGGAACTATCAGACCCTGTGATCTAGAGCCCCTCTGAGGGAAGAATGTAGTGGGGTGAAATGCACCTGCTGGATTCTTCAGCACTGTTTTCAACATTATTTCCCTGAGCAACACCACAGCCATGAATATGGAGCTCAATCTACTGTGCCCCTTTGCACCTGACCCGTGGGTTAGGGTTAGGCTCAAGGCTCACCTTGAGGTATCATAATCACAGGAGGTCATTTATATTTCACATTTATCTGACATCTTAGCATTAAGTAATCATGTTTTCCTTATATGACATTTCTATCAAAAATATGGATTTTATAACATTTTATAAAGTTATGGGAATTGGAGGTGTAGAGCTGGCTCAGGAATTAAGAGTGCTTGCTAGTTGGGTGTAGTTGTGCATGCTTTTAATCTCAGCACTGGAGCGGGGGGAGATAGGTAGATCTCTGTGAGTTCCAGGCCAGCTTGGCTTTTTAAAAAGATTTATTTATTTATTATGTATACAGGGTCCTGTCTGTACATATCCCTGCAGGCCAGAAGAGGGCGCCAGATCTCATTACAGATGGTTGTGAGCCACCATGTGGTTGCTGGGAATTGAACTCAGGACCTTTGGAAGAACAAGCAGTGCTCTTAACCTCTGAGCCATCTCTCCAGCCCCCAAGATTTACTTTCTGGTTTTTTTTTTTTTCTTCGAGATAAGGTTTCTCTGTGTAGCTTTGTGCCTTTCCTGGATCTTGCTCTGTAGACCAGGCTGGCCTCGAACTCACAGAGATCCACCTGCCTCTGCCTCCCAAGTGCTGGGATTAAAGGCGTGCGCCACCACCTCCTGGCACCAGCTTGGTTTATATAGTGAGTTCCAGGACAGTCAGGGTTATGGGAGAGACCCTGTCTTTTTTTTTTTTTTTATATTTATTTCGAGACAGGGTTTCTCTGTGTAGCTTTGCGCCTTTTTCCTGGAACTCACTTGGTAGCCCAGGCTGGCCTCGAACTCATAGAGATCCGCCTGCCTCTGCCTCCCGAGTGCTGGGATTAAAGGTGTGTGCCACCACCGCCCGGCGAGACCCTGTCTTAAAAAAACAAAAACAAAACCAAAAAACACTAAAACACCCTGCCCCTACCCAAACTATACCAAATATCAACAAGAAAAAGAATGTTTGCTGCTCAATCTTGAGGACTAGAGTTCAGTCAGATGCCAGCACCCATGTTAGGTGGCTCACTATTGTCTATAACTCCAGCTCCAAGGGATCCAATGCCCTCTTCGGGACTTGGCAGAGCCCTGCTCCCTCACATGTACAGATACTCACTCAGACACATATACATAAAATAAAATAATGTAAATATTTTTAAAGAGTAAGAGTAAGTGGTGCATTTCATTGCATGAAATTCACCAAGAATTTATAAAAATATTTTTACAAACAAATTCTGGGAATGGAAGCAACTTAACACAGGTATATTATTACAAGATTCTGAACACCCATCACATATTTTTAGGATCAAGCACACTCCTGGGAGAAAGCCATACCTGGGTCACATAGCCTTCTTGCACAGCAGAGAAAGGCTATTTCTGCTCAGCAGTCCAAGCATCATTTCCTGATGACTGGGGAGGTGCAACACTGGTAACAGCATTTACAGAGGTCACACACCCCTGGAATAATCCAGTGTGCAGTCTGCCTGCATCTCAGCCCATCTGTAGAGTGGGCACTTACTTCTTTCTGCTGTTAATGTCTTCTACAGAACCAGATAAGTTCTCTGACAAATTATAGGCAAATAGAAAATAAAGGATTCGCCCCTTTCCCAGCTCTTAGGGTGTTTAATTATGAGAGACACAGGGAATGGCACTGAGGCACATGACACTTACCTATGAGTGCCAGATGTCTCCCACAGGAAGGGTCCACTGTCCACAAAGCAACGGGTTTTATGCCCTTAGACCTTACCTGCAAGGGCTCTGCAGAGATCTGTCCATGGTACACAGCCCCACACACTGGCTGGCACAGGTCCTGCATAACAGAACTATGCCACTGGAAACCCACAACACATGCAGGAAATGAAATCACCCTGAACTGTTGGCTTCCCATGGGGGATGTTCTGTGCACATATATTATGTTGTGGCACAAGCCTGGCACACCTGAATCCCAGTGAGCTGCAGCTGGGGATCCCTGACAGTAGGCCCCAGGTGGATGCTCACGTTGCCTCCAACAGCCACATTTAGGAGTCTACAGTGTCAGGAAGAATATAGCTGCCAAAAATCCCACAAGGCTGTCCAGACACTACTCCATCAGAAAGCTACTTTATTTAGTTACACCATCTCTCAAGAATGAACTGTACAGTGATATTTATCGAGGAACACACACATGCCAGGGGCTGGCTGCAGAGCGTAGATTTGCAGGTGTGGAAGGCAGGAATGGGCTCATCTTTTCACTGTCCATCCCCCCAGGAGATGCTGACCCTATAGGAAGCATTAAGAGATGTAAGGAGCTGTGAGCTTTGAAATGACTTCTTAATTCTATACTGCTGAAGAGAGTGAATGCAAATGTCAAATAAGAAAAATAAGCTGAAAAAAACAGAAGGGTTTACTGGCTTAAATATGTTTTTAAAATTTCATGTCAGGTTAGTTCTCTCGGAGTACTGATGACCAATGTAAAAACTTGTCATGGAGACTGGAACCAGCACTAATGGGCTTCTGAACTACTGCCAAGAAACTGAGGAGTGTGAGGTTTTGTGTTTGCCCACACCTCATGTATCTGCACAAACATCTCACGTATGTACTCTTCTGAGAGCAGCCTTGGTGCCAAAAAGCTGGCTGAGCACTTGCCTGTACACTGCCTCTGCAGCAGGCCCGAGATGCTGATGGGCTGTCGGGGTAGTCCAGTCCATGAACTACCAAGGCTGGGGGAAGGCCCTTGTGCTGCTCTGCTGGATAGCTGTGATGCTGGAGCTGGTGACAGTTCCTTGTAGGGCATCTGCAATGGTGGGACTCTAACAATAAATTAAACAAAAACGTTCACAAATGGTCTTCATACTTCTAGTAACATGGTCATCTACTCACTGACTACGGTGTGGCCTTAAAGATCATCTGTTGATAAAAACCTTGCTCTGAAGACTTTGGATGAGTAAGGCCTGTTCTAGGCTGAGAAGGTGGTGACAACCATTCAGAAGGCTGTCCATGTTCTGTCTGCTGTTCTAGGGACTTGCTGTACAGATGCTGACCAAAGTCAAGAGGCGTCTGCACTTTCCCTAGGGTCCATGACAATGAGTAGCTGAGCAGGAACAAAGGGAGCTAGGGTCTTTAAAACTTCATGATCTGCTCTGTCACCACAGCCAGCTTCAGCCCGTATCTACCTGTTCCTAGAAGCCACTCACTCCACCTTTCCCAATCCCTTCCAGAAACTCTAGGCAGTTCTAGCACCTTCTCACCATGTGGTGCCATCTTGCCTCTTCAGGCCAGCCTCTAGCTCATCCTCTCATCTTTTAGTCACCAAGGGCTCCAGGTTCCATCCTCAGAACTCTGAAGGGCTCACCTTACAGACTGTATGCTGTTATCATCAGCTGACTGAATTCTCCTTCTTTGCTAATTACTACTTTTTCTAGATTTTACAGGTTTTGGAAATCCTGGAACCTTGTAGTTCTTGGGGACACTGCTCATCCTGGGGCAGCTAACTTCTGTAACTCATGAACAGCTTGCCTGTGGGCACACTTCTCACAAGCAAACCTACTTGCCTATACCCCTATCTTCCTTTTTCAAATCCACACACACCAACCTTTCTCTTGCCTATATGTTCTGGATGAGCAGGGACTGCCAGTGAGCCTAGGATCTACAGAGTTATCCAGAATAAACAATTAACACTTCTTGCCTTCCACAGAAAGCACAGAACAAGTTTATGTTCACTTTTCCCTACCCTTTCTGCAACAATCTCTAGATAGTCATATCTGTTGCCTTCTTACCACAGATAATTCAAACAGAGCCAGGGTACTCAGCAACATACTTACCCTGTGTGTATAACCATGCAGTTTGGAGGAGTCAAAAATGGAGGCTGGGGTTGCAGTAATAACACAATATATACCACCAAACAGGGGAATCAAAAGCCAGTAGAGAATGAGGTAAGGTTGGTGCTTCAGGAGGAGCCAGCGTCAAGGAAGGGGGGATAAAGTCTCCAGGATGGGCAAAAACCTCTTGTCAGGTTCTTCAACCAACAGACAAATGCACATAACCTCAGGACCCAAGAGGCAGACATGGCTACATAGGCCATGTGCTTACTGCAACTCGGTTAGCTGGAGGTAGGCAGTAACATGCAGACTGGATTATAGCATTGTAGGATGTTCAAGGGAAGCAGCTGAAAGTTCAGGGCTTGCCTTCTGGAGACTAGCCTTTGAGTGCTCAGAATGTGTGTAAGAGACACTGGGAGCCGCCTACCTGTCCATGGAGAAAGGTGTGGCTGAGTGAAAGGTATGTCTTAGAGTTGGCATACTATAGCTACAGGCTGAGCCAGCCTGTCTCTGCTTCTGTGAAGTATCTTATGGGGCACAGTCAGCCTGCAAGCCTCTTCTCCTCCAGCCACACTCCTCATACAAAGGCAGAGCTGAGGAGCTGCATGAAAAGCAAGAATATTTCCCTCTTGGCTTTTACAGAAAACATCTGTAACCCCAGCTTACTCCTTTAAGCAGTTACTGTGTAGCCATTAAGTAGTTCTTTTTGAGGTCTCTAAGTCATACCTTGGATTAAAAAACTCTAGCTATAAAACGAAACATATAATACAACATTCTCCAAACATGGACACATAGGATCAAGAGGCAACCTGTCAGCTTCAACCCTGGCTGAAGGTTTTGTCTGGCTTATGTTTTACCCTAACAAGGACCTACCTGATAGCCTTTGTCATGCTTGCATGGCTGGGTGTCAAGCTGAGATGCTGGGATCCCCGGCAGGAGACACTGCCTGTGGAGGGAATGAAACACACTGTGTGATATTTGTGTGCCACAGTGCCAGATCATACCTGCTGCTGCTTCTCTGCAGGTATGGTCATGTCTCCATTATGAGACCAGTATCAGGTGGCATGATACCCAGAGGTCATCTCTGACTCTAGGAAGTTCTCTGAGTGTGACTACTGACCCACCATGCACTCCAAATCTTTCCTATCACCACACAAGAAACATGTGTCCTGTCTTCTATTTTCACCTATGCCCCTTTTAAACTTGGAGATAATGTGAACAATTCAAATAAATTGGCAGCTTGATGTCAGTGGCTGGGACCAGAATCAACCAAGCCAGTTGAATTTCAGCCTCAAAAAGTTGCTCCTGGGGCTGGAGAGATGGCTCAGAGGTTAAGAGCACTGACTGCTCTTCCAGAGGTCCTGAGTTCAATTTCCAGCAACCACATGGTGGCTCACAACCATCTATAATAAGATCTGGTGCCCTCTTCTGGCCTGTGGATGTATGTGCAGGCAGAACACTGTATACATAATAAATAAATAAATCTTAAAAAAAAAAAAAAAAAGTTGCTCCTGAGCCATGGAGACTTCTCTGATGGCCAGTAGTTAGTCAGCAAGGGCCAGACATACATGCCTAGTACACAAGTGCTCAGTGAATACCAGTAGCCACATATGAAGGCCTGGAAAGCATCTCCAGGAGAATGCCTCATTTATATTTAAAAAGAATGTTCATTCTGCTATTGTCAGGTGATGTCTGTATATGCTTTTTTTTTTTACATAAGTTAATTTGGCTAAATTCCTTTGAGTCTTCTAACTTCTTAGCAATTACATATTCAGTGGTTTATCAATTATAGGGATTTGGATATTGAAATACCGAAACTATAGTCTTTGGATTTCTTTTTAACTCATCATATATTTGGGTTTGTTGTCTATACACAGGAATTGTTTTAGCTTCTTGTATAGTAAACATTTGGCATCATAAAATGTCTCTATGTTACTAGTAATATTGTTATCTTAAATTTTACTTTGTCTATTATGAATAAAAGTCACTCTAGTTCCTTTCTGGTTGCTGTTTGCATGATATCTGCTCTGTAGGTTTTCCTTTGCCTACTTGTGCCTTTGAATTGAGTATACTTCTTATAGACAGAATGTAGGTAGAATTTTTATGCCAGTCTGACAATCTCTGCTTTTTTGTTGGAGCATTTAGTCCATTCCACTTAAGGTAACTTTTGATGTAGTTGGATCGGGGTCGACCCTCACACATTGATACTGGGAGACTTCAACACCCCACTTTCACTAATGGACAAAGCATTCATACAGAAACTAAACAGAGACATACTGAAACTAACAAATGTTATGACTCAAATGAACTTAATAGATATCTACAGAATATTCCACCCTAAAGCAAAAGAATATACTTTCTTCTCAGCACCTCATGGAACTTTCTTTAAAATTGACCACATACTAGTAGGTCACAAAGCAAATCTCAACAGATACAAATAAATTGGAATAACCTCCTGTATTTTATCAGACCACCATGGCTTAAAGTTAGATTTCAACAACAACAAAAATTACTCAACTGAATCACCAATGGGTCAAGGAAGAAATAAAGAAAGAAATCAAAGTCTTCCTAGAATTCAATGAAACTGTACAACATACCCAAATTTATGGGACACTATGAAAGCAGTGCTAAGAGGAAACTTCATAACACTAAATGCCCACATAAAAAAGTTGAAGAAATCTCACACTAGTGACTTAACAGCACACCTGAAACCTCTAGAACAAATGGAAGCAAGCCTACCCAAGAGGAGTAGATGGCAGGAGATAATCAAGCTGAGGGCTGAAATCAATAAAATAGAAACAAAGAGAACAATACAAAGAATCAATGAGACAAAGAGTTGGTTCTTTGAGAACACCAACAAGACAGACAAACCCTTATCCAAACTAACTAAAAGGCAGAGAGAGAATATCCAAATCAACAAAATCAGAAAGGAAAAGTGGGGCACACATCAGACACTAAGGAAATCCAAAGAATCTTCAGGTCATACTTTAAAAATCTCTTCTCCACAAAACTGGAAAATCTAAAAGAAATGGATAATTTTCTTGATAGATACCACTTACCAAAGTTAAATCAAGAACAGATAAACAATTTAAATAGAACTATTACCCCTAGGGAAACAGAAGGAGTCATTAAAAGTCTCCCAACCAAAAAAGCCCAGGCCAGATGGTTTTAGCACAGAATTCTACCAGATTTTCAAAGAGCTAATGCTAAAACTCCTCAGATTATTTCACAGAAGGAACAATGTTAAATTTATTTTATGAGGCCACAGTTATCTTGATACCCAAACCACACAAAGATTCTACAAAGAAAAAGAATTACAGACCAATTTCTCTCATGAACATAGATGTAAAAATCTATGTGATCACTTCATTAGATGCTGAAAAAGCCTTTGACAATATCCAACACCTCTTTTTATTTATTTATTTTTTTTAGCTGAGGATTGAACCCAGGGCCTCAAGCGCTCTACCACTGAGCTAAATCCCCAACCCCCAACCCTATCCAACACCTCTTTATGATAAATGTCTAAGAGAGATTAGGCATAAAAGGAACAAACTAAACATAATAAAGGCAATTTATAGCAAGCTGATAGCAAACATCAAATTAAATTGAGAGAAACTCAAAGCAATTTCACTAAAATCAGGTACAAGACAAGGCTGTCCACTCTCTCCATCTCTACTCAATATAGTATTTGAAGTTGTAGCTGGAGCAATAAGACAACTGAAGGAGATTAGGAGGATACAAACTGGAGTGGAAGAAGTCAAAGCATTATTATTTGCAGATGATATGACAGACCCCGAAAATTCTACCAGGGAATTCCTACAACTGATAAACACCTTTAGTGAAGTGGCTGGACACAAGATTAACTAAAAAAAATATCAGTAGACTTCCTATCCACAAATGGCAAATGGGTTGAGAAAGAAATCAGGGAAACAACACCCTTCATAACATCCACAAATAATATAAAATATCTTGAGGTAACTCTAACTAAGCAAGTTTTGTATGACAAAAACTTTAAGTCTTTGAAGAAAGAAATTGAAGAAGATATCAGAAGATGGTAAGATTTCCCATGCTCATGGATCACTATGATTAACATAGTTAAAAATGACCATCCTACCAAAAACAATCTACAGTTTTCAATGCAATCCCCATCAAAATCCCAACACAATTCTTTACAGACCTTGAAAGGACAATATTCAACTTCATACGGAAAAACAAAAATCCCAGGATAGCTAAAACAATCCTGTACAATAAAAGAACTCACAGAGGTATCACCAGCCCTGATTTCAAGCTGTACTACAGAGCTATAGTTATAAAAACTTCATAGTATAGGCATAAAAACAGACAGGTTGGTCAATGGAATCCAACCAAAGACCCAGACTTAAATTCACACACCTATGGACACCTGATTTTTGATAAAAAAAAGCCAGAAAGAAATATACAATAGAAAAAAGAAAACATCTTCAACAAATGGTGCTGGTCTAACTGGGTATCATCCAGCAACTGATGGGAGCAGATGCAGTGACCCACAGCCAAACAAAGGATTGTAGGAGCCAGAGGGGTTGAGGACACCATGAGAACACGGCCCACAGAATCAACTAAGCAGGGGACACAGAGACTGAAGCAACAATCCTGGAACCTGTGTGGGTCTGAGCTAGGTCCTCTGCATATATGCTATGGTTGTGTAGCTGGGTGTTCTTGTGTTCTTAGAACCCTTGCTTCCTACTGGGTTGCCTCATCCAACATTAAAGGTTTGTGTTTAGACTTATTGTTACTTGTTATGCAATGTTCAGCTGATATCCCTGGGAGGCCTGATCTGTCTTTTTTTTTTTTTTTTTTTTCTGAAGGGAATCAGAGGAGTAGATCAGGGAGAAAGGGGAGTTGGTGTGGAGGGGGGAACTGGAAGGAGTGGAGGGAGGGGAAACTGTGGTTGGGATGTAATGTATGAGAGAAGAATTAAAAAAAAAAAAGATTTCTTCCTGGTATGGCTGCCTTGAATTAAGGACTGTCAGCAGTCAAGCAGGCAGTTGGACTACCCTTATGTGAGCACTGACGTCCTAAATCCCCATGGATGCCTTGTGGTAGCTACATGACAACTAGAGTGCTTGCTGCTGAAGCATAGATCTAGCTCTTGAAGGCATGCATGCCAGGCCACAATGATTTCAAACAGCTACTAGACTCTGCTATCACAAATTTCAGTGAAGTTTTCACCCAGGCCAGAGGGAAGCATGTCCCCAGTTGATCTAACAGAGGGATTGTTAGATAACTGTATAAATGGACAATGCCATAACTGGTGAATGCAGCAGGCCATTTACATGATAGTGGCTGTTATTGTCGCAAACCTCTTTGTGGTTGTATAAGCAGGCTGTTCAACTCACTTTTGAAGCTAGCTTGGTGATATGTTCTTACGCTGTATCTGGGTATTGAAACATTAGGCCCAATAAAAGTCCTCTCTCAAGTATTTTTCTTGCCTACTTTAGATTTTCATAATTCATATAGCAGGATGAGCTGGTTAACATTAGGAAGGAAGTGGCAGCAGTGGTAGGAACAACAATTGTGGAAGCAACTTCAGTGGGAACCACAGCAGCAGCTGAGTCATAGCAACAGTGACAGCTACAGTGGTGATCTTGGCGAGAGCCACAGCAGTAACTCTGATTCAAACAGTAGGCAACAGCAGAAGTGCCAGCAACTGGTGTCTACGGGCTTTCCAGGAAGCCCTGCCCTGCTCAAAACTAAAGGAGCTGGTGGCTGTAGGCATCGTGATGGCCCTTCTACCTGGTGTACCATTGATGCATAGTTGTCTGATCTGGAACCACAGATTTCTCAGATGGGAAATGTTACTACTGACTACACCCTGTGGTTCATGTCCGACAAGTAATCCACTTTTGCTACATGATTGTCACTCTGCTCTGAGAACTTAGCCTTGCGACACCTAGTGTCTAGTGGTGGCAGTGACAGTGGCAACAGCAATGAGAGGCAACTGAAGTGTTGTGGAGATTGGCCAAGCCCTAAAGCCAAGGGTCTCAGACATCCTAGGCCTGAAATCTGGGGAGTCATGATGTCTTAGACTAAGGCTAGTCGCTGTCAAAAGCTGTGGAATCCTAGCTTTCTAGGCCTACAATAATCACTATAATACTTGTTACCGAACACTGAGGGTACTAGTGAGGCCTGCACATAAACCATGATAGTATAGAATGCCACCTGCTCCTGCCTGCAGCCTGGCTGAAGAAATCAAGGGTTATAAAAGCTGACAAAGCTCAGCACTGGCAGAGCTTTTCCTCACTTACTCACCATTCCTAACCAGGTAGAGCAAAGGACACCAAACAGTGGCTGGTAACATTTTATGAGCCATTTCAACTGGGGACACACACACACACACACACACACACACACACACACACACACTTCCTCACTTACTCACCATTCCTAACCAGGTAGAGCAAAGGACACCAAACAGTGGCTGGTAACATTTTATGAGCCATTTCAACTGGGGACACACACACACACACACACACACACACACACACACACACACACACACACCTACCTAGAGCCAAGGGGTTAATGTTAGGTATTTTCCTCTATCACTTTGAGATCACACACACACACACACACACACACACACACACACACACACACACACACCTACCTAGAGCCAAGGGGTTAATGTTAGGTATTTTCCTCTATCACTTTGAGATATGAATCTTGACAAATGCCAAATCTGAAACTGGCCAATTTAGCTGGCCTGGCTGGCTAGTGAACTCCAGGGATCCATCTCGTTCTGCTCTCTCAGCACTGTATGTGCATTGTTGCACCTGGTTTTTACATGGATCCTTATGCTTTCACAGCAAGTGCTTTATTCACTGAGCTTTTTCTCTGCCTGTGACCAGGACAGAGCAGGGGAATGGCTATGGGCTCCACACTTCCTAGAACTGCGAGGAAAGACTATAGCTTTGGGAATTTGATCTGTTGGGTAACAAGAGCTCCCACAGCCAGAGCAGGAGGGCTGTGGGTATTAGGAAGCCCACATGAGAAGAATCAGGGTCTGGAAGGATCATTGGACAAGAGCCACCAGGGCAATGAACCAGCAACCCAAGGCAATTACCAATAAAGAGGCAAAACAACTTTTGATTAAACTACAAGGAGACAGTAAAACAAGATCAGTTTTTTCCCATGGTGCATGATCCCAAGAGCTTCTCCTAAAATGGTTCACAATATCTCTATTGTGGTGAATCCAAAATTTCCCAGCCAGCTAGTGGAGGGCAACCCTTAAGTAGGTAAGAATGGACAACTTTGGTGAAATATGGCTTTCAGGGAAAATATCCTAGTTTGTGCATGGATCTGAAGTAAGATCATAGGAGATTTTACTTACCCATGCGTCCATCCTGAGGTGGACTAATCAGAGAGATTCTTGAAGGGCCTGCTGCCATTTCAGGCTACATATGCAAAAGAAAACAGCCAGTGAAATTTCCAAACTGCCACTTTTGAGAGTCCAATTTTGTTCATCAGGACCCATGTCCTGAAGCTCAAGCTCTGCAGTCCTGTCACCTCTGACAAAACCACCTGCTCACTGGATGGTAGCCTCATAGGCTGAGACAGAGCAGGACTCTGTTCTCTCTGGCTCTGAAATAGTAAATGATGCAGGACCCCCATTAGATTCCTTCAGGAATATCAGGAGAGTAAAGGACAAGTAAGATCTCAAGTGATCTGGTTGGCGCTGCCTCACTGAACCCTGCTTAGGCCCCCTTTTCCCAGAGACACTAGGAGCGCAGGTAACGTTACTATCCTTGCTTGACTCTGAGAAGACGTCTGCCTTGCAAAGTTTAAAATGTTTACTAACTGCCCCCTTTCCAGATGTCTGCCTATGTGTGGTCTGACACTTCACTTTGGAGTTTCACTCACTGAATTCTGTTTTTTCCAGCTGCAATGTATCAACTGTGCTTGTTATCTTCAGTATCTCTAGCTCACCCTAACTGCTTGGGTGCTAAGGAAACCTGAAGCTGAATGACCTGACCACCCCCCCAATAAGGGTCCCTCTCCACCATTAAAATGGTGGTCTGGAGAACCATAAGTACACAAGTTCTCAGGTAGAAAGGTGGAAGCAGGTGTCTAGCCTCCAAGGAGCTGAGATATGTAGCAGGGAATCTGTGAATGTCTGGGAAGTCTAAGGTAGGGAGCAAGGGAGGTGGAGGTTCCCAGGGTACAGTGGGCATACACTGGAGGAAGTGAGCATGTACAAGAGGTCAGCTGAGCAGGGAGGGGCAGTCTGTCTTTGTGCCAACTGCCAAGGCCCTGAAGTATCTCCTCCTCAAGGCACGAGTAACTTCTCATTCCCTGCTGAAGTCTTACCTAGCTACTCTGAAATCTAGATTCCTTTATGAGCAGGTTCAAGAGATTCTCTTAGAAATGGACATGACTTCTGATGAACAAGTCTACACACTGGTGTCTACCTTGGAGGGTTATTAGGAGAATGGTCCTCATTTACAAAGCACTTACAACAGTGCTAGCAGGTAGGCAGCTCTATTAAAGGCCCTTGAAGCAACACACAGTAAGAAATAGTGTCATTAGAGTGTATACAGTCTCTCTCTGCTGCATCCTACAGGTTACAGCCCACCTGGTGATACCCTAGCTTTGTGAAACAATTCCAAGGGTCTCATGTTTGAACAATACAGCATGTACAGAATCCAGTTCCGCCTGAACTGGGAAGGTGACCCTCTTGGTACATTACTAGGTTTGGTTTCATTTCCTCCGTTTTTGTTTCTCTCCAATTAACAGTTATGGTTTTGTTTTTTTGGGTCTCACATTTCTGGCCCATTTATTTATATGGGCTGATAGGGTTCAGTTTATAATAAGTACTTCATTCTTTTTAGATTATGGCCAAGGGCAGGTGAAACACAGGGCTATGAGCCCTGCCACTTTTACTAACAATGCATGGGACCCTGCTGCCCTTACCATAGGCCTAGTCATAAGGACAGAAAGGAATGTTCTTGTTTCTGATCATAACCCACCCATTAACTCTGGTGTCAACATAGTAAAGAGCTCTGCTAGAGACCACCAGGTGCCTTGAGCAAATATGGCAGCCTAGGAGGCATACTTACCTTTCTTGCTGGAGGAGTCAGGTCAATTTCCATTGATTCTATTCTGTTAAACAATGAAAAATGCTAATGAGACTAAAGATTTACTATAATTTAAAAACATCAATTTAAATAGCCTTGCATGTAATAGGTAAAGAGTGAATTTCCCAGCCCTTTCACGGGGTTGTCAGGGTGTGGTCAGATATAAGTCTGCTACTTCCTGTGTATCATACTAGCTGTTCATTGACTGTAAATTAGGCATAAGTTCTCCACATCTATTTTTTAGTTCTTCAACTGTTGCCCAGTATCACTGACTAGACTAGCAGGAACATTCATTTACTGCTATTAACACATGTGGCTAGCCCACACGTTACCACATTCATTAGTCAAAAAGTAGACAGGGAAACATCAGCTGGCTTTATTTTCAATTTGGCCCTTCCCTGGCCTGGATACATGATGGTAGTGACCTCAGAGGAAAGAGATACCCTTTCTTAACTACTCCAACAGCAATCCCAGGATGGCTCATTAGCTCAGCCTATATACAGAGTTGCTCCAACATCTATTTTACATTTAATTTTCCTGGACAGGGGTGTCACCTCAAGAGTTTTCCAGATTCCTACCTTCCTCTTTGTCTGCAGTGTCTTCAATCCAGATATATGTTCTTCATAATATTCTCTAGGTGACTAAAGCTAGAGACAGACTGCTTGACTGGCCTGATATCTTTACTATCCACAAGAAGGCACAGATGTTCTACAGTGACTACTTCTCAATCATAGGATAGTCTCCTGGAACTCACACCTGCTTGCTGCAGACCCATCAACTAAACCCACAGAAAAATCCTGTTTAGAGAACATCCTGGGCCCATTAAAGGAACATGCCCAGCCGGGTGACGGTGGCACACGCCTTTAATCCCAGCACTCAGGAGGCAGAGCCAGGTTGTCCAGTGAGGATCTAAGTTTTGACTCTGGGACCCAAGCTTCACACTAATGAAAGCTAAGTACTTAGAGTAGTTGGGACATCCAGTGAACTGTCTATGCTATTGATTAATGGGTGGGATTTGGAGACTTGGAGGGAGAACCAGATAGGAAGAAAATGTAGACGTGCCCATAGATATGACTATGGGTTACCCAGTTTTCACAAATTCTTACACCATCCCACCAGGCCCCACACACCTGTCAGGAAGTGAAGAGCTGGGTGGCAGCAAGAGATATCCATTTGGCTTTGCTGAAGGAACAATGATTAAAAAAAAATTAGTCTTTATATTAGTGCCTACTTTTTATGGCTCAGCAGCAGGTATCTTCGTATTTTCCTTTATGATATTACTTCACTTACTTGAAACGGAAGTTTTAATTGTGTTGAAAGCTGCTTGTTGTGATGACCTCATACTAAAATAGATGGAGTAAAGGTATTGGATTAATTAATGAAATTGATTTTTCCCTCATTCATCACAAAGTATAAAAAGGCTTGGAAATAGTTAACTGCATGAATTTCTACACATTCTCTTGGCCTATTGCTTTATTCCTTCACAACTAGAAAGCAAAGAAAGCCACACTGGCCACCATGTGCACATAACTGATATTTGTAGTTACAACTATTATAATGATGGGTCATTGGCAAGTTATGTTTTAAATGTATGAAATTCAAATGCAACAATAAGAGATACTAATGGCTAATCAGATTTAATGGCTAACAGGAGAAATGGAGACAAGTAGATGAAGGTTCTGTTTTTTTCCCTAGCAAAGCAAGCCTGGATTTCTGTGACAAAAGGCAGAAGAGACAACCTTGCCTGAGGTCTGATACCTAATAATCCTACTCAATGTCTGCTGCATGCTAAGCAATCTGTTCACAGTAGGATGTACCCTGGGCCCCTCTGTCTGCCTGGCCTAGCTTAGTAGATATGGAAGGTTTATGTGAATGCAGGGGAAAGCATGTCTGTTTCCACAGACTTACAAAACATGTATGAAAAATGCAGGTGAGATACTGCAGCCTAGTCTGAATGTTAAAACAGTCTGTGCTTGCAATCAGCCCAGTCAGACCAAATAAGCTAAGATAGACATTCATCAACAATTGTGACTTGGACCTCTGTTATAAGGTCACTTCCTGGAGCTGTCCACAGTATTCATTTCTCTCCTCAGTACCATTTCTCATAACAGCACATTTCCCTGTCTGATATATAAGTTAATTTATTGCCCTCCTTCAAACAGAAGCATCTGAGCACAAGCAGTTGACATGCTTGGCTCACATGAACATCTGAAGTCAAGAATGGTGCCTCTCAGGTGCCCATGGAGGCCTGAAGAAGGCACTGAATTTCCCAGGACTAGAGTTATAGGCAGCTGTAAGCCACCTCATGTGGGTGCTGGGGACCGAACCATGAGCCACTACAACAGCAGCAAATGTCCTTAACTGCTGAGCCGTTTCTCCAGCTCCTCGTTTTTTTTGAGAAAAAGGATAGAGAAAAGAGGTCCTTTTCTTCAAGATGGAGGCAAAGAAGAGGTTAGTCAGGAGCTATAACAGGTACTCACACCTGCCTCTCAGTCAAGTTCCCAGGCCCAATACGGCCATGACACCTTTAAGTGCTTGGTTAGTCAGGCCAGTAGGTGTCCATGCGACTCAGGTTAAAAAGCCAAACTGACCATTTCACACATAAAAGCTTCACAGGAAATTGTACCACTATCTCAGAAAAAGACAGCCACCATTGAACAAAATATAAATCATGTCTTATATCACTGTGTTGTCCAAACTATGGTGTGTCATGGAGTCCATATTTCATGGACATATATCTGCAAATAAAGAGCTTCACAGTTGCAGCATGGTTTGTCCAAAACAGATGAGAAATAAGAATTTTAATGTTTGTTATTTTCCAGATAGTGAAATGTAACATACTTCTGATTATTTATAGCACTTTGAGATGTGCCTCATTATAATGCATGACTATGTGGCTCATATTAATTTGCTAACTTGGTAGGATTTAGAATTGCTTAAACCTTTGTCATATTAGTGTACAAGTTTCTAGACTGAGTTAATTGAGTTGACACAACTCATTCTAAATGTGGGTGAAGTACCATGTAGTAGGACAGACCCATAGGGTCAAGGAAATTGGTCAAACTAGTTGCCAATGCATGCATATAATGTACTTCTTTATGAGCCAACCTGGAGTCTGCCTGAGGGCCTAGCAACAGGCACTGTCAGAGTTCCTGGTCATGCCCAGCCAATGAGGGATGACCATGCAATGCCACCAGATTGGGACACAGCTTGGGTGCTGGGAGGAAGGTATATAAGGCCTTCCCCATTATTGAATAAACGAGTCTGCTGTTTGCCTTCAGCTGACTCCCAGTGTCTGTTGCTCCTTCTTACCCCCTCCCCCGAGGGAGCTGCTGGGATCCAGAAACATTACCATCCAATGGGCTAAGAGGGTCTAGGAATAAAAAGGAGAAAATAAGCTGGCCACCAGGTTTTGTCTGATTCTTGACTGTAGAAGCCATATGACCAAGTGCCTCATTGCTACTACCTCCATGCCTTCCTATCACAAGGGGCTGCCACTTCAAAATGTGGATAAAAATAAACTTATTTCCTTAATAAGTATATGCTTTTGTCATGGTCATGAGAAAAATAATTAATATAGAAAATTGGTACTGAGAAGTGGGACTGTTACTGTGACAATGCTGATCACATGGTTCTTAGGCCCTGGAAACCAGTTTTCAGGGAGAATGTGGAATAGTTCAGAACTTCACGTTAGAAAATTCTTAGATATAAATACCATAAGCAGAGCGTAATGGGCCAGTCTGGTGGGGGTTTGGAAGAATAAAGTGTAGCATGAATCTTAAAAATTTTTATCAATAAAATAAAACCTGAGGCTAGTTATTGGGGTGAATGCTGGAAGATCAGAGAGAACAAACCACAGCTACCTCACCTGGCCAACTTCTCAGCTGATCCTATTTCCTCAGACTGGAAGCCTCTGTGTCCTTATCTGAATGGGTTTCAGCTGAACTGCTGCTCCAGAGCCTAAATGCTTAACCAGCCAAATGCTTAACCAGCCAAATGCTTCTAGTTTCTGGTCTTCACGCCTTATATATCATTCTGTTTTTGCCATCACTCCCTGGGATTAAAGGCTCACTTCTTGAGATTAAAGGTGTGTGTCACCATGCCTGGCTGTTTCCAATGTGGCCTTGAACTCACAGAGATCCAGAGGGATTTCTGTCTCTGGAATGCTAGGATTAAAGGCGTGAGTGCCGCCATTTTCTAGCCTCTGTATCTGGTGGCTGTCTGTTCTCTGACCCCAGATAAATATTAGGGTGCACAATGTTTTGGGGAACACAATACCACCACAATAAACTGCTGACAGAAATGTAGACAGTGGAGGCTTAGCTCATGAGGTTTCAGAGGGGAAGGATTCTATCAGGTATTGGGCTAGAGGCCATTTGTGTTATGTTCTGGCAAATAAGTGGCTGCATTCTACTCATGTTCTGAGAACTTAAGTGAGGCTGAATTAAAAAGAAATAGACTAATTTGACTGTGGAGCAAATTCTAAGATAGGATAGTACCCAGGCTGTGCCATGGTTACTGCTCACTACTCTTACCTCTTATCCAGGTCTGCAGGAAGAAAGCAACAGTAGAGTGAATAAGTAAGTAAATTGCCCCTTAGCAGGGAAAGGACATAGTTTAAAGTTTTAGATAGACAAAGTGGGTGATGAGAAAACAGCTGTATTTGTTAAACTCTGCACTGGGAAAATAGAACAAGAGCTCTAGACAAGACTCTAGCCATTAAAGGCTGCATATTGCGAAAGCCAAATTCGTTTGAAAGGAAAGAGTCTAAACTGAGAATGACTGACAACCACAGCCTAGGGAAAGGTTTCCTTGGGATCAGCGTGGAAGGTACACACAGGCTGATGTGACTATGGTCCTAGGGGCTAGGCTCAAGCTGGCAGCCTAATTTGGTAGCCTTGTCCATGTGGTGTTGGTTCTAAGGAATGGAAGATGAAAGAATAAGGAAATCATGGAGGCTTGAATTAAGATTACAGAAGGCCACTGAGACCAAGCAATGTGTGGTATAGTTGGATTCTATGCAAGGGGGTCCTGAGGAACTACTGTATGAAGATGGGAAGCTGAAGCCCAGTGGAGACCCCAGAGTGCTGGAGATGCCAGGATCATGTTACATTAGCAAGGAAAGCTGTAGGCATGGAGTAGGGCCATCCCAAAAGAAGAGCTTTATGCATTGGAGTGATGGGTACCCAAGTCCTTTGGAGCTGAAATGATTCTAGCAAGACCCTTGGGTGCTAGACATGGACCAATACAATTTGATGTTTTCCTTTCTTGGTATTAGTCTTGTCTAACTTTGCTTTTCCCCTATTATTTCCTTCCGGAATACAAATGTTTAATTTGTGTCACTGTACATTAGAAGTGCATAACTTTATTTTATAGGATCTCACAGTTAAGATACAGACTGTGTCTCATAAGGGACTCTACATTTATACTTTTGAGCAGTTTTGGAACTATTAAAGATTATGTGGACTTTTAAAGTTGGACAGCATTTTTCATTATGAGATGGTCATGGTGGAAAGTTATGGCTTTAAAACACTGTGCAGGTATGAAGTTGACAAAGGGTAGACTGGTGATGACTAATATCAACTTTACAGAATCTAAAATTTCATAGGAAACAAACTTTTGGGCATATCTGTGAGAGAATTTATAGGTTGAATTAAATGAGGTAGGAAGACCCACCCTAAATTTGGGTAGCACCATTCCACGAGCTGAGGTCTTGGACTTAATAAAAAGGAGAAAGTGAGCTGAGCACCAGAAGTCATCTTTCTCTGCTTTCTGAATGTAGATATGATATGGCCAGCTGCCTCAAGCTACTGCTACCATGCCTCTTCCACCATGATGTACTACTGTACCCTCAAACTGTGAGACAAAATAAATCCCTCCTTCCTCAAGTTACTTTTGTTGCAGAAATGAGAAAAATTAACTAATACAATGACTTACTCAATATAAGTGCCTTGAAGAACACGTGCCATGCCAAGCTCTCCCTCAGCTGGCCACCATGTCATGCACAAGAGACTGCAGGTAACCACCCTTTGCATTATGGTCACTGTAATTCCTGGCCCCTTAACAATGCCTTGGGAATCATTTGTAAGCCTATATGGGGACCCTTCGTCTCCTCCATCTGTTTTTGTCCATTTCAGTTATATGGAGCTAGATGACTGTCCCCATAAGTCATGCTTACCTTTGTAGTCGCTTGATTTGTAGCACTGACTTTCGGAGGGACTCCTCCAACTGAGAAATCTGAATATAAATATGACCTCATTATTAGACAGACTATTCCAAGAAGCAGTTCAGGTAACACACTTGGTTTGTCTACAAATGCGACATTTCAGCAAGCCTGGCTCATCAGGACCTTTGTACAGAGCTAGGTCAGGTCAGAGCTCTAGAGACACCCAGCTCAGTCTCTACAAGGCAGTGGATCTGAACTAGCCAGTAGGGGCCCAGAGCATGAAGCCCTGCTAGGTACTCTTTAGAGAATCTAATGTCAAGTCTGAGACATGTCCTCCTCTACACAGGTGATCTTGCATTTCAGAATGCAGCCTACAATATGTTAGGGTTTAGATCTTGCTTTCTCACAAGGCACTAGGAAATGTCAAGGGGTAAATTTAAAGTCTACTAATTTATAGTGGTGTATGTAAAACCTCTTGTTTGCTGAGAGGTTTACAAAGGTTAATACACATCAAATGAGTAACCAAGACGAGCCTGGAAGAAGCCTCTAGGCTGGATTCCGGACAGCTGCTAGGGAATGATGTAGGAGTGCTGTAGATAGAGCAGTGGATAACAGAGTGAGGACAATGAACTGTGCACAGAACCTGAAGCCTTGCCTGCCTGTCCCATTTGTGTACCAAGGCAGTGGACTAGGAAATGCCTTCTAGACTTAACAGGTTCTTAGGACTCTATGGCTTCATACCTAGGATCCTCACTTCATTTATTATATAACCTTTGGAGTTTTTTTTTTTTTTAAAAGGACTTTTATGTAAAAAACAAGAGGGATGAGAAGAGAAGCCTCTGTGCTGCTCTCATGCTTCTGAGGTCCTAGTATTGGCCAGTCTAGCTGAGGGAGCCCAGGTGGATAGAATAGGTAGCTCTGTGTAGGCTGCCCAGAGCAGAGGGGCTCCTAGGTAGGTCAGGCAAACAGACTAATGGTCATAAGAAGTAACTACCTCCTTAACTGGAAATGCAAAGGAAAACAAATCTCATACGTGCTAGTGAACCCTATTCAGAGCCTGGACTCAAAGTTGGGTATAGTGGCACATGCCTTTAATCTCTGCATTCAGGAGGCAGAGGCAGGTGGATCCCCATGAGTTTGAGGCCAGGCTGGTCTATATAGTGAGACCTTGAGAGAAGGAGAGAGAAAGTGAGTGAGCGAGCGAGTGAGAGAGAGAGAGAACTTGAACTATCACGATATGACATTGAAATTACAAGGTCAAACAATTCAAGAAGCAAGAGCTTGATCTCATTTACCTTTTCTCGATAGAAGGCCACCAGTCTCCTCCTGTGTTTTTCTTGAAATTCTGAAATCTGGTAAGACAACACATTTTAGCTGTTGAGGGCACAAACTCATGGCATATCTCTTGTGGGAGTAGAAGGTTGGTAGGAACTTTAAGTGTGGGTTGCAGCATGTTATTTTACATGTACTCGTCCCATATACTTGCATTTCCTTCCACAGGGACAGTCACAGATTCCTTGGATTTGCTTGTAGTTAATGTCTGACCAGAGTGGACAGATAGCTTAGATATTTCAGGAGGGACAGAGTGCCAGAAGGCTATAAAATGCAAAGGCAGGAAAGCTTATCCAATATGAACTCTAAACAATAAGGCTCTTTGTCTCTCCAGCAGCCTTCCTGTTTAAGATGCTCTAGTGGTATGCTTACTCTTGTGGTAAGTAAGACAGAACACATGGTCCCATTTTGATTGTAGTGATTACCCAAGGAAGGCCTTCTGTCCAGTGAGTGACCCTAATACATGGTCTAGAGTGTTAGAGAGGTGGAAAGAGCTGAAACAAGGAAGCTCAGCATGGTGAGTAGAGCTGGTAGATACCCAGGTAACCTTGTATGGACTGTTAGAGCCATCTACATCTGAAGCCAGCACTGTCCTTGTCTTCACACTCACAGGAAACCTCATGTATCCTATGTAACTGGGCTTGTGAGAAATGACAGTGTGATCAAGTGAGCAGTGGTCTGAGGATCACTCAAAGAAAGAAAGCTTGTTGATGGTTTGAGTAAACAGTGTCAACCATTTAGCTGCGACACTAAACTGTCACTCCTTTAATCTAATTCTGCCACAGGTACAGGGTGATTATAGGTAACATTGATACTTTAAGGTTCCATACACCCCTCTGGGTAATAATAGCAGACACAAGGATGGTCTTCATTCACCACACTTGGCTTCCCTTGGATCATAGTAGCATCAGCTTCTATATACCTTCCAGTATAGTGTGTTGTGGAAAGCAACAACTCCACAGAGTATGCAACTCATCCTCTATGAGAGCCTGCTCCTAGAGATGGGACTATATCGGGCATGAACCTTCAGGTCAGCAGTGATAATATCATCCCTATACCTGAGCTCTGGCTCTACATTTTTCATGTGGCTTAAGTCTTTGAGTCCCCAATAGAATCACAGCTTTTGAAACAAGCTAGGGACAGTCGAATGACTACTGCTCATAAGGGTAAGTATGGACTCCTCTGAGGCCATCCCTGTAGGAATCCTCACTGGAGTAACAGTCAATTTCCTTGAGCATCTTCCTCAACCGTGCAAGCAACTCTTGTCCCTCAAAGCCCAAATGTAAGGGCCTTGTCATGAACCCCCTCTTTACCTGCAGGAGTAGCCCTGATCTTCCAGCTCTTAACACATGGTAGATTAGTGGTAGATCTTCCTTCCCTGACTGTGGAAGTCCACTGGTGTCATGTTTGAACAGGTAAGGCAGTGTCTGGGAGATTTTCTTTTCCTTCATTTTCCCCTTCATACTTGTTAAGGCACATGACATTATCCATGCTCTAGATTTGACCTAGGGGCCAGGTGGAGCTGGGAATTGTTCTGGCAGCAGACTGATGTCTCCAGTTTCTGTTAGTAACCAAAAACCCACCAGCTGCCTGTCTTCTGTCCTCTTCCTCAGTATATCCCACACTGGTAACAAGAGAGAAAACTTAATTTGCTAAGCCACTCTCTCAGGGACCCACATTTCTGTAGCATGTGTCAGCCAATCAGAATGTAGGCTCCCAGTGGAGTGAACACTGGAGCCTGGCAAAGCCTGTTGATGGAAATGCTCCCCTTGCCAAGGCATGGTGATTTTTGTATAAGGATCCTGGTAAGAGCAGCTTTCAGGCCTATGGATGATTATCCAGTGTCCACAGTTGTAGATTTGGCAGACACAGCTCGCCCCTAGGATAGAGCCAAATGGAAAGCAGCACTGGAACCCCGAATCTTGTCATGGTAATGGGCTAAGGCTTCTTAGAGAGACAGGCTTGCGTTGTAGATAATACTAGTCCAGAGAGCCTCTTATGATGATGGGAGCAGGCAAGACCCCAAGCATTTATGTCACTGAATCTTTTGTCTGCCTGGACTTTCCCAGGTCTGTAATCTCAGGTTGTCTAGGAGTTCTGGCTTGTGCTCTAGAGACTGGAGTGCTAGCAATGGCCTCACAAAGGAGACTTCATTAGTAAAACAAAGTGAAAAAGCACTGTGAAACCTGGGAGTGGTAGCATACAACTGTACTCCAGCATCTGGGAGCATGAGGTAGGAGAATTATGAGTTTAAAACTAGCCTAGACTGTATAGCAACTTCTATGCTAATTTATAATGACTCCCTGTTGAGAGAGAGAGACAGAGGCAGAGACAGAGAGACAGAGAACACAAAGGAATTATATGGGTTGAGACAGTGGAAAAGGCCAACCCCGAGGCTGAGGAAGCCCCATTGGACCAGGTCTGTTTCAGAGACAAGAGCAGCACAGCTAAGAAAGAGAAAACAAGAGGGTGGGCTGAGGGGCAGGGAAGGACGGCTCCCTCTGAAGATTAGCATACTACAGGTTGTTTAGGAAAGCCAGCTAAATGACACGGAACGTTAGCTCAGCATAGAGGACACTGACACATGATGTTAGGGACAGAGGCCTAGCGAGAGTGTCACTGACTACAGGAAGTAGCATATAGCCAGTATGTCAATGGAGAGAAGGGCAGGAACTGATAGAGAGGCAAGTGTCATAAGAACCAGGAAAAGGATCCACGGAGCTATATGCCATTTTAACAGGGACAAAGCAGGGATGTGCAGCCCTGGATGACTACCCACAAAGGATAGTATCAAGAAGAAATCTACTGACTGAACTTAACAGAGCTCCACCTAGGTGGAAACTGGTGTTCCAACTGAGATTATTAGAAATATAGCTGGTATCTGTGGGGGGAATAATGTCTAAAGAAGGGTAGATCTAAATTAAGTTGAGCTCACACATGTCCCAATGTCACACAAAAGCACACACACACACACACACACACACACACACACACACCAACATAGATCAGGCAGGTAATGTCAGCACTGAAACTTTTATGTTCAATTATTTTACAAGTGAGATGGTTTTAAAAGAAAACTCAGAGAAGAAGATATTTTCACACTCACCTCTGCAAGAGACTGGCTTCCAGAGCACTTACATTACAGGGTCTCTGAGGTAATGTGCTCTGGGCATCACCAAGTTAAGCCTCAAGCTCACAACTCACCTGAGAGGTCTCCTGAGAATACTTCTTACACAGACCATCTATGCCCAGAAAGAATGTCTGGATATTGGAGTTAGTCTGAAGAGAAAGCAAATGACAATGTATAAACTTCTGGCCACTAGTTAAAAAAATTGTCTTTCAAGATCTACAATTAACTATACATAACACAAACAGCAATTCACCCATGTGAAGGTAACCACACCTCTAAGGAGCATGCAGGGCTGTGGTAGTCCCTCTGGACCATATGCCCCTTTATATCTATTAAAAATGTGCTTCAAAATGAAGGTAAAAGGGGTGACTTTTTTCCAGACCACCACCACCGCCACCGCCGCTGCCGCCGCCGCAGCAGCAACAACAACAAAAGCAAAACCAACCAACCAACCAACCAAACAAACAAAAACCCAAGAAGCTTTGTCATCAATAGATCAATACTAAAAGTAAAAATAAAGGAATTCCCTGTGGGTAGAAAATGATCATTGATAGACCACAGAGTTTGGGAGGCAGCAAAGAGCAAGAGAAGAGGGAGTACAGGGAAATTCAACCAATTAGCCATGTGTGGTAGTGCTGAGTTGTCAATTTAGCACAAATTAAGAGCCAATATTCCATCTGAGAAGGGGGAGGATGGTAGAAAGATCATGGACTGAAACTACCTGAAGTCCTTGCATGGTCAGGAAAATCTAACTTAGATGAATCTTTAAAAAAAGATTTTATTTTTATTTTAATAATGTGTATAACTTGTGTGTCTATGTGTAGGTATGTTCATGTGAGATCAACGGAGTCAAAAGTTAGCTTTCTGAACATGCTGAAATGAGTTCATAGTACTTAATACACATTTTTCAAGGTTGCTCAAGAAAAAAGGACTCATAATAGTCAATCAAAATTGTGGGGGGGAGCCATATGTGGAGGGAGACACATGACTTTAATCCCAGCACTTTGGAGGAAAAGGCAGGCAGACCTCTAAGATTGAAGCCAGCCTGATCTACATAGCGAATTTCAGGATAGTCAAGACTACATAGAAAGACTCTGTCTCAAAAATCCAAAGTAGGCTGGAGAGATGGCTCAGTGGTTAAGAGCACTGACTGCTCTTCCAGAGGACACGGGTTCAATTTCCAGCACCACATGGCAGCTGACAACTATCTGTAATTTCAAGATCTAACACCTTCACATAGACATACATGCAGGCAAAAGCACCAATGCAAATAAAATAAAAATAAATAAAAAAAAAAGAAACTTTAAAAAAAATCCAAAGTAAATAAATAAGCAAAATAAAAGAACACCATTCTAGACATTATGGACATGTTTTGAGGTAAGTAAGTACATAAAAATGTATCTGATACTGAAAGTATAAAACTCTAAGTGAATCTCCATGGCTTCAGATTTTGTGTGTGTGTGTGTGTGTGTGTAGCTGAGGATCGAACTCACGGCCTTGTTCTTGCTAAGCAAGCACTCTACCATTGAGCTAAATCCCCAACCCCCAGAATTTTAACTTTACAGAAAATCATTGAGCTGTATAGTCTGGGGATGGGTTTGAGTGGCTATGTTACTCTAGCCATGTAGTGTTTCTATTTGTGAGTTCATTACAATAAACTTATACATACATACATACATACATACATACATATGTACATAAATACATACACACATACACATCCAAGCTGGTCTTAAACTTGTTATGTAGACCAGCCTGGCCTAGAACTCCAGTCTCTGCCTCCTAAGTGCTGGAATTAAAGGCATGTGCTACTGCTCCCTACTCTATGAAATTTTATGAAGTTATTAACTATGATTCATTAAACTTGAATATATAATGCAGGAAAGGAAACTTTCAACTACAGCTTGTATATGAACATGGGTGCAAGAAATTCCAAGTGAAATAATAGCAAATTGAATCTATCTGTAAAAGCTGAAGTATGTCATCACAAGTTGACTCTATTCCTAGAATCTTACATGGGTTTTTTAATTTTGAAAGTAAATGAAGGGGTTGGAGAGTTGGCTCAGTGGTTCCTAGAACCCATGTTGGGTGGTACACAACTGCCTGTAACTGTAATTCCAGGGAATCTAATATCTCTGGCCTCTGTGGGCATGGCACTCATGTGCACATACCATATACAGACACATAATTTTTTAGAAAATAAATGTATTTTTTTTTTAAAAAGTAAATGTATTCTCCATCCCAGAAACAAAATATGGTAAAACAGAATATTATCAAGAGTTACAGAAAAGTAATAAATATAGTTATATTGATTATATATCATTCATGATTTTAAAAATATCTTTAGCAAAAAGTAAAATAAAATAAAAATACCTTTAGCAAACTAGTATACACATGCTTGGTGAACTACTAAAACACTGACCATGAAGTTAAGAGAGACAAGGGTGCTTGCTGTAGTCAGCATTTCTACACAGCACCACACAGGAGTTCCTGCCAATGACTCCAGACACTACTGCATATACAAATATTCTAGAACAGGACCTAGTGAATAGCAAAGTCACTGGTGTTACACATTTCAAAAAAATTTATTATTTTTTCCATACTGATCAGTTTCCCCTCCCTCCTCTCCTCCAGTTCCCTCCCTTCCACCTCCCCCTACCCCTCTCAATCCATTCCTTTTTTGTTTCTGTTCAGAAAGGGGCAGGCTGCCCATGGGTATCAACAAAGCATGGCATATCAAGTTGCCGTAAGACTAAGCACCTCTCCTTGTATTAAGGCTGGGCAAGGCAACCCAGTATGAGGAATAGGTTTCCAGGAGCCAGCAAAAACATTAGGGACAGCCTCTGCTCCCACTGTTAGGAGTCCCACAAGGAGACCAAGCTACACAACTGTCACATACATGTAAGGGGCCTATGTCAGTCCTATGCAGGCTCCCAGGTTATTGGTTCAGACTCTTAAGTTCCTATGAACCAGGTTAGTTGTTTCTGTGCATTTTCTTGTGATGTCCTTGACCCCTCTGGCTCCTACAATCCTTCCTCCCTTTGTTCATCAGGAGTTCCTGAGCTCAGTCTAATGTTTGGCTACTGTGGGTTTCTTTTTCATCAATTACTGGATGAAGACTCTCTGATGATAATTGGGGGTAGTCGCCAATCTGATAATAGGCCATGGCCAGTTGAGGCTATGTATACCCTATTGCTAGGAATCTTAGCTGGGGTCATCCCTGTAGATTCATGGGTATTTTCCTTGCATCAGGTTTCTACCTAACCCTGAAATGCATCCCCTTTCCAGTCATCTCTTTTAGTGCTCTCCCACTCCAACCACCCCAAACCTGATCCCTCAAGTTCTTATCCCCACCTGCCCCCAGTCCACCCAGGAGATATCTTCTATTCCCCTTCCCAGGGAAATCCATGCACCCCCCTACCTTGGGCCCGCCTTGTTACCTAGCCTCTCTGGGTCTGTGGATTGTAGCATGGGTATTCTTAACTTTACAGCTAATATCTACTTATGAGTGAGTACATACCATGTTTGTCTTTCTGGATCTGGGTTACCTCACTCAGGATGATTTTTTTTTTCTAGTTCCATCCATTTGCCTTTTAATTTCCTGATGTTATTGTTTTTAACAGCTAAGTAATACTTCACTGTGTAAGTGTACCACATTTTCTTTATCCATTCTTTGGTTGAGGGTTTTGTTTCCAGGTTCTGACTATTACAAATCAAGCTGCTATGAACATAGTTGAGCAAGTTTCCTTGTGTTATGATTGAGCATCCTTTGGGTATACATCCAAGAATAGTATAGCTGGGTCTTGAGGTAGATTGATTTCCCATTTTCTAAGAAACCACCATACTGACTTCCAAAGTGGCTGTACAAGTTTGCATTCACACCAGCAATGAAGGCGGAAACACAACTAATTTTTACATACTAATAATGAATGCTTAGGAGATGATATTTTCAAAGCTGCTATGGTAGCTCTTTAAAGCAGCCAACACCTAAGGATGGGCATACTACAGTTTGCAGGCCTCCAAGGAGAAGCATTTGTAATTTACTGAGAGGTGAGAGAGCACCTCAACAAAACACACCCTACATTCACGAGCTAAAGGAGCCATTACTGGGTAGATGTCAATCGTACCTTAATAAGTATAAAATAAAAATGTCAATGAGGGAGGGGGAAGGAGAAGGAGAGGCATTTTCATAATCAGATTATTTGAAGTAGGAAGACCTACCCTAAATATGGACCACATCCTCTAATGGCAGTCTATATAAAAGAACATAGAAGAAGGAAACTTTGCTTTTTGCCTCCTGGCAAGTTCATCTACCCTGCTGCTAAGACATTCTTTCACCAGTATCAGAACCAGGTTTTTCAGGGTTCCTGCATAGAACAGCAGCTCCTCAGGAAGCTTCCAGGACTACAGCACCAGAGTTGGACGGCACAAGGAGTTTCCCTTACCCAGACTGGTCTTTATTATTACAAACATGACTATATTACTTGGAGTCTAAAAGCCAGAGATTTTCCAATCTCATTAAGCATCTGTCTCCTTAACGTTATCTATTCTTTTCTACCTCTAATTGAAAGCCAGTTACACTTCCCTTGGACTCATTCTTCCTTGTGGTCCTAAGCTTAGGGAGGCAAATTCCAAATAATACATCCTTCTGCTTTGCTCTGAGGTCACGAGAGGCTTTCCTTCCAGAGGCCCAAGTTGCCCCCTGCATCTTGCAGGTATCTGATTTACTGCACTGGTATTGTATTTCATGTGTGAACCAGTAGTGGCCCATTTTAATGACAAACAAATCAATACACAGATATGTCTCCTGTAAGAGTATCTGTCCAGTCGCACCTTTAGAATAGTCTGGGACATTGCTGAGAAAATCTGCTTATATAACAAATTTGAAGGAATAGATCAAACTAGAAACCACCAGAGGGCACGTCCCTAAAACTTACTTCCTAGACTTAAGCACAGGTACAGACGATACACACTGAGCACATTACAGAAGCCTTCCTATTGCAGGTCATACATTTGTTGAACATATATACACATGTTCAACCAGGGGTGGAATTGCTGGGTTTCTGGAGTATGTTCAAAAAGAAATTCTGGTGGTTGAGCGAAAAGTAGTCTGGGGTGAGAGAAATCCAGAAGGTGTGCAGCGGGGCATGTTATATAGACAGTTACAGAGACCTAACTTGAATGCTGTGGGGGACAGACTATGGCCATCTGAGAAAATATTCCGGGCAGAAAGAGCAGAAAGACCAGGCATGAGATGGAGTCAGCCTGCTGCAGAAGTAGCACCAGGTTGGAATTGCTGACCTGGAGACCAGGAGGCCCCCAGCGGCCAGGCCACAAGAGCCCTTTGACTTTTTCCTAAGCAGTGAGACTCATAAAAGTGGGATATGCCCTACATACAAGTAGATTCACTGGCTACAGGATGAAAAGCAGGAAGGATTGGCACGTGTGGTAGGGTACAGCAGTAGGGAAGGAAGACATGGGTTCCCAAGAGACTGCTGAAGGAGAAGCCTACCATGTGTTGATGGCTTAGGATATAATGTGGCAGCAAGAGCAGAAGGAATGGCCTCAATGTTTTCAGCAGGCTCATTTGCTTGCTCTCTCATACACGGAACAAAGAAGATATGCTTTTTACAAGCAGCCACAGAACAGCCATAACTACCATACATTAAAACATAATAAAAGGGGCTGGAGAGATGGCTCAGTGGTTTAGAACACTGGCTGATCTTCCAGAGGACCCAGGTTCGATTCCTGGCACCTCCATGGTGGCTCATAACTCTAACTCCAGTTTCAAGAGATCTGACACCATCTCCTGGCTTCTGTGGATACCAGGTACATATGTGGTACACAGACATAAAATGCAAGCCAAACAACCATACACATAAAACTAAAAAAAAAAAAAAAATTAAAAAAAATTTAAAAAACACAGTGAAAATCCTGATTAACTGAAAAAGAAAATACCTTAAAGCCCCAATCTCTGGTCACAGACTACAAAATAAAGTTTCAGCACAAAGGTGATAGTGGAGCTGAAGTCTAACTATTTAGAAAATAAAGATGTTCCTACCTTTCTTCTCCTTTCTCCCTGCCCCATTTCTTCCTTCCTTTCACTGTAGCTCAAGCTGACTGTGAACTCACAGCAATCTTCCTGCCTCAGCCCTCAGTGTTAGGATGTTTGGCATATGTCACCATGCTCAGTTCTAGAGGAAGAGGCAGGCAGATCTCTGTGAGCTCAAGGCTAGCATGGTCTACACAGAGAGATCCTGTATCAAAAGAAAAGGAAAGAAAAGAAAAGAAAAGAAAGAAAAATGAAAGAAGGAAGAAGAGCAAATTATAGACTGTGGAGCTATCTCAGTGGTTAAAGGATGAGGATCAGAGAACAGATCCTCAGAACCCACGAAATGCCAAGCGAGCCTGATAATCCACCTGTAATTCTAGCACGTAGGAGGCAAAGACAGAAGATCCACACAGCAGCTGGCTAGCCACACTAGCCATATTGATGAGCTCTGAGTTCAACTCAGAGACCTGCTTCAGTGAACAAGGTGTTAAGTGGTTGATGAGGACTCCTAATGTCAACCTTGGGCCTCCATATGCATGCATGCACATACACATGCACTACCCACACGCACATCAAACATGCACATTCATAAAAAGAACATATAGCTTATTCAAGAATCAGGAAGATTTGATACAACTGACATCCAGGCATATCCACTTTAGTTCTATTCATAAAATACATCAGATTAACTTATTTGTTGGTATAAACTTTCAAATGATTCCAGGAAAGCAGTCCTCAAGACAATACAGACATATAGTACATGGAAGGAAATGGACAGATTAAATACATTTATTAATGTCCCAGATAGGATTACTATTGCTGTGATGAAACACCATGACCAAAAAAGCAATTTAGGGAAAAAGGGTTTATTTTGCATATACTTCCAGATTACAGTCCATCATTGAGGGAAGTCAGGGCAGGAACTCAATCAGTCAGGGACCTATAGGCAGGAGCTGATGCAGAGGCCATGGAGGGTGCTGCTTATTGGCTTGCTCATTGTGGCCTGCTTGTTTGCTTTCTTTCTTTCTTTTTATTTTTTTATTCATTCATTTATTTTATTTTTTTGTTTTTGTTTTTCGAGACAGGGTTTCTCTGGGTAGTTTTGGTGCCACCAGGCTGGCCTTGAACTCACAGAGATCTGCCTACCTCTGCCTCCCAAGTACTGGGATTAAAGGCATGCGCCAACACTTCCTGGCTCAGCCTGCTTTCTTATACAACTCAGGACCATTAGCCCAGGGGCTGTGTCCTCTCTATCAATTGCTAATTAAGGAAATGTCCTACAGGTTTTCTCACAGCCTGATCCTATGAAGGCATTTTCTCAGTTGGGTTCCCTCTTCTCGGATGATGCTAACTTGGGTCAAGTTGACATAAAACTAACCAGCAAAATTAAGAAACAAGAAGGGGCTGGGCATTGGTGGTGCACCTCTTTAATCCCAGAACTCTGGAGGCAAAGACAGGCAGATTTCTGTGAGTTTGAGGCTAGCCTGGTCTACTGATCTGGTTCCAGGGTAGTTCTGGGCTACAGAGAAACACTGTCACCAAAAAAAAAAAAAAAAAAAAAAAAAGGAAAGGAAAAGAAAGGAAGGAAGGAAGGAAAGAAAGAAGGAAGGAAGGAAGGGAGAGAGAGAGAGAGAGAAAGAAAGAAAGAAAGAAAGAAAGAAAGAAACAAACAAACAAACAAACAAACAAGGGAAACAAATGGCCTAAATAGTCAACCCAGGAAGCTGGAGAAGGGTCAAGGTCAGAGGTTCTTTTTCCAGACTGACCCTGGCCTTATGGAAGAAAAGGGGTACTGCAGAGCTACGTAAACAATGGAATTCAAACTGTTAAATGTTTAGAGAAAAATAAGGTACTTTCTATCAAAAGTCAAATATTTTTCCTTTTTTCTACTTCTAGGAATTTATGCCATATAAATACTCTAGCAATTTTGGACAGAAATTGGTAAAAAATGATGAGTGTAAGGCAAAACAGACAAAAAACAAACAAACAAACAAAAAAACCAAAAAAAAAAAAAAACCCACGATAAAACAGGTTGTTTAAAAGGAAAACAGTAAGATATTATGCAGTCATGTCAAAAGAATGTACTCCAAACATGGTATCATTTAGAGAACATTCTGTGAAAAGAAAAGTCATAAGACACATGGACTAGGTGCCACTCCTGGATGCTGTCATCTTTTGAACAGGATCTGGGGATGGCTACATTCTCTATTATGACTTTCTATAGTGTCTGAGTTGTTGGGTAACTCTGTATTTGTTATAAAAATTGTGATGTTTAAAAATAGCAGTTCAAATATACATTTGGAGAACAGGCATAGAAGAGACAAATCATTTGATAAGAAGTTTATACCAAAGAATAAATTAATCTGACATATTTTATAGATAGAACTAAATGCACTGGTTTAAGACAATAGAGCAAATAATTGACTTTAACTTACATTATGAACAATGCTCTTAATTATTCATTGTATCTTTTATGAAAAACCAAACTTGCCCAATTAAGAAGCCAGTGTTGTATAAAGAAAATTTAACCCATTTTCATTTCTAAGAACATAGCACAATCTAATAAACTGTGAATACGGCCAACCTGTGGGTAAGAAGGAAAGCATAATGAGGTTTTAAAACCAAATCTTGATTGATATGGAGGCTCATGTCTGTAATGTCAGCACTTAGTAAGCTAAGGCAGAAGGATATTGTGTTTAAGGACATCCTGGATGACACAGTGACAAACACATAACAAACACATTTTACTTAGCAAAACTAAACAAAAATAAAGAAAATTAAAAACAAACATCAATCAACCAAAACCAATCAGCAGTAAAACTGAATCACAGAACAAACAGCAAAACCAAATCCTATTATGCTTTACTACTCACAAATCTCATTAATCTAGCAAAATGAATAAAAATTTTAGATACTAGTTATTAAAAGTTTAAACTCAAGTTAAAAGGAAAAATACTATATTGAATATTCAAATTCTAGAGATTTCAACTTACATGTTTCGAAAGTAAAACTGTATGACAAGGAACTTGACAGATGAAGCATTCATCCTTTTTACCTATCAAAGAAAAACGAATGTTTAATTACATTATACTGGACAGTGCTTTGAAATATGTGTGAACATGGGCTGAGTTAGAATGCAGGATTACAATGTCTAAATGTTTTTACCTTCTTATGTGATGAGGCTGTGGATTCAGTGAAACACTTTATACAGTCATTTACTTTTCTGCTTTGTAAATGTGCCCCCACAACAGTGACCATTAAGTTAAATTGGATTTTACAGTGGTATCCTCTCTCTCCCCACACCCAGTGCACTTGTGTGTGTGTGTGTGTGTGTGTGTGTGTGTGTGTGTGTGTGTGTTTCATGCAGGAACTCACATACACATAATGTTCTACTATTAAATTTTAGCACCAGCCCTTTTAAAATTTTCTTTTTAGGGCTGGGCATGATGGCATACACCTTCAATGCCAGGAGACAGAGGCAGAAGGAGCTCTGTGAGATATTGGTCTACCCAGTGAACTCGAGGATAGCCAAGCCTACATAGATACCTTGTCTCAACAAAACAAAACAAAACAAAACAAAACCGAAACAAACAAATAAAACAAAACCGAAACAAACAAAACAAAACAAAACAAAACAAAACAAAACAAAAAACCCAAAACTTTTTGAGACTGGGTCTTGCTAAGTTGCCCAAACAGGCTTTGAACCTCCAATCCTGTTGCTTCTACCTCTTAACTAGAACAAGGCAAACACTGCCACCTGGTTTAGTGATTTTTTTTTTTTTTTGGTTTTTTGAGACAGGGTTTCTCTGTGTAGCTTTGTGCCTTTCCTGGAACTCATTCGGTAGCTCAGGCTGGCCTTGAACTCGAACTCGCAAAGATCCGCCTGGCTCTGCCTCCCGAGTGCTGGGATTAAAGGTGTGTGCCGCCACCACCCGGCTGGTTTAGTGATTTTAATATAAAAATTTTAACAATTTAAAATGAAAATAACTCCTTTAAGCCTCTATAATACCTCTCAAGGTCACCATTACATCACCACTGTGTTCCTGCTACCTAAGAACCAGTCTCAGCTGAAGCACAAAAGGTTTATACACCTGTTTACTAAGCATGTAACTAATTCACCAGCTCACGCTCTAGTTCTTTGCTGACCACCTAGGGGGATTCTGTCCATACTTCACTATCCTCTTCTCTATAAAACTGACCTCTATCTTGGCTTGAATCTGAACTCCATGGCTAGCTCTCAACACCAGCCTTGTTATTTCATCCATTCTCACAGACATACTCTGGGCCACTTATCAGCATCTCTGTGGCTACCAAGTCCTGGACCTCCTTAGTACCCTATGTAAAAATGCAGACTTGCCACGGAATTTCTTATAATTAAACTCCCTGTGTTGAGATAATTGTATATTCTCTCTCTGTCTCTCTGTCTCTGTCTCTGTCTCTCACACACACCCCACACACAGTAGGGGGTGTTGAGGGTGAGCAAATGCAAGCACATCAAGGTCAGAGGGCAATTTCCAAGAGTCACTTATCTCCTACAGTATGTTCTACTGATTGAACTCAAATAATCAGGCTTTACAGCAAGTATGGTTAACTGCTGATATATCTTTACCAGCCCCTCCTCTCTTCTTATAAAGGCCTTCAAGTCACCTTTCCCCACCCCTAGCATCCACTTTCCATGTGTTTCTATTCTCTCTCTTTGTGTTCTATTACGCTCTCTTGTAGGCGCGGCACTGTAAGTGTTTACAGAACAGACTCACAAGCCTTGTGCTGGGGAAGGGGGATTGAGAGGGGCACAGAGGAAATCCCTTGCAGCTCACTGACAAAGTGGCTGATATTTAATATATACTGTCAACTAAAAATAAATATTACACTAAAAGGCTGTTATAGGACCTGAATGAGCAATCAGCAAAAAGAGCCAGTAAGTGTATAAGGAAACTTTGGCCACTCAGGAAAAACACACAAGTGAGCTGGGCACATCAAAGCGGGAATCTAGATGGGCACTGCCTCTCTGGACAGCAATTTGGCCTACTTTAATGTGCACATCCATGTGTTAGCAGTTCTACCCCTAAGTGGAAAACTGTTTTAATAGTCAAATGACATAAAACATAAATGTCTTTTGGTAGGGAATAACTTATAGTATAGTAACTGAGGATATTTACAACCTTAAAAATAAAACAAATGCTGGGGGGGGGTGGCGCACGCCTTTAATCCCAGCACTCGGGAGGCAGAGCCAGGCGGATCTCTGTGAGTTCGAGGCCAGCCTGGGCTACCAAGTGAGTTCCAGGAAAGGTGCAAAGCTACACAAAGAAACTCTGTCTCAAAAAAACCAAAAACCAAAACAAACAAAACCAAAACAAAACCCAGACTAGCGTGTGTGTGTGTGTGTGTGTGTGTGTGTGTGTGTGTTTTGTTTTTTTCAAGATATGATTTCTCGACATGTGTAGCCGTGGCTATCCTAGAACTCTCTCTGTAAACCAGTCTGATCTAGAACTCAGAGATCCACTTGTCTCTGCCTCCTGAGTGTTGAGATTAAAGGCATGCTCCATCACTGCCTGACTCAAACAGACTAATTTTAACAATGAAGGCAATCTGTGCCCTAGTGAGCAATAAAAGCAGTTTACTAAATAGTATATATACTATATCATGTGTTTTAAAAATCTGAAATACCATGGCCAACAAACTAGTTCAACTTGAGTAAAAACACTTGCTACAAAGTGTAATCCACATGGTGGAGAGAAACAACACCTATAGTCCTTTGATATTCACCCCACAGTGTGTGTGCGTGCAAAATTTCCATCAAGGGCTGGATAGATGACTCAGCAGTTACTAACACTAGCTGGTCTTCTAAAGGACCTAAGCTCAATTCTCGCACATGGTGTCTCACAAACGTCTCTAACTCCCGTTCTAGAAGAGTCAATGACCTTGCAGATACCAGGCACAAACATGGTGCACAGACATACATGTAGGCAAAACACACATACATATAAAAATAAGTAAAAAAATTAAAAAATTATATTACCTGAAAACGTCTGGGAGGAATATCTGATTTTAACAAGAGTGTATGAACATGAATCACTAGAACTAGCTAAGTTAAGACTCTGTCCAGAAGCCCCTCTCCTTTTCCTCCAACTTTGGGTATTGGAACCTATGTAGGCTTCATGATTCAAGAGCCAGAAATACCTTGATGTGCCCACATCCAAGACCCTAAACTAATAACCCACACCAGTGTTGTGTGGGGCCTTGTAATTTGCAACATCATGAAGGCACATAAATGTCTTTAGGTTATGTGCTAAATTGTTTTAACTTTATTTCAAATCATTGGTGACTTCTACCACTGACCCAGTAGATATTTTCAAACACTGATTCTTTGACTTCAGGGGAAAATCTAGGACATCTACACACCTCTACTTTCTTCTTTACCTAACATCTTTCTTCTGTTTCTACTTACCACCTATAAACTATACTTCCCAAGGTGGTAGTATTTTCCACCTGCCTTATCCTTTGGCACTTACTTCCATGTTACTGACTAACCATTAACATTCCTGCCTCTTATGAATTCCAGATTCCCAACCAGGACTGCCTCCTGTCTCCTCCCTAGCCAGCTCCCACAAGATAGGGTCTAAAGCAGCAGTTCTCAACCTGTGGGTCAAAGGCCCCTTTCACAGGGGTCGCCTAAGACCATTGGAAAACATATTTACATTACGATTCATAACAGTAGCAAAATTAGTTATGAAGTAGCAATGAACATAATTATTTTACGGTTGAGGGGAGGGGTTACCACAACTTCAGCTGTATTAAAGGATCGCAGCATTGGGAAGGCTGAGAACCACTGTTCTAAGGTGAGCTTACCAGCTTTGCCCTCCATTCTGCTGTTTGTTCCCTGTCCAGTATCCACCAGCAAGGGTTCAGCTCCTTACTTTCTTGAATTAAGTCTGTTGAATCTGCTTAGCATCCCCCAAACCCATTTCTCCTGATCCCAGGGCTACATCTTGTTCATCACATTGCTTCTCACAAGTCTCACTGCACAGTTTCTACTGAATTCCTCTCATTACAGACTACTTTTCACACCAGGCTCCCTCTTAGAGCATAAACCAGAAAACCAGGAATTCTACCCCTGGTTGCATACATGTACCTACAAATACACGAGCCAGAATTTTCACAGTAGCATCATCTGCCACTTACACATCTGGAAACCACTATGTTAGTTCAACTAATGAATAATTTGGAGTGTGACCACACAGCAGAGTTCCATGACTGTGACACCTATATGTACAATGCTCACACAAAAAACTGTGTGTAAATTCCTAGACAATTAAGGTAAGGCTGGGAAACAAAATGAACCCGAAGTTTCCGAGAATCTTCCGTGGATTGGTGGTGTACTGTTCCTTTACTTGCCAAGTTAAACATGTCGGTCACTTTGTGAAAACCCACTGCTTCTGCACCCCTCCACCCTCTCACTCCCCACCCTCCCGCCGCAGAAGCTGCACTTCAACAACAAACACATTCACATCTGACCAACTGGCCACTGCAAACCAGCTTCCAGGTATGCAGCGGCTGGCTTTCTGCAGTTCCAGCTCCGCATCCCAGCGGGGGTTCGGTGGTCCTGCAGTCCTGCAGGCCCATAGAGGTCTCTCGCCTCTGCCCCGCCCGCGGGAGGAAACCCACGCTGTGACCCACGGCCAGCGACCCTCCTTCGCCCGGTTCCTCTGCCCGCGCGAGCACGCGGACCTTTGCGGAGGCAAGCGTCGCAGTACACGTGCCCGCAGCTGGTCAGGCTGAAGGACGACTTCCTGTGCGGCGGCTGGAAACAGCGATTACAGAACACCCAGCTGGCCATGGCCGCAGGGCCACGTGAGTCCCTCGCGAGGCCGGCCAGGCCGGGACGCACTTCTGGAAAGACAGCTCTGCGCCTGCGCTAATTTCAGCGCATGCGTGTTAGGGCGTGACTGCCCGCGCAGATACGGAACCAACCTTGGAGCCGATCCCGGGTTTCCCGAGGAAGCCAGTACCAAGAGCACGGAGGCAAGGAAAGGCCGCCTTCTTGGTGACGGAGGGAAGCCTGGCAGTGTGGGCCAGGACAGTGATTTCTGGTACCTCACGAGGAAGTTGGTGAAACGGGACATCAAGGGAGACTTGGGTGGGTCGGGCCTCAGGGTAGAGATAGGCCCAGGGACATCTGTACTTGCCATAATGAAGGCGAGGGAAAACGCGGAACCACTGAAACCAGAGAACATAGTGTCCTAGCAGGGCCGGAAGTACTGAGGGACAGCCTAGCAGGGCCGGAAGTACTGAGGGAACAATGGTTGAGAGATTGCGCTGGGGCCATCGACAGAAGTCTATCAGGGCAGGACAGGAACCCCTGCTTGCCACCAACACGTACACAAGAAAGGGCTTAATTCAAGGAAGAGCATTTTATCTTCGAAACAAAAGACAGTGGAAGGGGCTAATTCTGACGATATTAAAAATTATTTCAAAATTAAAAATTCTTTAATAGTTGTGTTTCTTACATAATTCTGGATACCTTTGCTTCCCATTTCATAAGTCTGCAAGGATTGGTAGAAGCGGCATGAGAAAGTCCCTGGGCTATTTACACGTATGGAGAAAAGTTTACTGTCTTTCAAGGAATTAGGAAAAAGATGAAAAAAGATGCATGTGATCTGTGCAGAACTGTTTTTGTTTCATCAAGCTCTTAAAATATGGCTGGTTGAAATTACCCTGATAGCCTAATATAGAACCCAGGTTTACAAACTCAGTATGAATAAAAAGATATAAAATATCGTTTGGCATTGAGTGTACATTAAAATTAAAAGTATTTTTGTTTCTTTGTGTTATACTGTCATGTGTGTGAGATAAGGTCCCTGTGGTGGTTTGAATAAGAATGGCTTCCATAGGCTCATATATTTGAATACTTAGTCACCAGGGAGAGGCACTATTTGAAAGGATTATAATGATTAGGAGGTGTGGCCTTGTTGGGGATAGTGTGTTACTAGAGATGGGCTTTGAGGTTTCAAAAGCCCATGCCACGCCTGGTGTCTTTCTCTCTCTGCTCTATTGATCTCTCCTTGAACTATTGGTCAGGATGTAGCTCATAGCTACTGCTCCAGCACCTGCCTGCATGCCACCATGGTTCCCATTGGTCAATATACTAAACCCCTGAAACTATAAGGAAAATACTAATTAAATGCTCTTTCATAGGAGTGCCTTGTTCATAGTGTCTCTTCACAACAACAGAACAGTGAGTGAGACAGGCTCCTGTCAGGCTGATCTCTACTTGGGGGCTCTAGGGATCCTCCTGTTTCAGCCTCCTTAGGAACTAGCATTTGAGGCCCATGCCACATGCCCTGATAGTATTTTGATGTTAGGTTAAACATATACCATAAGGGTTAAAATTGTACCCTTTTGTAAAATCCTTTTTAAGTTCTGACCAGATAACTTAAAATGGCATCTGTAGCTCATTGGTTGTTGCTGATTTATATGAAGCTTAAAATAAAATGATGTGTTTATTTTGTTACATTATTAAAGTAATATTTTACCAGGAATGCCATTCTGTAATATTAACTTCAACCTTTGATGTCTTTTAAAGCATAAAATAAGACACATATATGCATATATTTTGGTTTATTGATTCAAACATTGTGCAAATTATTTGCTTTCACTTATATTTTAAACAGGCTTCTTAGCTATGAAGAATCTTTACAGTATGTCATTTGAAAAATTCCAATTGAGAAAAGATTAATATTTGTGCAAAAGCCCACCATAAAACATTTCAATATGCATCTTCACTGGTCATACAGAAATATTTCACACAGTCCTATTTAGAAAAGAAACAAATAGCATTAGTTTGCTAAGGTGCTTTGTGTGTGATTTTTGAGGGAAAAGTTTCTGTATGTGTTCTTAGTATTTAATATTATCAAGTTAATATAAAAAGTTTATTATTTTCTAAGCTGTAACTTATTATTTAATCAAGTGCAAGACAGCAATTTACATGATCTATTTACTTTATACATTTTTTACCATCAGGCAAAACAAGTATTACTTAAAGTAATATATTTTTCTTTTTTTAAAGAATTTTTTAAATTCATTTTACATACTAACTGCAGATCCGCCTCTCGTCACTTCTTCCATTGCCCCCAGCCTTCACCTCCCCAGCCCACCCCCCATCCCCTCCTCTAAAAGGGTAAGGGTTCCAGTGGGAAGTCAGCAAAGCCTGGTACATACAGTTGAGGCAGGACCAAGCCCCTCCCCACTTCGTCAAGGCTGAGCAAGGCATCCCATGATAAGTAATGGGCTCTAGAAAGCCAGTTCATACACGAGGGATAGAGCCTGATCCCACTGCCAGGGGCCTCTCAAACAGACCAAGCTACACAACCGTCTCTGGTATGCAGAGGGCCTAGACTGGTCCCATGTAGGTTCCACACCTGTGGGTCTAAAGTTTGTGAGTTCATATGAACTTGGTTCAGTTGTCTCTTTAGATATCCTCATCATGATCTTGACCCCCCTCGCTCATATACTCCCTCTTCCCTTTCTTCCACTGGAGCTTGGCCTGGTGCCTGGCTATGGATCTCTACATCTGCTTCCATCAGTTACTGGATGAAGGCTTCATGGAGGTCTCATCTGTTGTCCCTCTTAGGGTTCACATTTCCTAGCTTCTCTGGAGCTGTGAGTGTAGTCTGGTTATCTTTTGCTTTACATCTAGTATTCACTTATGAGTGAGAACATACCATGTTTGTCTTTCTGAGTCTGGGTTACCTCATTCAGAATACTTTCTAGTTCCATCCATTTGCCTGCAAATTTCATGATGCCATTGTTTTTTACAGCTGAGTAATACTCCACTATGTATATGTACCACATTTTTTTTTTATTCATTCTTTGGTTGAGGGACATCTAGGTTGTTCCAAGTTCTAGCTATTAAGAATATTGACACTGTGAACATAGATGAGCCAATGTCCTTGTGCTATGATTGAACACTGATATGCCCAGGAGTGTTATCATTGGGTCTTGAGGTAGATCGAGTATGAATTTTTGAGAAACTGCCATACTGATGTCCAAAGTGGTTATACAAGGTTGCACTCCCACCAACAGTGGAGGAGTGTGTTCTCCTTGCTCCACATCCTCTCTTCAGTGTTTTTGATCTTAGCCATTCTGACAGGTATCTTAGATGGTATCTCAGAGTCATTTTGATTTGCATTTCCCTGATGACTAAAGATGCTGAGTGATTCCTTAAATATCTTTCAGCCATTTGAGATTCTTCTGTTGAGAATTCTCTGTTTAGCTTTGTAGCCCATTTTTAAATTGTATTGTTTGGTATTTTAATGTCTAGTTTATTAAATTCTTTATAAATTTTGGAGATCAGCCCTCTGTCAGATGTGGGGTTGATGAAGAGCTTTTCCCATTCTGTATGCTGTCATTTTGTCTTATTTACTGTGTTCTTTGCCTTACAGAAGCTTCTCAGTTTCAAGAGGTCCTATTTATTAATTGTTGCTCTCAGTATCTGTGATACTGGTGTTATATTTAGGAAGTGGTCTCTTGTGCCAATGTGTTCAAGACTACTTCCTACTTTCTCTTTCATCAGGTTCAGTGTAACTGGATTTATTTTGAGGTCTTTGATACATTTTGACTTGAGTTATGTGCATGATGATGAATATGGATCTATTTGCAATCTTCTACATGTTGACATTCAGTTATTCAAGCACCATTTGTTGAAATGCTTTCTTTATTCAATTGTCCAGTTTTGGCTTCTTTGTCAAAAAATCAGATATTCATAGGTGTGTGGATTAATGTCAGGGTCTTCAGTTTGATTCTGTTGGTCCATGTGTCAGTTTTTATGCCAATACCAGGCTGTGGTGGCACATGCCTGCAATCCCAGTACTCGGGAGGCAGAGGCAGGTGGATCTCTGTGAATTCGAGGCCAGCCTGGTCTACAGAGCTAGTCCAGGACAGGCTCCAAAGCTACAGAGAAACCTTGTCTCAAAAAAACAAAAAAAGAAGAAAAAGAAAATTGTCCATTTCTTTCAGATTTTCCAATTTTGTGTAGTACAAGTTTTTGAAAAATGACCTGATGATTCTCTGAATTTCCCCATTGTCTGCTGTTATGTCTCCCTTTTCATTTCTCATTTTGTTAATTTGAACGTTCTCTCTCTGCTTTTTGGTTAGTTTGGATAAGGGTTTGTCTTGTTGGTGTTCTCAAGGAACCAACTCTTTGTCTCATTGATCCTCTGTATTGTTCTTTATTTCTATTTTATTGATTTCAGCCCTCAGCTTGATTATCTCCTGCCATTTACTCCTCTTGGGTAGGCTTGCTTCCTTTTGTTGTAGAGGTTTCAGGTGTGCTGTTAAGTCACTGGTGTGAGATTTCCCCAGCATCTTTATGTAGGCATTTAGTGCTATGAAGTTTCCTCTTAGCACTGCTTTCATAGTGTCCCATAAATTTGGGTATGTTGTAAAGTTTCATTGAATTCTAGGAAGTCTTTAATTTCTTTATTTCTTCCTTGACCCATTGGTGATTCTGTTAAGTAATTTTTGTTGTTGTTGAAATCTAACTTTAAGCCATGGTGGTCTGATAAAATACAGGTTATTCCAATTTATTTGTATCTGTTGAGATTTGCTTTGTGACCTAGTATGTGGTCAATTTTAAAGAAAGTTCCATGAGGTGCTAAGAATTAAGTATATTCTTTTGTGTTAGAGTGGAATGTTCTGTAGATATCTATTAAGTCCATTTGAGTCATAACATCTGTTAGATCCCTTATTTCTCTGTTAAGTTTCTGTCTAGCAATAGGATGTTCAAGTCTCCCACTACTAGTGTGTGTGGTTTTGTGGGTGCCCTTGTATTTGGGGCCTAACTGTTCAAAATTGAGACTTTATCTTGATAGATTTTTCCTGTGATGAATATGTAATGTCCTTCCCAATATTTTTTGATAGAGTTTAGTTTATAGTCTATTTTGTTAGATATTAGGATAGCTATACCAGCTTGTTTCTTCGGTACATTTGATGGTAAAGTATTTTACCAACCTTTTGCTCTGAGATAGTGTCTGTCTTTGAAGTTGAGGTGTTTCTTATATGCAACAGAAGGATGGATCCTGTTTTCATATCCATCCCATTAGCCTGTGTCTTCTTATAGGCAAATTGAGTCCATTAAGGGATATTAATGACCAGTGATTTTTAATTCTTGTTATTATTATATTATTATTGGTGGTTTGCTGCTGAGGGATTATTTATTGCCTGTGTTGTCCTGGGTGCATCTAACTTCCTTAGATTGTGGTTTTCCTTCTAGTGCTTTCTGTAGGGCTGGATTTGTGGTTAGGTGTTGTTTAAATCTGGTTTTGTCATGGAATATCTTGTTTACTCCATATATGGTGATTGAAAGTTTTGCTTGGTCTAGTAGTCTGGGTTGACATCCATCCAACATCTGTCTAGGACCGTCTGGCTTTCAGAGTCTCCATTGACAAGTCAGGTGACAAATCACTTGGCCTTTTTTCCTTTACTGCTCTTAATACTTTTTCTTTATTCTGTATGTTTAGTGGTTTGAATATTATGTAGCAAGAGGACTTTTTTGGTGGGTCTAGTCTATTTGGTGCTTTGAAAGCTTCTTGTATCTTCATAGGCATTTCCTTCTTTAGGTTGGGAAGTTGTCTTCTAGGATTTTTGTTGAATATATTTTCTATGCCTTCAAGCTGGTATTCTTCTATCCCTATTATTCTTATGTTTGATCTTTTCATGGTTTCCCAGATTTCCTGGACATTTTGTATTATGACTCTTTTGGCTTTAGTATTTTCTTTGACTGATGAATCTGTTTCTTCTATTGATATCCTCCAGTCCTGAGATTCTCTGGAAATCTCTTGTATTCTGTTGGTTATGCTTGCATCTGTAGCTCCTGTTTGTTTACTCAGATTTTCCATTTCCAGCATTCCCTCAGTTTGTGTCTTCTTCATTGCTTCTATTTCAATTTTCAGGTCTTGAACTGTTTCCATCACCTGTTAGATTGCTTCTTCTTGGTTTTCTTTAAGGGATTTATTTCTTCCAATTTTTTTCTTTATTGTTTCCTCAATTTCTTTAAGGGAATTTTTCATTTCCTCTTTAAGGGCCTCTATCATCTTCATAAAGTTATTTTTACAGTTTTTTTTCTTCTACTTCATCTGTGTTGGGGTGGTAGGACCACTAGATTCCAGTGATGCCATATTGCCTTCTGTGTTGTTGAATGTATTCTTACACTGTCATTTACCCATCTCGGTTTGGGATAATTATACGTACAGGTGTTGCTTCTTGTGATGTCTCTGTTGGATGGATCTTTTGTTCCTTTATTTTCTGTTTCCTTTATTGCCTTTCAGTCTGAATGGCCAAGGGTTCTGGTGACTGGCTGGTTGTCAGGTCCAGTAGGGTTGTTTCAGCTTAGGTTTATGGGGGGTTTGGATGCCTAGATCCAGAATTCCTGCTCAGGGATTGGTTGGTTTCGTGCTCAGTTGGTCAGGGGTAGAGTGTGTGTCTTTGTCTCTGTTTTCAGAGCCAAAGTGTTTCATTCACTGGCCTTTTTTAACCTTTTGTCTCTGGTTTCAGGGACAAAGTATTCTTCTTTGGCTCTGGTTTCAGGGTCAGAGTGTGTTTCTTTGGCTGGCCCTTTTACCCTACATGTAGGGCTTCATAAATTCATTTTTCTGTAAGTTTGCAGGTACAAATAATATAAAAATGGATATAATAATGTTTGAACAGATTGTTGACATCAATTTTCTTTTCTACAAAATACTGTTGTGTAACTGAATGCAAGTGTGTTGGATAAAAATTTTCCCAAATAATAAGAAGCTTTCATGTTTTTTTTTTCAGGTACTCAAAGACTATTGTAATACGTATGGCTTTAACAGAATGATGTCACACAAAAAAACTTTACTCCTGTATAAACTGCAGAACTTTACCACACTGACTACATTTACAGGGTTTCTCTGCAAAATGTCATTTTCTCATGATTTCGAAGACTACTAATACATGCAAAGGCTTTACCACACTGATTACATACATAGGGTTTGTCTCCAGTATGTGTTCTTTTATGCATTTGAAGAGTACAGTGTTGTGCAAAGGCTTTACCACACTGATTACATTCGTAGGGTTTTTCTCCAGTATGTGTTCTTTCATGCCTTTGAAGATGACTGTGACATATAAAGGCTTTACCACACTGATTACATTCATAGGGTTTCTCTCCAGTATGTATTCTTTTATGCATTTGAAGAGTACAGTGCTGTGCAAAGGCTTTGCCACACTGATTACATTCATAGGGCTTCTCTCCAGTATGTGTTCTTTTATGTACTCTGAGATTCTTGTTATGTGCAAAGGCTTTACCACATTGACTACATTCATAGGGTTTCTCTCCAGTATGTGTTATTCTATGCCTTTGAAGAGTACTATGATGAACAAAGGCTTTACCACATTGGTTACATCCATAGGGTTTCTCTCCAGTATGTGTTCTTTTATGCACTTGAAGTTGATTGTGTTGTACAAAGGCTTTACCACATTGATTACATTCATAGGGTTTCTCTCCAGTATGTGTTCTTTTATGCACTTGAAGATTAGCTTGATGAGCAAAGGCTTTACCACACTGATTACATTCATAGGGTTTCATTCCAGAATGTGTTCTTTTATGTATATGAAGTTGACTGTGTTGTGCAAAGGCTTTACCACATTGATTACATTCATAGGGTTTCTCTCCAGTATGTGTTCTTTTATGTATTCTGAGATTCCTGTTATGTGCAAAGGCTTTGCCACATTGATTACATTCATAGGGTTTTTCTCCAGTATGTGTTCTTTCATGCACTTGAAGATTAACATAATAAGCGAAGGCTTTACCACACTGATTACATACATAGGGTTTCTCTCCAGTATGTGTTCTTTTATGTATTCGAAGTTGATTGTGTTGTGCAAAGGCTTTACCACATTGATTACATGCATAGGGTTTCTCTCCAGTATGTATTTTTTTATGTATGCCGAGATTCCTTTTATGTGCAAAGGCTTTACCACATTGATTACATTCATAGGGTTTCTCTCCAGTATGTGTTTTTTCATGCCTTTGAAGATGACTGTCAAATGCAAAGGCTTTAACACATTGAGTATATACAGAAGGCTTCTCTCCACTACTACTTCTTTCATGCCTGCAAGGATAATTGGCACATGTGAAAGCATTACCACATTCAATACACTGTAGAATCTTTATAACTGAATTAATTTCACTATTTGGTTCAATTGTAAAAAGGAATCAGATCTGAAGGTTTTATTATTGTGTTTACACTCATGTTGTTACCCTTCACTAAGGGTTGTTTTGTATCTTTGAAGATACCTGTGATGGTAAGATCCTTTATTTCATGGTTTACATTTACAGAATCTTTTTTCTGTATGAAATTTTTCACATATTTGAAGAGAATTGGAAAAACTCAGAGCTTTACCACCCTTATTGTATTCATAAACTTTCCTATAATGTGAGTCATACTACATTTGCAAAGTGAACTAGGACAAACAAAAGTGTTTACATAGTCCTAGTATTCATAGGGCTTTTTTGCAGTGTGAGTTTGTTGATGTATTAACAATGAAACTGGAAAACCAATTACTTGTATATTTGAATCAAATTCAACATGTATACTCAAAGTGGGGACTGTTATACATTTTCTAATTGTTCTTAGAGAGAGGTATGTTAAATTTTTCCATATCCCTATGCTCATATGGCTTTTATCCAGAGTGACATATCATATACCTAGTAAAGGGAAAATAGTGAATAAAAAGGTTTCTACATTGAATTTACAGTTTGACTTTCTGTTCCTCTAGAAATGTGATGTAGGTATTAAGGTTTCTCCACAACAACTTTCCCTTGACTCTTGACTCTAACTGCCTCTCTCACTAAACTTAGCACAGTCACAACAAGTACATGAATTACACTAGCTTTTCTATGGACTATTTGCTTATTAGAAGGTTTTGGAGATATACTCATCACCTCTTCAACATGTATAGCTTCTGTAATATGAGTGGTATGAAACTAAGTAGACTGGCAGTTCTACAGCCTAGCTCCCATGGTGTTATGATTCAAATGGTGATATCTGTTAAGGCATAGTTTCCTTGTCTTCTGTCTTAAAATAATGCCTTGCAAATGCAATTCACCTACCTGAAATTGAGGTATATGGTTTTATGAGAATTTAATAATTATCAATGCACAATGCACATTAAGCTGTGCTCATTTATACTGTTGCTTTTGCTTAAAACTTCCAGGACACATTAAAATTTCTTCAGAGGCACATTGATATGAGCTTGCACATGAAAATTACCTTTCATGTCTTCTAGAACTTTGACAATGTTCTTCAATATTATGGTCTTCCCAACTGTATCCTAAAATATAGTACCAGAAAATGTAGGTTATGCTATTGAAAACTGCAAAATTTAAGTTACTGTCTTCAGGGTACCTTAGAACCATGCCTGATTTATTCACCTCACTCTTCTTAACCAAATTACAGAAGAACATAAAAAACAAGGAATAATTGTCTCCTTATTTTAAAACTTGGAAGGAAAATTCAATCTTACCTATAGTAGTGAGGTTCCAGTAGGTCTCCAGCATCACATCTTTGTAGAGATTCTTCTGGGAAGGATCCAGCAAAGTCCACTCTTCCCAAGTGAAGTTGACATGCACATCATCATAGGTCACTGCATTCTAAAATATCCCAGACATGTATACAACAGAAAGCATGATACTGACAACATTGTAAATGTATACTTCTTTGATAGTACAGTCATATAATTCTGGTGTTCCTCACACTTATTCCATGACATAGACATTATAATGTAATCACCATGTCATTTTAGAAGGAAACTGAATAGGAGGTTCACGTCATTCCTGTACCCTGTGAATGAAATATCAACTTGCAAGAGAAAATGCCTATTAAACATAGACAAATAAACAGGTCAACAATACAGAGTACACATGAGAGAAATTATATGAATAATTACTAACTGCAAAAAAGAAAAATAAGATGGAGAAGCTGGGTGTATTGGTTCATACCTTTAACCCCTGCACTCAGAAGTCAGAGGTGGGTGTATCTGTCTCAGAGTTGAATGCCAGCCTAGTCTATGTAATCAGTTACAGGACACCAGAGGTACCTATTAAGACCCTGTCTCCTGTGCAAAAATCAGTCAAACAAACAAAAAAGATAGAACTTAGAGGTTTTTTTTTTTTAACTAGAGTTCTTATAAAGAGTTACACATTCACTCCACTTCTGTATTCACCTTCCACAAACCTGAAGTGCCTCAATTTAAACTGTAACATCAATAATATTTTACTAAAAGGCACTGCATGATGAAACAGTTACAAATGTACAGATGAAAGCATTAGCAATAAAAATGTTGATCATAACACAGGGCAGAAGAGATGGCTCAGTAGTAAAGAGCTCTTGCTGGTCTCACATATAAGTGGGGTCAATTGCCAGTACTTACTTGGGGGAATCACAACTATCCATTATTCCAAGTTCAGGGTTTCTGAGACAATTTTTTGATCACTGTGAGGACCAGGTAACCATGTGGTACATATCCACGCATACAAGTAAAGTACTCATTTTCATTAAAAAATTCAAAACAAACATAACAGGCAGGAAGAAGGTGATGTACCTGCAATACAATGACTCAGAAGGCTCAGGCAGTATTAATGCCATGAATACATGTCATCCTGGGAAACAGAATGATACCCTCTGCCAAATTTTAAATTTTAAGTTATGAGTAAAGCTCAGTACAATAGCATATACTTGACATGGACAAAAACCTACATTCTAGGCCCATCACACAATAATACAAAAACAAAAAAGCCAAGAATGTTGGCCCACCTTTAATCCTAGCACTTGTGAGCCAGAGTCAAGGGGAATCTCTGAGTCTGAGGCCAGCCTGGTATATAGAGCTATGTTCAGGACAGCCAGAGCTACACAGACAAACCCTGTTTTAAAAAACAAACAAATTTAAAAAAAACCAGAAGGGTAGCAAACAGGCTTAGCAATGAATATCAATTGCTTCTACTGAATCTTATATGATTTAGGGATAGAGTCTATAATGGTGGTGAAGGAATGACAGGAGAAGAAGGAAGCTGGCTGATTAGTTTCAAACACAACACAGTAGACCCAAAGGATAGGAAGTGGGCTGAGTCTATAGAGACTCATATCACATCCCCAGTGAGGAATTTCATCAAGGAAGGCTCCTTCTACTAAAGGTTCCAAAAACAATTGATAGAAAGTCACCAAGGAGAAACACATATTCAAATACATCATCCTATCTGGGAGGTATTTTATTCAACTACATTCTGATCCAGGTCACTATAGGCTCATGGTCATCTATGAAGAAAATGCATTTAGTCACTTCAATGATCCTCATAGTCTGCATCAACCCCTATACTGTTCAAATGTCCAAAGTCTCTTCTGACACCCAAGACAATCTCTTAACCATGGTATCTTGTAAAATCAGAAAACAAGTTATATCTTTCAAACATACAATGGTACAAAATACCATTCACATTCCAAAACAGAAATAGAGACATAGTGGGAGAAGATTGGACCAAGGTAAGACTGAAGCACAGCAGCACAAACATCAAATCCTGCAGCTCTGTCTCAGATTCATGGAACTTCAATTTTAACGGGCTTAGATGGCCCTATCCCCGAAACTTCTCATACATCTCTCCCTTCAGTTACTTTGACTTCCTATATGCAGGTAGCTCTCCCTGGAAGATATCTCATAGGTTAGGTATCTCAACATCTTGTGGTCTCAAAATGCAACCCAGGCTGTTATAGAATATTATTTTAAGATGTATTATATTTGCTTATGCTGTGGAAGATTTGTTTTAATGATGCAAAGATGTGTTGCATTCTTTTATGTTGCATTTGTTTAACTCTGTGAAGCTGTGATACTTTGCTTGTCTAAAATACCTGATTGGTCTAACAAAGAGCTGAAAAGCAAATAGTTTGGCAGGAAAGGATAGGTGGGGATGTCAGAGAGAGAGAGAATAAATGGGAGGAGGAATCTGGGAGGAACAAAAAAGGAGAAGCAAGAAGTGGACACTGGGAGCCAATCACCCAGCAAGCCATGGTGTAAGAATTAATGATCGGTATACAGAACAGAGAAAGATAAAAGCCCAGAGGCAAGAGATACATGGAATAATTTAAGTTATGCTGGCTAGAAAGAAGCCAAGGTAAGGTCAGACATTTTAAGTAATATTAAAACTCTGTGTGATTGATTTGGTAGCTGTGTGGTGCCCCACCCCCCAAAAAAAAGGAATAAAGAACAAAAGAGCTAAGAGCAAGAATAATACCAGCCAACAACATCCTGGCATACCAACGTGAGCCTTGACTTTCACGGCTCCTTTAAGAGTTTCTTCCAGGTTGGAGAGATGGCTCAGAGGTTGAGAGCACTAACTGCTCTTCCAGAGGTCCTGAGTTCAATTCCCAGCAACCACATGGTGGCTCACAGCCATCTGTGTTGAGATCCGGTGCCCTCTTCTGGTCATACATGCTGTATACATAATAAATAAATAAATTAAAGAAAAAAAAAAGTAAAAAATGCCCATGGCAGTGCAAGTATCTGCATTCTACAGCTAGGAAGGTTGAACACAGTTTTCAGTCATGCACCTCCTATTGGGCTGCAAGCTTTAGGCTTGGCTTTCACAACCTGAGAAGCAGACAGAGCCAGTCACCAAAGCCACAGGCAGAGGAACCAGAAATTGCTTAGCAGTTTAAAAGTTTTCTCATGTACTCAAAAAAGACTAAGTGATATGCAGTAAAAGAGGATCAGATGAAAACAACAACAACAACAACAACAACAACAACAAAAATCCGACCAGGTTCCAATGTTTTACAACGAGAGAAAAGAAAATGGGTATAGACAACACTCATAGAAAGAAATAAATGGATTAAAAACAGTAGGCTTTAAAGAGACAGTAAAAATAATACAGAAGAGAGAAGTCATGTAAACATGGGAAATACACAGGGAGTCTAGATCCTATATATTATTGTGTTGATTTTGAATTTTTTGAATGTTGATGAGCAAAGAACAACTGCTTGCAGACATGGGATTGTAAACTGGACTGCAAAACTAGACACTTAAGGCTATCTTAACTTTAAAATGGAAGTAAAAAAATATATGTGTCAAATGGAAATAAAAAATGCTTTGGAGAAGAGTTTTTGCTTTTATTCCCATAGGAGATGAAAGGCTATGGATTCCCTTCAGGAATGAGATGGATCAGATTTTATCAGGGGACACCTCCTGAATATTGACAGGTGATATCTACCAACAAAGATTATCACCTGACTTCCCAGGACTTGGCCATTATCTCAAATGTTCTCTCTGCAACCCTAAAGGTGCCTTCACCTATAGACTACAGGAAGCAGTTTGGAGAACATGATGCCCACATTCCCAAGAGGGGTGTAGAAGGCTTTTGGTTATTTGGTGAGTTATGGATGTGTGTTACTACTTAGGGGAATATAGGATTAAAAAAAACCAACAACTATTAATCTCAGATATTTTAAATTGGCATGGATTTTGGTATATTGACAAAAAAATTAAAGTTATTTTTTGTTACACTCTATATGTGTGTGTACTTCTTTTCTTTTGGTTTTTCGAGACAGGGTTTCTCTGTGTAGCTTTGCGCCTTTCCTGGAACTCGCTTTGGAGACCAGGCTGGCCTCGAACTCACAAAGATCCACCTGGCTCTGCCTCCCGAGTGCTGGGATTAAAGGTGTGCGCTGCCACCACCCGGCTATGTGTGTACTCTTGTTTGGGGTATTGTGCTTTACACCTCATTTACAAATGCAATGTATAATTAAGAAATGAGATTAGTAGTTAATTTATAATAATCAAACTTGTAGTCACATTAAGTGCTTTTCAAGGTTAAATAGGTATATTTTAGACAGATAAATGGTCTTCAAACACTTCAAACACTTATAAATGTGGCATTTAAAATGTTTTGTTAACATAAGGTTTTTTTCATGACAATGAGACACATCTGCTCCTGGCAGTACCAATTTACTTCATAAAAGGATGATGGGCATTGAAGAAACTCCATGGGAGTTTGCTTTCATTGTGGCAAGACTAGCCAATTGGGCAAGAAACTGCTTTTGCCTTGACTTCTTGACAGTGTGCTGTGCAGACTGGACATGCAGGACCCACAGGAAACTGACTACTGAACTTTGCCAAAACAAGGCAAGACAGTCCTTTGAAGTTCCTGTTTCACTGAAGAGTCTGTCAAAATATTCTGTAGGACACAGAGGAAAATGACTGAGAAACTTTGTCAGTACAAGGCAGGACCGTCCTACAAACTTCCCACTTCTCTGAAAAGTCTGCCAGATTCTCAAGGCATGTAGGCTGAAGATGGATGTCCAAATATTGTAGGGGAAATTTGGGTGACTGTCCAGTCAGATGTCTCTGTTGTTAGGTAATATTAATTCCTTCTGGGCTCTTTGATGGAATTAAAGACCAAATAATTAGAGTTTCTGTTTTCCATAGTTATGATAGAAAGCAAATTAGGTATTAAATTTTAGAGCCACTAAGATGGGATGGATGATGGAGTATTTTCTCTGAATTTACTAAATACAAACGGTCTAAATATTGTAAATGTAATTCTTACTTGATAACTGTTTTGTTGCATATAGTTTTATTATGTTAAAGTTAAAACCTTTTATTTTATTTAGACAAAAAGGGGAAAATGTGGAATATTATTTTAAGATGTGTTATATTTGTATATGCCACCATGGAAGATTTGTTTTAATGATGCAAAGATGTGTTGCATTCTTTTATGTTGCATTTGTTTGACTCTATGAAGCTGTGATACCTTGCCTCTGTAAAATTCCTAATTGGTCTGATAAAGAGCTGAATGGCCAATAGCTTGACAGGAAAGGATTGGCAGAGCTGAGAGAATAAATGGGAGGAGAAATCTGGGAGGGAAAAAAGGAAGGAGGAGTAATAAAAGGAGAATACACCAGGGGCTAGCCACCCAGCTACACAGTAAGCCACAGAGTAAGAAGATAGGTATACAGAATAGAAAAAGATAAAGCCCAGAAGCAAAAGATAGATGGGATAATTTAAGTTGAGAAAAGCTGGCTAGAAACAAGCTAAGCTAAGGCTGGGCATTTCTAAGATAGAATAAGCTTACATGTGTGATTTATTTGGGACCTGGGTTGCCCCCCCCAAAGAGTAAAGAGAAACAACAACAACAACAACAACAAACTGGCTGCATCACTACAGCTTTATGCAATGTACTTTCAGTCTCCTCACTGGGTTTCTGACTCCATCAAACACAGACGCCTGCAACAATGCTGAACTGTAACCACAGACTAAGAATCTATGACTTTAAATTTTGATTCTTTCTTGTTTCCAGGACCAGCACATGATGGGTGATCCTGCAAAGCTTGACTTCTTAATTGGGATGGACACTAACACACTTGGAGCACAGGTACAGCAGGTTTTGTATGAAGTTGCTTCCTGGGGCTAGAAATCACTTTGCTTACTCCTTCCATAAATTGAGGGTTTAGCTGGATGGAGTCTTACCCTTTGGGCATCTTGCTAGCCTTCAATTCCAGCACAAGGGTTTTCTCAATAATAATGATAAACTCCTTGAAATTTTCTGCCTATTTTAGCATTTGACTGCCATCTGAAACTACTTTTTAGTTTTCATTTATTTCTGTCCCACTTGTTTTTTTTTCCACTGTAGACCTGAATGAATCATCAGTAATAACCACCTAACAGATTCAATATTCCATTTTAAAAAATTTCCCAATATTTTTTAATTTTGCCTTACTAAATTTCCAGGGCATAGGCAGAACAAGAAAGATTTTGGAGCCAAAGTATCACACAAATGACCTCTAGCTCAATTTTTATGGAGTCTATTTCTAACTGAAATCCTATGATTTCAATCTCCACTTTCTGCTATTATTCTCAATATCCTCATCTTCCTGGTCCTACAAGAACAGCCAATTAAGTTCTGTGTACAACTTTCTATGGTTTTTGCCACCTAAAGTCTTGATACTTTCCACATTCTTCCAAAAGTCAACATTCCCAGGTTCTACCTAGCAATAAAATCACTTTTGGTGTCCCATTTTTGTTCTAACCTTTTCTCTGTTGCTATGATTAAATCCATTAACCAAAAGATTCTCAAGTAAAGAACAGGATTATTTGGCTAATTCTGTTAGGTTACAGTCCACCATTTTGGGAACTTAGGACAGAAACTCAATCTAGCAACTGAAGGCAAAAATCCATGGGCAAAGATTGTTTCCTGGCTTTCTCTCTTGCCTAGTCACTGTCTCATGCTCAGATTGCTCCCTTGTTTAGGCCCAGGCCCACTTTCTTAGGAATATTGCCACCCTCAGTGGAGGATCCTTCCCACATCAATCATCAATCAACACAGTCTCTCAGTCATAGCAGTTTCTGGCTATTATGAATAAAACTCCTATGAACATAGCTGAACAAGTATTCTTTTGGTAGGATGGAGGAGCATCTTTTGGGTATATGCCCAGGAGTGGTATAGCTGGGTCTTGAAGTAGATTGACTCCCAATTTTCTGACCGTTGCATATTGATTTCCACAGTGGCTGTACAAGTTTGCACTTGCAAAAGAAATGAATCCCTTTGTTCCATGTCCTTGACATATTAGGTGTCACTTGTATTATTGATCTTAATCATTCTGACAGGTGTAAGATGAAATCTCAAAGTAGTTTTGATAACCATGATGGCTAAGGATGTTGAACATTCTTCAAGTGTTTCTCAGCCATTTTAGATTCCTCTACTGAGAATTCTGTTTAGAGGTGTACCCCATTATAATTGGATTATTTGGTTTGTTGTTGTCTAGTTTCCTAAGTTCTTTATTATCCTGAGTAAGGCAACCTTAAGCACATAGACAAACATGGAATATACTCACTTATAAGTGGATATTAGCAATTAAGTAAAGAACAATCACAGTAATCACAGTACAATCCACAGATGCAGAGGGGCTAAGTAACAAGACTATCTCTAGGGGAGATGCATGGCTCTCCCTGGGAAGAGGAACAGATTTTGTGAATGTACTGATGGCAGGTGAGGATGGGAAAAAGAGGGATTAGATGGGTAAGGAAGGGACAGAGGGGGAGAATACAGGGAGGGGTGACTGGTATAGGGAACTTTTAGCAGGGGATATGAAAACAGTGCAGTGCAAACTTGCTAGAACCTATAAGGGTGACGCTAGTGAGGACTCCTAATAATCAAGAATATGGAGGCTGAACCAGCCATCTTCTGTAACCACATAAGGCTCCCAGTGATGGGACTGGGACACCAAGCCACAAAACATTCAACTCATACTTGTCCTGCCCGAAAGATGTGCTGGGGCAAGGGTGGCTCAGAGTTTCTGTAGTAGCCAACCAATGACTGGTCTAACATGAAGCCCACGCTGTGAGAGAAAGCCCGTGCCTGACACTGCCTGGACAGCCAGGAACCAGAACTTGGATGGCTCAGAGAAGCAGGGTAGAACCAAATACATCTAACCAAGAAAAAAAGTCAATGAAATGATTTGTAACAATTTTCTGCTATAATCATGTATTGGTGCCTAGCCCAATTGTCATTAGAGAGGCTTCTTTCAACAGCTAATGGGAGCACATGCAGAGATCTCTATACAAACATTTAGCTTGAGCTCTGGGAATCCTGTGGAAGGAGGGGGTGAGGATTGTAGGAGCCAGAGGAGTTGAGGAAACCAGGAGACTATAGCCCATAGAATCAACTAAGCAGGGCTCACAGAGGCTCAGAGAAACTGAAGTGGCAATCATGGAGCCTACATGGCTCTGTGCCAGGTCCTCTGCATACATGCTACGGTTGTTTAGCCTGGGGTGTTTGAGGGACTTCTAAGTATAGGAGTTAAGATGTCTCTGACTCTTTTGGCTGCTCTTGAGACACTTTTCCTCCTATTGGGTTACCTTGTCCAGTCTTGATATGAGGGTTTGCACCTTGTTATGATGTGTTGGCAGATATTCCTGGGAGCCCTGCTCTTTTGTGAAGTGAAACAGTAGCAGTGAATCTGGGGAAATGGAGGTTTGAGGGGGGAACTGGAAGGAATGGAGGAAGGGGAGGCTGTAGTCAGATGTATTGTATGAGTGAAGAATAAATATAAAGAAAAATGAAAATGCATTTAGTCTAACTTCAATGATCCTCATAATCTGTAGCAGCCCAAATAGCACAAATGTCCAAAGTCTCTTCTGACACTCAAGATAATGTCTTGACTGTCACATCTTATAAAATCAAGAAACAAATTAAGGATTTCCAAAACAGTATGGCACAGGATATATTCCCATCCAGAAAAAGAGATATAGGACTGTGTTCTAGCCCCCAACTCAGGCAGACAACCCCTGCTCATGTGAATATCACACCAGTCAGAGGAACAGGAAGGTAAGCCACTAGCCTATGAAACTTCCACTTTTCCTACATCCCCACAGACATAATCCTCCCACCAACCCTACACCAAAGCTATGTTCATACCCCCAAATCAAATAGATAGATAGTCTCTGCTCAAGTGCAGGCCACACCAGCCAGAAGAACAGGTAGGCAAACTGAGGCAAAGACTCCCTACTGGACCAGAGGCCATGCCAGCCATCAGATATCCATATAGGCTGTTCACATGTGGACCTCCTTCATTCTTTCAATAACCTCCCAACACTACTCCCAATTCCACTTCCCTCCTCATCTCTGTGTTGTGGACTCCAACTTTGGTGGAGACCCCTTGCTCAAACCCAACACACCATCTGCCAGAAGTCCATGTAGGCCACCTGCCCACAGACCTCCCACATTTTCTCATTGCCTCCTCAACACTATCCCCAAACTTCCTCCCCTCTTCCCCCTTTTCAGCCCCCAAATTGGGCAGATACTACCTGCTAGAACAAAGGCCACATGTACTATAAGATTTCCAGTCCCCCAACTTGGGGTGAGAACCCATGTTCAATCACAGGCCACATAGACCAGAAGACCAGAGAGCAAATAGAAACCAAGGAACAAAACATCCATCCAACAAAGACAAGCTGAGAAATTGGCACCTAGATCCACAATCACCTGAAACCCAGATACCTGGACACCAGCATAAGAATACAATCAAAACAGCCAGAGCAATGTCACCACCAGATCCCAGCTGTCCTACGACAGCAAGCCCTGAATATTCCAACACAGTGGAAGCACAATTAAGAGACATTAAGACCACCTTTATAAAGACGATAGCGGTCCTTAAAGAGGAAGTGAATGAATCCTTTAAAGGAAGTAGGGAAAGGATAAATTAAATATTGGAGAAAGTGAATAAATCCCTTAAAGAAAAAAAAAAAGTGGAGGAAATGAATGAATCTGTACAAGACTTGAAAATGTAAATAGCAGCAATTAAAAAATGCAAACTGAAGGAATTCTGGAAATTAAAATTTAGGTAATTGAACAGGACCTACAGACGCAAGCTTGACAAAAAGAATGCAAGAAATGGAACGGAGAATTTCAGGCTTTGAAGATATGTAGAAGAAATGGATATGCCAATCAAAGAAAAAGTTAAATCTAAAAATTTCCTGAAAGAGAACATCCAGGAAATCTGGAACACTATGAAAAGACCAAACCTAAGAATAATAGGAAGAGAAGGAGAATAATCTCAGCTTAAAGAAAAATATTTTCAAAAAAATTGATAGTTGAAATTTTCCTAACTTAACGAAGGACACAGGAGAACAGAGCCCACAGAATCAACTAAGCAAGGCTCATCATAGTGGCTGAGACAGAAACAGCATAACAGCCTAGAGGGGTCTGCACCAGGCTCTCTGCATATGTTATGGTTGTGTAGCTTGATGTTTTTGTGGGACTCCTAACAGTGGGAGTGTGTATGTGTGTGTGTGTGTGTGTGTGTGGGTTATCTCTGACTCTTTTGCCTGATCATGGAAGCATTTTTCTCCTACTAGGTTACTTCATCCAGCCTTAATGTGAGAATTTGTGCCCAGTCTTATTGTAACTTGTTATGGAGGGTTTTGTTGACATCCCTGGGATATCTGTTCTATTCTGAATGCAAATGAAGGAGGAGTGGATCTGGTGAAGAGGGGAGCAGTAAAGGACTTGGAGGAGTAGAGGGAGGGGAAACTCAATCAGGATGTAATGAATGAGAGAATAAATTTTAAAAAAGAAAGAAATGTGGACACAGTGAGAAAAGATTGGACCAAGGCAAGACTAAAACTCAGCAAGGTAAACAACAAATCCTGTAGCTCTGTCTCAGACAGGTGGGGCTTCATTCTCAAAGGGCTTAACTCTATCCCTGAAAATTTTCATGTGTCTCTCCTTTGCTACTTCCATACTCTGCATGTAGCTCTCCATGGCAGACGTTTCATAGCTTGGGTATCTCAATATCCTATCATCTCAACATACAACACTGGCTTCTTCTTCACAGCTTCATGTAATGAACTCTCACAGTCTCCTCATTGGGGTTCTGACTCTGCCAAACATAGATGGATGCAACAGTGCTGAACTGTAACCACAGAGGAAGAATCTATGACCTATAAATTGTGCATTTTTCTTGTTTCCAGGACCAGTACAATGTGGGTTAATCCCCCCCAAATTTGCCTTATAAATTGTGATGGACCCTATCACACTTGGACCAGAGTTGCAGCAGGTTCTGTATGAAGTTGATTTTGAGGATTAGAAATCAAGTTGTGGGCTGGAGAGATGGCTCAGAGGTTAAGAGCACTGGTTGCTCTTCCAGAGGTCCTGAGTTCAATTCCCAGCAACCACATGGTGGCTCACAATCATCTATAATGAGGTCTGGTGCCCTCTTCTGGCCTGAAGGGACACATGCAGACAGAATACTGTATACATAATAAATAAATAAATCTTTAAAAAAAAAAAAAAAGAAAAGAAAAGAAATCAAGTTGCCTATTCCTTCCATAAATTGAAGGCTTAGATGGATGGAGTCTTACACTTAGGGTACCTTCCTAGGCTTCACATGCCAAGAAGGGCCTTCTCTTAAATGGTGCTAAACTTACTGAAATTTCCTGCCTTTGCTTCACCATAGGACTCCCATTTGAAACTACCTAATGCTGTTTTTCTCTAAGAAACTGACTTTTTATTTCTTTCTGCACCACTTCTTTCTTTTACACGGTAGACCTGATTGAATCATCAGTAATAAACATTCAACAGAATCATTACTTTGTCCAAGAAACTGGCTAATTACCTTTTTTGTTTGTTTTTTTTTTCCGAGACATTGTTTCTCTGTGTAGCTTTGCGCCTTTTCCTGGATCTCGCTCTGCAGACCAGGCTGGCCTCACAGAGATCCACCTGGCTCTGCCTCCCAAGTGCTGGGATTAAAGGCGTGCGCCACCACCTCCCTGCGGCTCATTACCTTTTAATTCTGCTTTACTCAATTCTCAGGGAATGGAGAAAATAAGAATGAATGGGGACAAAAATATTATAAAAATACCTAGCTAAATTTTTCATGGAGTCTATTTCTCACTGAAATCCTATGATCTCAATCTCCACTGTCTTTGTTACTTTCAAAACTCCCATAGTCCTAGTCCTACAAGAGTAGCTGACTAAGCTCTGTGTGCAGCTTTCTATGACTGTTGCCATCTAAAGTCCTAATATCTTCAACATTACTCCAAAAGACAACATTCTGAGTTCTTTTGTTCTAACTTGCTTGTTTCTAACCAAAATCATCTCAGATAATTGCTGTGGGATAATGCTTTTGTACACTGGTTTAATAAAATGCTGATTGGCCAGTAGCCAGGCAGGAAGTATAGGCAGGATAAACAGACAAGGAGAATTCTGGGAAGAGAAAGGCTGAGTCAGGAGAGGCTAGTCTGCCATCCAGGGAGCAGCATGTAATGGCACACAGGTAAAGCCATGAAACATGTGGCAACATATAGATTAACAGAAATGGGCTGAGTTTAAGTGCAAGAGCTAGTCAGTAGTAAGCCTGAGCTAATGGCTGAGCAGTTTTAATTAATATAAGTCTCTGTGTGTTTAATTGGGTCTGAGCTGCTGAGGACTGGGTAGGACACAGAAAAACTTCAGCTACAGATAATGAACGGGTTTATTTGGCTGATATTGCAAGATCACAACCCACAATTGTGGGAGCTTGGGATAGAGACTCATACTGGGAACTAAAGGCAAAAACCACAGGGAAATTTTGCTTACTGGCTTTCTGTCTTTCTTGGTCACTGTCTCCTGCTCAGCTAGCTTTCTTATCCATCTCAGGCCCACTTGCTTAGGGTATTGCGACCTTAGTAGAAGAGCCTTCCCATATCAATCATTAATCAATACAGTTGCTCACAAACATAGTAACTGGTGATTCTGATCTAGGAATAGCCTCAATTGATTGTTCCCTCAGATAACTCTAGGCTATATCATGTTGACAGCTGAAACTAATTAAGACAAAGAAACAATAATATATGAGGAGGGTTTGTTTGTTTGTTTTTTGAGACAGAATTCCTCTATAGCTTTGGAGCCTGTCCTGGAACTCACATAGACCAGGCTGGCTTTTAACTCACAGAGATCCACCTGCCTCTGCCTCCTGAGTGCTGGGGTTAAAGGCATGCACCACCACTGACCAGCCTTGAGAAAGTTTTAAAACCACAAAATGAATATATTAACCATATCAATCAGTTAAGCTGCAAAAACCCAAACATGAAGATAGAAACAACTGGAAAACACAGATATGCCAAGAAATGAGAAGCAAGCCTCTGAAATCAAGAAGAGAAAACTGTCTCTCCACAGAAACTTCTCAAACCAACAAAAACTCAAGGAACTCAAAACATAATATAGTAAAACTTCTGGAAAAAAAGGGTGAATTTCCATAATTTTCCAGAGAAACAATAAATTTAGATGACAATTATTAAAATCAACAACATAGATGGCACCAGTGACCAAACGAGGCAAAAAGACCTATCTACAAATATACATCATGATCCCTTAAACAAGAGTCTAATCAAAATTTAACCACAAGAAATCACTGGCCAGCACTCATCCCGTGCACTCAAGTTCTCTCCTTTGCTAATAATAGAAAATGGACAGGGAGCGGGGGCTGTTCCACAAAAACTGGAGAATTTTGTGTGAAGGCTTCTGATGTTTTAACTTTGTAGAAAATAGTTTTGATTACTAAAAGGATTCCATTCTCTTATAATAAAGAAAAGGATATTATTAGGATCACTTAGGCATCATTTTGTTTCCTATAACTGCATCAGAGTGAGGAAATGTAAGCTTTTCCAAACCAAATACAAGAGAACAGATTTTTAAAGAAACAGTGTTTGATTTGTACCATACACCTAAAGCATCTTGTTTGGCTCTAATTGCTTTATGAGTCACAAGAACTTTCGAAAAAGTTCTTTTTTTGAAAAAGTGCATGCATGTCTCTGTGTGTGAGAGAATATGCTCCATGCATATACAGGTGACATATAGGAAAAGAAGGTATGGTGTGGTGGGTATTGTGTTCCCTGAAATATTGTGTGTTCCCCCAAAATAAACATATCTGGGGTCAGAGAACAGACAGCCACTAGAACAAAGCCAGAAATGGTGGCTAGAAAATAGGAAGAGTAAGCCCTAACAGAAGTTGGGCGGTGGTGGTACACACCTTTAATCCCAGCACTTGGGAGGCAGAGCTAGCCAGATCTCTGAGTTCAAGGCCACTTTAGAAACAGCTAAGCATGGTGACCCACGCCTTTAATCCCAGGGAGTGGGGGCAGAAAGAAAAAGGTATATGAGGCATGAGGACCAGGAACTAAAGAGAAAAAAGCATTTAGTTAGTCAAGCATTTGGCTGGAGAAGTATTCAGGCTTTGGAGCAGCACAGTTCAGCTGAGAGCCATTGGGAAGAGGACTCAGAAGCTTCCAGTCTGACGAAACAAAACCAGCTGAGGGACTGGAGAGGTGAGGAAACTGTGGCTTGTTCTGTGTCTCTGATCTTCCAGCAATCACCCCAATAACTGGCCTCGGGTTTGAGTTTCATTAATAAGAACTTTTAAGATTCATACTACAGTATGGTGTCAGATCCTGTTTCTGGAGTAGTAGGTGGTCATGAGCCTCCAAACTTGGGCATTGGGATATGAACTCAGGTCATCCCCAAGAAGAATACATGCTGAGCTACCTGCCCAGGCCCACAGAATTTTTTATCCAATAAACTAAAAGTCTTTCATAGATTAACAACAACAACACCTAAATAAACACAGAAGTAAGTAAATGACCCAAGGGAACATGATGCATCGATATTAAGATGTTGTGTATGGTAAATCTGCAATATGAATTGGATACAGTCCAAAGAAAATTCCCAACAATTTATAACAGCTACATTCACAGTGGAAACACTCAGATGCTCAATGGGATTATGAAAAAAATAATACGCTTATTGACACAATGTGACTTCTACAAAACTACAACAATCAAAAATATTTGTGAAAGAATAAAGTAAAGAGAAAGAGCCAAGAACAAAAGCTATATATATATATATATATATATATATGTATGTATATTCAACTTTTAATCAAAAGACAAATGGAAACTCAGCCAGGAAAAGTGTGATCTTGACCAATGTTACCAATTTCCTATAATTTTATGTGTATAGAAATTAACAGACTTCACAATGACCACAAAATTAACTCAAAGTGACCCTTAAACAGTTATGCTTATGACCCTCCAGCTACTGGTATTTCCTCCAAACAGAGATGCCCCAGTTGTGGAATATTATTTTAGGATGTATTACATTTATTTCTGCTGTGGAGCATTTATTTAATGATGCAAAGATGTGTTGCATTCTTTTATGTTGCATTTGTTTAACTCTGTGAAACTGTGTTACTCTGCCTGCCTAAAACACCTGATGGTCTATTAAAGAGCTGAATGGCCAATAGCAAGGCAGGAGAGAGAATAGGTGAGGCAGCAGGCAGAGGGAATAAATACCAAGAGAGAAAAGGAACAAGATCAAGGAGTGAGAAAAGACGGGGCCAGCCACCCAGCGATATAGCCAGCCACAGAGTAAGAGTGATAGTACAGAAGAAAAGGAAAAAGCCCAGAGGTAAAAGGTAGATGGGATAATTTAAGTTATGAAAAGCTAGCTAAGGTTAGGCATTTATAAGTAATAAGCCTCCATGTGTGATTTATTTGGGAGCTGGGTGGTAGGCCCCCCCCAAAGAGCCAAAAGAACAAAGAATAAAAACAACCAACAGGCCCCATGCACCATCACTCTCTTGGCAAATGGCGTTAATCTCCTCCTATGGCTCTGCAAACTTTCATGTCTCCTGGTTTCAGGTAAACCCAGCCTCAATGATGCCTAATCAATCATACAACAGTGTAGAAGAATAATTTAATGTCTATTTCCTGCCACATAGGTTATGGCACATGATGTGGAGTCTGCTTTATACTCCTGCCCAATACCATGCAAGTTCAGAAACTTCTTTTCTCTCCTGGAACTAAACTCTCCTAAATCAGGTCAAGCTGATATCATAAATTAAAAAACATTCTAATCATGTATTAAGTGAAGGATGATTCCCTTCACTTGTTTCTACCAGTTTCTAAATTATCTGTAACATTTATAAGACAAACCTGAGAGTGGAGTGCAATGTTCAGAACTTCTAGAAACCAGACCTTCAGTTTCCCAGTCTGTCTTCCCACTTCCCACTAAAAGCAATGCCTGTGTGTGCACACTGGACAGTGACATTCCATGTATCATATTCTTCCACAACAAAGCTGCAGAGCCTCCCCTTCCCCAGGAAATTTCACACAGGCAGGCTCAGCTCATCACAGGAACCAACAGAACCATAGTCTAGCTCATGGTCCATCCAAGTCCCAGCAGAAATGACAGCACAGCACACCTGCTCTGAACACCCCACACTCACCATGCCATGGCTTGTGGTCTTCCTTACAACTAACTCCGTACAGCAGAAGCAGAAAATCCTGGAAAGAACCTGAAAGCTAGTACTCCTATTGCTAAGCCTTGCTAAGTCCCTATTAGCTAGGGTCACCCTACTGGGCCTCAGAATATTAGCAGCTCCCTTACTGGGTGAGCAGAGATCAAATGACTCAGACAGCACAGGCCTCCCCAGCTCTGCCCTTCCAGCCCAGCAGACGGGGCCTTAGTCTGGAAAGTTTGCATTTTAGTGGACATTTTTCCACTCTCCCAAAACGTCCTATTCTTTGTCAAAGGCACAGGGTCCTTTGTGTGCACATTCCATTACACACTCAATGTCCAGTGCAGCCAATCCTTTGCTTCTTAGCTGGGAAGTTCTGTAGCCAGACATAGGTCACATTCAAACAGTGACTGTTGTTAAAGCAAAAAAGAGACCATGAACTAGAAAACAATGAGGGGGTCATGGTAGGGCTTGGGGGCAACGAAGAGACTGTGGATATGATGGAGTTTTTATTTCAAATAATTATTTTGAAAAGTCACAACAGGCTTTCAGGCCATATGCTCCAGAGACCAGGGATTTGTATGAGAGCATACCAAGGATTACTCACACATTTTCTCTCAGCCTGTACATCTTAAACCTGGAAAATACCAATCCTGTTAGGCAGGGCTACAACTTTTTATAAAGATCCTCTATTTTGGTTGAATTAGTGTAACTGCAGTAATTTAGTTCCATGATAAGGTCAGTCCTTTACCCAGATTCTAGATGGTCCTGGTCTGTGGACCTCAAGAAATGGGCAGTCAGGACATTTATGGAGCATCTAAGATTGGTTACATGTCTCAAGTTTGCTAATATCAACTACTACCAAAAGCAGGAAAGTGCTCACGCTCCTTCCTGCCATTCCCTTTCTGTGCTGTGACTATATCAGCTTCAAAGTTGGTCAGTGAACTCAGTTCTTGCACAGGTCCTTCTTCATTTGTAACTCTCCAATAAAAGTCACAGAGACTGGAGGACACTCATTTACTATTCTCTTATCCTTCTCCAGTCAAGGCCAGCCTAGGAGGAGGTGCAGGACTGTCTTACCAGCACTAGGCAGCAGAGGCAGGTTTAGGTGTTCAAAATAATTCTCAACTTCATAGCTCCAGGCAAGCCTGGGCTATACAGGAGATATTACTCTAAACAGAAATAAATAAATAAATAGCATTTGAGAAAAAAAAAAAGAACGAAATTCTTAATGATCAAGAAACATTAGAGAACAGAAACAGAGATAAAAGCACTAGTTCACATAAAGAAAATGTTTAAAAATGATACCAATCATTTTTTTAAATGATGAAAATAACATATTTTTAAGATTAAAAACCTTAGCTATATTGACTTTGAAAAAGCGTAGGCCCTTCCCTAATAGAGGGAAAGCCATTAATAAGAGACTGATTGATCTTGCCTCTTTGCACATGTTGGCTGTTGAGATCTTTAACCTGACACACAGAGTTACAGCCTGTTTCTCAAACCTCTAAGCTGACTTAAATGAACATATCTGCATAGGAGAGTTCCCTAATTGTAAATTCAAATATTTATTGCCTCAAGGTAACTTTCTCAAATTGCACACCCACCAATCTGGTCTGTCTTCATGCACATGACATGAATGAATACATGCTGGGAAATTAAAAATTAACCCCTCCTGCCACAATCATATGGGTGACTTTTTCATTATGTTGACTGCAGCAGCTGATTGCCTGCCCTGTCTCCCCCTGCAGTGTACACAATTCACTGATCTTTCTATTCTGATTTGAAGGCAGAAGCCATGCTCCACATGCAAATCCTTTTCCTGGAATTGAAATGGACAGTCAACTATATGATTCAAATGGATAATTTTAAAACTCTGAAATGGTACAGACATTTAAGAATTTTGGAGGTATAATACAGAGGACAACAAGGTCACTGCTCTGGAGTACAACAGTCTGAAATCAAGGCCACGTGTGTCAATAGAACAGAGCTTGTCTCAGAAACATTTTTCTAAAAGGCTGGAAATGCAGCTGCTCTAGAATTATGTCTTTCCAGGAAGAAATCACTCCACACACTGAGGAGATTATTGAAGAAAAATCTCATTAATGAGAGCATGCATCTATCTCTGGCTAATGCTCAAAGAGGAGCCAGCCTAGACATATTTTGCATTCCACATATGCTATCATCCTTATGTCTTTTAGGTTCAGGCTTCAGGTTACACGTTGAACAATTTAAATAGGGACAGGAGACTGCAAGTCTAGCCACGTAGGAAGGTGGCAGACTTACATAGCAAAGGCATTATCAGAATTATTTCTGAAGTATACCAGTTAACTGATACAGCAGGTCATTTTCAGTGACAGGATCCTGAGGTGAAAGTGCCAGGGAATGAGAAAGATAGAAAAAGTATAAAGTAGAAGAAAGAAAAACTGGGTTGGGGAGGTTTTGTACAAGCTAGGTCTCATGCTAAGTAAGCTTCTTAAGAAGAATAGCTTCTTGATACTACGTCCAGGGGTAAAAAATGGAAGGAAATTAGGAACTTTATGAAGTAAGCAAGAAGAAAGTATCATACAATGGTACAAACTCAGGAGTAGGCTACAAGCAATGCTACACAGGGGGAACACAGGGTATCTCCAGAGCATTACCAACTAAGCCCACAGTGGCCTTGGGACTGGTAGCCATCGCTCCACGTGGTGGGAAGCATTGGGTTCTCAGGATCTGAAGCAACCCTCCACAAAGGCCTCAGATTATTACCAGCTCTATATTCCTGGTTTTAGAAAAGGAGCTCTGTTTTATTTTCCATATATCAAGACCTTAGGCAAAGCACCCAAGGCCCAGGCCCCAGACTGTTAACTCTCCCAAGATGTTCCTCCTCCCTGCGGGAGGGCTTAAATGATAGCTCTGCTTGACCAGTCCTTAACACATCAGTGTTTAACTTTTCAAAATATTGTCACCTGGTGTCATGCTGCCCACCTCTCAGAACTATGCTTTTCTCAAGAAGAAAACTGGAACTTTAAGGCGCACCAGGCCTTAAGGTTGGCTGTGACCCTGTAATACCCCCTTGAGCAGTAAATCAGAAGCCTGTCCTTTGATATGGAGATGAGCCTAGTGACTGGCTGTAAACTAGGTGTGTCTCCTTTGTAATGGTTTGGAGCCAAATGTCTGGACAATCCTGGTGGGGGAAAAAAGTGGATCCTAGCATACTTATCTCTACCAAACCTAGTTAACATAGTATCTTTGGAGTGTTTTATTTAGAGACAGCCTCCCTTTCTCCTTTGTGTAAATCCTTCATATCACCAATTCCACTCTTCTACATCATAGCTAAGTAATGGAGTGCTAGCCAACACAAGAGATGCCTTTTAGCAACTCCACAAAATTAACTGTAAGCGGACCTTACACGTGGAGGCTAAATGCAAGTGCTGAATGTCTACAAGACACTGGAGAAACTAGGCCTCTCCAAGTTTGGCAACTTGCCTTCCATGGATGCACCAAAGCATGTTGTTGTTGACTATGAATATATTTCTACACACGGGTCCCTGTCCCAAATTGCTCTGCATAGAGGCAGCCCACAGAGCAAAGTTATTCAGAGGCCTGTGCCTGGGTCCAGGAAGTTGCAGGGACCACATGGATACTCACAGAACAGGAAATCTGGCTGCAGATTCCCACCCAGCTCCGGGGAGGACCCACCACACTGGCTTCTGTGCCTCCCCATCGGCTCTTCCCCACCTGGAGACAGCAGCCCCTCACTCACCATGTTATGGCTTCCCAGCTCGCCCATGGCCCCCTCACAGCTCCCTGTAGCACGGCACAGGAAAACGCCAGCTCCTCTGCAAAACCAAGCCTGCTGTGTGGCTCCCGGAAGGTTCCTGCGCCACTTCTGACTGGCAGTTTGGCCTGGAGGCCCTGATTGGCTAGTAAGGCCCGAGTGACAGAAGCACCTCCCATAGGATTACAGTGCGCTTAAAGGCACAGCACGATGGTTCTGACCCGGCCTTCCAGCCTAGACCAGACCTTTCTCAGAGCTGCAGAGATAAGCATTTCAATAGCGCGTGCCCCAGGCTCCAGTTGCTGGTCCTATTGTCTTCCTGCATTCCATAGGCACTTCCCATTCCTCCTCCTGGGCACACTGTGGCTTGCTCGTACGGTCCTTTCCTCAAAGTTGAGTGTGGAGTGATTACCTGTCCCACAGGTGGAAGGATGCCCAGAATACTATTTTAAAGAGAGATTTAAGGATACAAAAGGAGATGTTTGTTCTTTGGCTTCATGCTGAGTTCAGGTGAACTGAAGGTATGTTCTACCTGTTAGTCACAGACACTACATAGAACAAGGAGAGAAATGCAGGAACCAGATTTTAAAAAACCATAATGATAGATCTTTCTCCCACCAGAAGGCTGGATGATGTCTCCATTGCTTTCAAAGTTTTCTTCTGGAATTCAGGGCAACTCTTGACAAATGAATAATAATACAGAGAGTAGTCTTCAGAGTAAGTTGAATGCTTAGAGAATAATGGAGCTAGGAAGAATGTCTTTATGAATACTATTGCTAGCCAGCACATCTTCCTCAGTAGGTGGATGAAAAAAAAAAAACATGGCTGCATTATTCAAGGTTCTCTACATGATCGGGACTGGTAAAAATCAATCTCTCCATGTACGTAGAAAGTGGATTTATTAGAATGTCTTACAAGCTGTGTCCCAGCTAGTCCAACAATGGCTTTCCACAAATGGAAAAAATCCAGTAGTTGTCCGTCTATGAGGCTAGATGTCTCAGCTGGTCTTCAGTGTACATCAAGTTCCAAAGAAGTAGGCTCTATAAGGAATGAATTTGGTAGGGCAAGCCAGCAGAGAGAGAGAACTTCCTTCTTCAACATCCTTTATATATGTAGGCTGCTACCAGAAGGTGCAATCCAGATTAAATTTACATCTTATTCTTTGTTTGATGTTTTCTTGGTGTTTTTGAGACAAGGTTTATCTGTGTAATCCTGAAACTCATTCTGTAGACCAGGCTGGCCTCAAACTTAGAAAAGTCAACTGCCTATGTCTCCTGAGAGCTGGGATTAAAGGTGTGTACTGCCATCATGATGCTAAAGGTGGATCTTGTTACTTTAAATGATCCAGATTGAAGATGGGTCATTAATTTCAAAACCTTTATGAAAAAAAAAATCCCTCAAAGGTGTACCCGATGCTTTGGGTTTTAGGTAATTCCAGAGGTAGTCAATTTGACTACCAAGAATAGCCATAACAATAGCCAAGGCAGAAGAAATGAGAAATATTTCTTACCTGCAGGATACAAGGAGAATGTGGGAGTTATTTCCAAAGCAATGCTTTTCTTAAGCAAGGAAAGCATGGAATTTTACTTAGGACATCTGGACATGTTCATGTAGAGTTCTGCCTATTCTTATGCATGCTCAGTTAACAAATCCACTTCTGAACATGGTCATAATGTAAGAGCAGAGACATTTGGGGACATTCTTACCTCAAAGTCATGCAGGAACATATATAAATTATAAAAATGATGGAAAGAAATGCCTTTGGCATGTTCATCTTCTACTACAAACTCTTAGCTGAAAAATCAAGTATATGACACTGGGAAAGTAGACTGCTTTGGAGCCTGTGCTACCTGTCATTCTTAATGTTTGATCTAAAAGATAGCTGTACCAATGCCACAATTCTCACAGATACAAAAGACAGAGAACACAAAAAGAGAAACATCAAGGAAAAGTCACCCAACAGCACTAAAACATCTGCTCTTAGATGAGTGGTTACACTGAGCTCTATTCACCTCAGAACAATATAGTGATATTTTATTTGTATTGAAATGTGATTTTATTTGTATGTCAATAAAGTTGCCTTGAGGTCAGAGCAAGCCAGAGCAGAAGCTGAGCAGTAGTGGGGCACGCCTTTAATCCCAGCACTTGGGAGGCAGAGCTAGGCGGATCTCTGTGTGTTCAAGGACACAGCCAGCATGGCAGACACACGCCTTTAATCTCAATACCAACCATAGAAGACCTGGAGGTCTGTACAAACAGGCAGTGATGAGGAGGTCATGTGGCTGGGTTTACAAACAATGAGAAAACAGAACAGAAAGTTTTTAAATAGACAGGACGCAGAGAAGTAGGTCTCTTGCGGAGAGAAAGAACCGCAGAAACAGTGAAGGGTAAGGTTTTCCGCTCTGGCTCTGACCCCGTGGTTTTTAACTCTGCAATCGGTTCTGTGTTTCTTATTTAACAAGCCGGATACATCTACAGAACAAAGCTGCTTTTGCCTCTGAGCAGGGTGGCTTAGAGGAGGCCACAGCTGCTTCCATGTAAGACCAGAAGGAGTTCATTTTAACTAGCCGTGGCTGCTGTCTATCTTATGGCTGTGATATCACTGTAGAGAATACCATTCTTTCCTTTTCCTAACCTTTTAAAATTTTGGTTTTATGGGTGTTTTGCCTGCATGTGTGTGTGCATAATACTTATAGAGGTCAGTAGAAGTGCTGCGGGCTGCAGGAATATATCATAAGAACTCAGCTGGTTATGGCAAAGTCACTACCTGGAGGGATCAGGGAATTCCTCCAGAGGAAGCCAAATTCCAAGGAGTTTTTGGTGTTATTTGGCTTGTTATATATCAGCTGTCTTCTGTTATGAAAATCATAAGTGCCTCATAGTTTTCCCAATTGACTTTTCCCTAAGAAAGACTAACAGTGTGGACTGATCACTCTCTGGACATATACATTCCAGGTATTTGGAGAACAACCTCAGGAAAGGCTTTCTTTGGGATCAGATATCTCCCTTGGCCACTTTCAAGGACTATCAGTAATAACAGTCCACATGCAAGTCTCCTGATTTAAGATAAATTCTATAAGGAGACACCACCTAGGTCAAGTGGATGTTAAGTAATAGCCTTACACAATTTAGCTCGGACCCTCCTTTCTTACAGCCTTACTAACTTTATAGACCTCTAACTCCTTACCTTCTAGGTATAAGTTATTCCTTCTAGGTATTCCTTAACTTCTAGGAATATTTAGATAACCTTCTGTGCTAACAGTTGTGCTCAGCCAGAACCCCAGTTCAAGCCTCCTTATAATTATCATCACTGGCAGCATCCGGCCAGGTCCATCCCCAGATGGAGGATAGTACCTTATCAGAGATACCTCTGTATTCTCTAAGAACAGACTTAACCATCCAGGCTACCTGTTTGAGAAGGCCTGGAAGATGTGCCAATTAAGCTTTACTTCCTCCTTTCCCAAACCTTTCCTCTAGTTACAGATTTCCTTTTAACTATCACCAGAGGCGTCTAGCTGTACACTATTGCCTAGCGACTGAGCACTTCCCCCATCCTGCAGAAAAATGGCAGATAGCTTGTACAGATAGGAGCCACAGGAAAAAAAGAAAGCAGTTTTATTTTCTCCCATTGACCTAGCAACTTATAGATTCTTAACATTTTCTACTAACCACGTTTAAGACTATAGTTGAGCACATAAGAGCCCTCTTCTTAGATATTACCTGAATTTAGCCTTTAGTTAATTCATTTCCCCATTGGTCACTTCCCTTTGGGGTTGCAAATGATAATTAATGGTTATTGCCTCCCTATGTGATTCTTATCACCCCTCTGTTTGACCCTGGAATCCGGGCTTTGCACTGCCAAGCGATTACTCCTTGTAAGTGTATGTATATATACCAGGACTTTCAGGGCATGAGGGATGGAGAAGAGAAAAGAGAATGGAAGAACTAGATGGGCAAGAACTTGAGAGGAACAAACTGAGATGGGGAAGAACTAAATTGAAGGGCTAGAAGAGAGTACTAGAGGAATGAGATGGAAGATGAGGAAGAGCCAGATGGGGAAGAACAAGATGAGGAAGAATGAGATGAGGAGAGAGAAGGAGATGGGAGAGGAGATTATATGGGAAAGAACTAGAGGGAAGAGAACCTGAAAGGGACAGAACTAGATGAAGAAATTTAGATAGAACCTAGAGGGGAAAGCAGATAAGTGTAGAGAGAAATCAGGCAAGAAAGGAGCTAAATATGAGAGCAGAATAGAAGCTTGTAACTGACACAGAATAATAAACTATATGGACTAAGGAGTTTCATGTACATAGATTCATTTCTTTTCATCAAAGATTAATTATCAGCTGGTTGTAGATTCTTCCTGGACCCTGGGAGGGGACTGTTGTGGATATCACTCAGTATAAATAAAATGTTGTTTGGCCAGTGGCCAGGCAGGAAGTATAGGTGGGACAAGAGAGAAGAGAATTCTGGGAAGGGAAGGCTGGGGGAAGAGAGACACGGCAGCCGCCGCCATGACAAGAAAGAAATAAGGTACTGGTAAGCCATGAGCCATGTGGCAAAGTATAGATTAATAGAAATGGGCTAAATATAAGAGTAAGAGCTAGACAATGGTAGGCCTGAGCTAATGGCCAAACAATTTAAATAATATAAATGTCTGGGTGTTTATTTTACAAGTGGGTTGTTGGACTAACAGGGCTTGGTGGCACCTGGAGAGAAGCTCTCCAACTACAAATTGCGCCCAGCGTGTTTGCAAGAGTTTCCACCTAAAACCTGACAAAAAAGATTGTAAAATGGAGCTAAAAACAGCTTCCTAGTTGTCTCTCTCAAGTTAGGGGCAACTTGCCAGTTTGAGCTACTATGGCGGGTTCCTGGCGTATGTGTCTGACCTGCGGTGTGGCGGGAATGAGGAGTCAACAAGTGGCACTTTACCCTGCTGCATGGTGGATTTAGCCTTTGCTAGTTAAAAAAAAAAAAAAGTTTCTGGGCTATGCACTGCTTTGATAGAACTGCTTCTGATAGTTGATGGTACACATGGCTCCAGTCCCAGAGCTGGCGGTAAACTGTGCCACCGCCATGTTGGGAAGCTGAGGTGGGCAGAGCCAGCAGCCACAGTGTCGTTTCAATCTTACAAAGATCTGGTTTGTGTTGTCTTTGGGATTTTTAACCACAAAAAAAGATTTGATCATAAAAGCTGTTGAGTTAAACAAATATGTAAATGTTAAAGTTACCTTGCCTTCAAAATTTGGGTATAAGGATATGTTGCTTTGGAAAAGAGGCTCTGCTTTTGTTTCCACAGAAAGCCAGAGGCTGTGGATTTGTTCCAGATTAAGATACATCAGGTTTGATCAGCCAAGACCACTTGAAAGGTCTCTCCAATGACACCATGGCCCAGATGATCCAACATCCAGAACGGTTTCAAGGCAACTGGCTCAGAGGTTTACCCTCACAGACTATTCCATAATCCTAAAATTTTCTTTGTGTTCCCATAAGATACAGCGCCCCCCTCCAGCAGGAAGTAGTAAGAGAAACTACACCCACATTCCCAAAAGTTGCTTGCATCCTTCTCCCGGTTCTCAGGTAATATTATATCCTTCTGAGGTCTTTGATGTGGTTAAAGACTAGATAGTTATAATTTCCTCAATTATGATAAAAGATAAGCTAGATATAAAAGCTTAGACTCACAAATATAAGATAGATAGGAAATCTTCTTTAATATTGTAACTGTAATTCTTGCTTGATAATTGTTTTGTTATATGTAATTTAAAACCTTCCTTTAAAAAAAAAAAAAAAAAGAAAAGGGGAAGTGCTGTGGATATCACTCTGTATAAATAAAATGCTGTTTGGCCAGTGGCCAGGCAGAAAGTATAGGTGGGACAAGAGAGAAGAGAATTCTGGGAAGGGAAGGCTGGGGGAAGAGAGACACGGCAGCCGCCGCCATGACAAGAAAGAAATAAGGTACTGGTAAGCCATGAGCCATGTGGCAAAGTATAGATTAATAGAAATGGGCTAAATATAAGAGTAAGAGCTAGACAATGGTAGGCCTGAGCTAATGGCCAAACAATTTAGAATATAAATGTGTGTTTATTTTACAAGTGGGTTGTTGGACTAACAGGGCTTGGTGGCATCTGGAGAGAAGCTCTCCAACTACAGGGGACTATCGAGGGGCTGGATCTCCATAGTCATCATTATAGAAGGTAGGAAATGCCTGGGCAAATGGTTAGCTCTCATGTGTGTTCTGGGAACGAAACCTGAATCCTCTGAAACAACACCCAGTGCTCTTAACTGCAGAGCCATCTCTCCAACCCTTCTTTTTTATTTAAAATTTATGTCCATAAATTTTTTTGAGAATTTTTCCCTCCTTTTTTTATTTATTATATTTGTCTTTTAATTTTACATATCAGCCATGGGTTCCCCTGTCCTCCCCCCATCCCGCCCTCACCTTTCCCCCAGCCCCTCCCTCCATTCCCATCTCCTCCAGGATCAAGACTCCCCTGGGGATTCAATTCAACCTGGTGGATTCAGTACAGGCAGGTCCAGTCCCCTCCTTCCAGGCTGAGCAAAGTGTCCCTGTGTAAGCCCAAGGTTCCAAACAGCCAGCTCATGTACTAAGGACAGGTCCAGGTCCCACTGCTTGGATGCCTCCCAAACAGTTCAAGCTATTCAATTGTCTCACTTATCCAGAGGGCCTGATCCAGCTGGGGGCTCCACAGCCTTTGGTTCATAATTCATGTGTTTCCACTAGTTTGGCTATTTGTCCCTGTGCTTTTCCAGTCTTGGTCTCAACAATTCACGCTCTTGCAGTCCCTCCTCTTTCTCGACAATTGGACACCTGGAGCTCCACCTTGGGCCTGGCTGAGGATCTCTGCATCTACTTCCATCAGTTATTGGATGAGAGTTCCAGCTCGACTGTTAGGGTGTTTGGCCATCTGATCACCAGACTAGGTCAGATCAGGCTTTCTCTCGACCATTGCCAGCAGACTACAGAGGATATATCATTGTGGATTTCTGGGGACCTCTCGAGCACTCTGCCTATTCCTGTTCTCATGTGGTCTTCATTTATCATGGTCTGTTATCCCTTGTTCTCCCTTTCTGTTCTTGATCCAGCTGGGATCTCCTGATCCCCTAAACTCTCTTTCCCTTGAACCTTGCCCTTCATTACTCCCACTGTCGTCCAGGTTGTTCATGTAGATCTCATCCATGTCTCTGTCATTGGGCGATCCCTGTGTCTTTCCTTGGGTCCCATTTTCTAGGTAGCCTCCCTGGAGTTGTGTAGCAGTCTAGTCATCTTTGTTTTACATCTAGTATCCTACTATGAGTGAATACATACCATGTTTGTCTTTCTGAGTCTGGGTTACCTCACTCAGGATGATTTTTTTTCTAGATCCATCCATTTGCCTGCAAACCTCATGATGTCATTGTTTTTCTCTGCTGAGTAGTACTCCATTGTGTATATGTACCATATTTTCTTTATCCATTCTTCAGTTGAAGGGCATCTAGGTTGTTTCCAGGTTCTGGCTATTACAAACAATGCTGATATGAACATAGCTGAGCAAATGCCCTTGTGGTATGATTGAGCATTCCTTGGGTATATGCCCAAGAGTGCTATAGCTGGGTCTTGGGGGAGATGGATTCCCGATTTTCTAAGAAAGCGCCATATTGATTTCCAAAGTGGCTGTACAAGCTTGCATTCCCACCAGCAGTGGAGGAGAGTTCCCCTTGCTCCACATCCTCTCCAGCATAAGGTGTAAGGTGTTATGTCAGAATCATTTTGATTTGCATTTCCCAGATAATTAGGGATGTTGAGCAATTCCTTAAATGTCTTTCAGTCATTTGAGTTTTTATGTCCATAAATTTTTAATTAAAAATATAACATCACTTTCCCATTTTATCTCTTCATTCCATCCCTTCTCAAATCCCTTCCAGTTTCTTCCTGGAGAATTCTAATTTTTAATCAGCATCAAGTGTCTGGCCCTGACTAGGTTTCCTTGGACAGGAAACATAATCCAAAACAGAAAACTAACTTAGGGTGGAAAGCACCTTAGCAGTTAAGAGTACTGAAGAATCTTGGAGAACATACAGATTCCATTCCCAGTACATATAGGAGCTCACTACTATCTGTACCTCAAGTATCAGGGATACTAACACCATCTCCTGGTCTCTCTGTCCACCCCAAGAAGAAGAGACTTGCATGAAGCATGATATTAATTAGTCTTAACAATAAAAACCCAGAGTCAGATATCAAGGGTGAAAGCTGAAAGATCAGAGAAGCAGAGAAGCTAGCCACTAGAAACTTCCTACCTCTACAAAATCTCAGACCAAATGGAAGGGTCCTGTCTCTACAAATCCTCAGAATGAATGGAGGGTCATCTTGTCTCTATGAATCCTCAGACTAAATAGGCATGAGATCCTGTCTCTATCCACTTTATATTCCTGTTTCCACCTCCCTAGTGCTGAGATTAGAAGTGTGTGCCTCCTAAGTACTAGGATCAAAGGCATTAGATCCCAAGTGCTGGGAGCAAAGGCATGAGATCACTGAATAAACACAGCAGTAAATAAGTGATTCGTGGGAACATGATACATCAATATTAAGACATTGTGTATGGTAAATTTGCAACATGAATTGAATACAATTCATAGAAAATTCTCAACAATTTATAGCAGGACACTCGATTCCAATGCTACATGCAAAGTGGAAAAACTCAGCATGCTCAATAGGATTATGAAAAAATAATACACATATTGATACCATGTGACTTCTATATTTACCACAAAGCTACAACAATTGAGAATATGTACAATACTTGTGAAAGAATAAAAGGAGAGAAAAAAAGCTAAAAACTAAAGCAGAAAAATATATATAGTCAACTTTTAATCAAAAGACCAATGGAAACTCAGCCAGGACAAGTGTGATCTTGACCAATGTTACCCAACTACCTATAATTCTATGTTATAGAAATTAACACAGACTTCACAACTCCCACAAAATTAACTCAAAGTGACCCTTAAACTGTTACGTTTCTGACCATCCAGCTGCTGATATGTCTTCCAAACAGAAAGGCCCCAAGCTGTAGAGCTGTCTTGGCAAATGGAGGTAATCTCATTCAATGGCTCTGCAAACTCTCTTGTCCCTTTGTGGTTTCAGGCAAACCTAGCCCCAATGATGCCCAATCACAAAACAGTGTAGAAGAATAATTTAATGTCTGCCACATGGGTTATGGCACATGATGTGGAATCTGCCCTATCCACATGCCCAACACCATGCAAACCTGGAATATCTCTCTGCAGCTCAGAAACTTCTTTTCTCCCCTGGAACTGAACTTCCCTGAATCAGGTCAAGATTGGTATCAGAAATTTTAAAAGTCTAATCACATCTAGCTGAAGGATGAACCTCAACACTTCTTTCTACCAGTTTCTAAATTATTTGTAACATTTATAAGACAAACCTGAAAGTGTAGTGCAAAGTTCAGAACCTCTAGAAATCAGACCTTCAGTTTTTCAACCTGTCTTCCAACTTCCTACTAAAAGCAATGTTTGTGTGTGTACATTGGACACATATTTACAAGTATCATAGCTTCCCATAGCCAGGGTGGCAGAGCCTTCCCCTCTCCACAGAATGTACACTCAGGGAATCTCAGAGAAGAAGAGTCAATGCCCAGGTCAACAGAACCACAGTCTAGCTCATGGTCCATCCCAATCACAGCAGCTCTGAACTCAGCAGAGCTGTTCCTCTTGGTCTAGGGTCAGTGGTCCCCACACTCACCATGGCATGATTTGTGGTATCTCTCATGGCTCCCTACGTCAGAGCCAGAGGTGAATCCTAGAAAGAACTTGCAAGCTACCTTCCACTGGTACTCCTAAATGCTAAGTCTTCCCAAGGTCCCACATTAGCGAAGGCCACCCAGCTGGGACTCAGAAGATTAGCAGCTCCCCTACTTGGTGATCAGAGATCAAATGACAGACAGCAGAGGCCTTCCCAGCTCTGCCCTTCTACTCTAGGGGCAGACAGGGCCCTAATTTGGGAAATGTGTATTTTAGTAGAAAAATCTTCTAGCCTCCCAGAGCACTTTCTGTTCTACTTCCAAAGTACATAGTCCTTTGTGCACAAATTTACACACTGATTGTCTACTGCAGCCAACTCTTTGCTTCATAGCTGGGCACCAAATGCAGGTCACATTTAAACAGTAACTGTTATTACTATGTAACTGTTGTTCAAGAAAAACAGGTCATGAATTAGAAAACAATGAGTGGTCAAGGATATTACTTGGAGGCAGGAAAGAGACTGTGGGCATGATGTAATCATAATCTCAAAGAATTATTTTGAAAAGTTGAAACAGAATTTACGACCATGTGTTCCAGAGACTAGGGATTTGTATGAGAGCAAACCAAGGATTACTCACATCTTTTTTTATTTCCCTGAGGCTATACAAATTAAACAAGGAAAATGACAGTTCTGTTAGGCAAGGCCATACCATTTTACCCAGATCTTCTATATTGGTTGAACTAATGTAACTACAGTAATTTGGTTTCACCATAAGGTCAGTCCTTTATCCAGATTATTATTTTTTTTCGCAGATTTTTTTTTTCTTAGATTTATTATGTATACAGTGTTCTGTCCGCAGCCCAGAAGAGGGCGCCAGATCTCATTATAGATGGTTGTGAGCCACCGACCGTGTGGTTGCTGGGAATTGCAGCCAGTGCTCTTAACCACTGAGCCATCTCTCCAGGCCCTCTATCCAGAATATTGATTGCTCTGGTCTATAGACCCCAAGAAATGGCCAGTCAGGACATTTATGGATTATCTAAAATTGATTACCTGACTCTACATTGCTAATCTCAACTACTGTTGAAGCAGGAAAGCCCTCACCCTCCTTCCTGCCTCTCCCTTTCTGCACTGTCACTACACCAGAGTCACCATCGGTCTGTGAACCCGATGCTTGCACAGGTTCTCTTCACTTGTATGTCCCCCACCCCCAAAGCCAGAGAGACTGGAGGACACTCATTAACTGGTCTATTTTTCCTTCTCACTGAGCTATCAAGGCCCAGACTAGAAGGAGTTGCCGGATTGTCTTACCAGCACTGGGCAGCAGAGGCAGGATTGTTCAATGCAATGCTCAATTACATAGCATGAGGCAAGCCTATGCTACAGGAGACATTACTCTAAGCAGAAATCAATAATCAATAGCACTTGAGAGGAAAGGAATGAAACTATTAATGACCTAGAAACATTAGAGAACAGAAACAATAGAGATAAGAGTAGTAATGCATTTAAAGAAATGTTAAAAAATATTGAAAAAGTGACATTTTTCAATGACAAAAATAATACATTTTTAAGATAAAAACTTAGATTGACTTTGAAAAGGAGTAATGCAGGAATTGAAATCCACAGAAATTGATAATGAATCTATTTATTAAGGGGTTATATGGGGTATCAACTCACTGATATGGGATATGGCAATTTCAGTCACAGAGTCCCTGGAAGGCTGAGAACTGGTTCCATTCTGTTTCATGCTGCCTGGCCTGGTCTTCATCATCCAAGTGCATTCGAGAGAAGGGTCCTGCATACAGTGTTCCTCAGGTCTTAAGATAGCCAAGAGACCATACTCTAGGGTCTGGTACCCCAGGGTGGTATGAATACCCATGACATCTCCCCTTTTTGTCTAAATAAGAAAATTCTAAACCTAATACAAAAACTATATACAATAGGAATGATTATCAAGTATTGTTCAGGAGAAGGTAAAAGTAATAACATAAACAAAAGTGAAAATACAACAACAAAAGCAACATCAAACCATGCTAAATGTCCAGACCATAGGTAAATGACAAACTACAGAGATTAATCCAATAACTGTCCTATCCTGAAGAATCTAACTCTAGTACCTGATAATGCTATTAGCTTGATACAAGAGGATTGTGACTGTAACTATCTAGTCTTCAACCCCATCCAAGACCTGAGAAGGAAAATAATATCACATGAGTAAACAGGAAGTGCAAGAGAGCAACTTCTGAAAAAATGCAAGAAGTGACAGAGACAGCTGGCAGCCTAGAGGGTCATCCAGTGTTTTTCTGCAATGTTGGGGCAGCTGTTCTAGAATTAATATGCCTTCCCAGGGAGAAATCACTCTTCACACTTAAGAGATTAATAAAGAAAAATACCTTTAATGAGAGCATGCATTTGTTTCTGGCTAATGCTCAAAGAGGACCAGCCTAGAACATATTTTGTATTCCACATATGCTATCATCCTTATGTCTTTTAGGCTCAGGCTCCAGGTTACAGATTGAACAATTTAAACAGGGACAGGAGACTGCAAGTCTAGCTACTTAGGCAGATGGAAGACTTACACAACAAAGATATTTCCATAATTATTTATTAAGTGCACCAGTGATCTGAAATAGTAGGACCTTCTTCAGTGGCAGGATCCTGAGGTGAAGGTGCCAGGGGATGAGAAAGACAGAAAAAGTATAAGGTGGAAAAGCTAAAAGCTGGGTGGGGAGGTCTAACACAAGCTATGCCTCATGCCAAGTAAGCTTCTTAAGGGGAATAGCTTCTCGTATACTACTTCTGGGGGAAATAGAAGGAAAAGGGGAAGTTCTATGAAGTCAGCAGAAAGTATCATATAATAAATGGTAAAACTCAGGAGTAGGCTACAAGCAATGCTGCACAAGGGGACACAGGGTATCTCCAGAGCATTACTGACTAAGCCCACAGTGGCCTTGGGACCGGTAGCCATAGCTCCACGTGGTGGGAAGCATTGGGTTCTCAGGATCTGATGCAACCCTCCATAAAGGTCCTGGCCTCAGACCATTACCAGCTCTCCCAAACATATTCCTGGTTTTAGAGAAAGAGCCCTTTTTTTTAATTCTCAAAATATCAGGTCTTTAGGGATAGCTCCCAAGGCCTAGGTCCCAAGACATTTCTGGCTCTGGAAAGCATATTCCTTCTCCCTGTATGAAGGCCTAAAGGTAAAGTCCTGGTCAGGCCAGCCCTCAAAACAACAGTGTTTCCTTTTCAAATAGTCACCTTGCTCTTTTTTTTTTTTTTTTTTTTCAATGAAGAAAACTTCACCTTTATGGCACACCAAGCTGAAATGTTGGTTGTGACCCTGTAATGTCCCCTTGAGCAGTATGTTAGAGGCCTGTCCTTTCATATGGGTATGTGCCTAGTGGCTGGGTGTAAATCAGGAGTGTCTCCTTTGTAAGGGTTTGGAGCCATATGTCTGGACAATCCTGGTGAACAAATGTGTATCTTAGCATCCTAATCTCTAACAAGCCTTGTTTGTATAAACTGGTATTTGGAGTATTTTAGAGGTAGCTCTCCCGTAGCCAAATTCTACTTTCTGTGACATTCTGTCTCCTAAGCATTGGCAAATCCTTTATATCACCAATTCTATTCTTCTACATTACAGGAAGTAGAATGATACTCAACATAAGAGATGCCATTTACAACTTCCACAAAATTAAATAAAAATGGATCTTACACCTAAATGTTAAATGTGAGGTGCAGAACTTCTAGAAGATGCTAGAGAAACTAGGCCTCTCTGAATTTGGCAACCTGCTTCTATGGATGTACCAAAAGCATGTTGACCTTGACTACAAAGATCTTTCTACAGTTCCCTGCTCCCAATGCTTTGCACAGAAGCAGCTCATAAAGTGAAGTTATTCAGAGGCAGGCACCTGGGTCTGGGAAGTTTCAAGGACCACATGGAACCTCACAGGACATGGCATCTGGTTGCAGGCTCCCACCCTACCCCAGGAGCTCACAATCCACTCCTCCCCTTCTTCTCAGATTGCCCATGATCCCAACTCAGCTCCCTGCAGCAGCACTCACAGAACAGCACACAAAACACTGGAGCCCACTCTGCTACAAAGGCAAGCCTGCATCTGGACCCAAGTGAGCCCTACACCACTTCCAGCTGGCAAGTCAGACTGGAGGCCCTGACTGTCTAGTGAGGACTGTGTGACAATAGAACCTCCCTTAGGGTTACACTGTGCTCAAGGATGCAGCATAGTGGTTCCTGGTCCTGCCTTTCACTCCAGATCCAGACTTTTCCAAATCTACACAAACATTTCAACAGCACATACCTTGGCTCCAATAGCTGACCCTGCTAGCTTCCTGCACTACATAGGCACTTCCTCTACTTCCTCCTGGACACAATGTGGCTAGCTAGCTTGCACAGCCCATGATACTATGTGGGGTGGAGTGATTCCCTGTCCCAGAGGTGAAAGGGTGCCCCAAATATTGACAATTAAAGAAAGATTTTAGGACAAAAAGGAGATGCTTATTCTGTGGCTTCATGCTGAGGTTCGCTAAACTGAATGTAATTTTTACCTGGTTGTCATAGGGACTTCAAACAACCAGGAAAGAAAAGCAAGGACCAGATCACAAACAAAATAATAGGTTCTCCTCCCATTAGAAGGCTGGATGATGGCTCCATTGCTCTAGGAGTTTTCTTCTGAAATTCATTTCAATCTCTTGATAATTTAACAATAATAAGAAAGTGTAGTCTTCACAATAGGTTGATTATTTAGAGAGAAGTGAAGAAAAGAAGGATGTCTTTATGAGCACTGTTGCTAGCACATCTTACTTAGAGGGCAGGTGGAAAAAAAAAAAAACCAGCGGTATTAGTCAAGGTTCTCTGCTTGAGCAGAACTGATAGAATAAATCTCTCTATAGAAAGCAGATTTATTAGAATGTCTCACAGGCTCTGGTCCATCTATGTCCAACACTGGCTGTCTACCAATGGAAAGTTGAAGAATTCAGTAGTTCTTCAATCCATGAACTTGGATGTCTCAGATGTTCTTCAGTATATACCAGAATTCCTAAGAACTGGGCTCTAAAGAGAGTAAATGATGACCTTTCTAGCCACAGCTAGGCCAATCGGGCAAAGAAAAAGAGCTTCCTTCTTCAACATCCATTATATATGTAGGCTGCCACCAGAAGGCCTGGCCCAGATTAAAGATGGATCTTATCACCTCAAAAGGTCTAGACTGATGAGGAGTTGAAGAGTTTTCCCATCTCAAAACCTCACGTAAAATGCCTCACAGGTGTACCCGATTCTTTGTGTATTAGGTAATTCCAGAGGAATTCAGCTTGACTACCAAGAACAGCCATCACAACAGCTAAGATAGAAGAAATGAGAAAAATTTCTTGCCTGCAGGAGGCAAGGAAAGCATGGGAGTTATTTCTAAACCAAAGCTCTTCCTAAACATAGGAAGCATGGGGAGTCTGGACATGTTTGTGTAGATTTCTCCCTCTTCCTAAGCATGATCGCAATGTAAAAATAGAGACATTTAGGACATTCTTACCTCAAAATAATTAAGAAACACATATAAATTATAAAAATGATGTGAAGAAATGCCTCTGGCATCTTCATCTTATACCACAAGGTCTTATCTGAAAATCAAGGAAATGGCACTGTGAAATTAGATTGCTTTGGAGTCTATGATAATTGTCAATCATGATGTTTCATCTAAAAGATTGATGTATCAATGCCACAATTCTCACAAAAACAAAGGACAGAGAACACAAATGCAGAAAACATCAAGAAAAAGCAACCTATCAGCACTGTGGATGGCTCTGCTGAGCTGTTTTGAGTTCAGAACAAGGCTGCTTTTGCCTCTGTGCAGGATGGCTCAGAGAAGGCTGCAGTTCCTTTCATGAAGGACAAGGAGCTCCTTTTAACTCTCCCTGGCTACTGTTTGTCTCAGGCTGTAACATTGCTGTAAAGAGTTCCATTCTTTTCTTTTCTCTTTTTGTTTTTTAACCTGTTTTTAATTTTAGTTATGTATGTGTTTTGCATGTGTCTGTGCAGTGTCTACAGAGGCCAGAAGAAGGAAGGAGATGCTGGGACTGGAGTTACAGCAAATGGTCAGCTCCCACGTGGGCTCTGGGAATGGAACGTGGGTCCTCTGTAACAACCACCAGTGCTATTAATTGTTGGGCCATCTCTCTAGTCCCTATTTTTATTTAAAATTTATTTATATACTGTAATTGGAATTTTTCCAGTGTCCTGCCTAGCCCTGCATGGTCCAGACAACTCTCTTTCACCTAAGGTCTTGCAGCCACTTATAAAATAATCATTCAGAAGCATAATATTATTTATAACTGCTTGGCAATTAACTCAGATAAGAATTATGGGTTAATTTAAGTGTAACAGCTAGTCAGTAATAAGCCTATGTTTAGTCACGTGGCTTGGTACCTTTTCTCAGTTCTGCCTTGTCATCTTGCTTCATCTGTGTCTGGCTGGCGACTCCTGACTCAGCCTTCTTCTTCCCAGAGTTCTCCTTGTCTGCTCAGTCACCTATACTTCCTGCCTGGCTACTGGCCAATCAATGTTTTATTTGTCAACCAATCAGAGCAACACATATTCACAGCATACTAATATAGATATATAAGATATAGATATGATAGAATGAAAGTGTAGATTATTGAATCTACTTTTGAAGAACAACTTATTTAAAAATGTTTTTACATTGTTATGGATTTTAGTTTGTTGATACAAATTTAAAGTTAATTTTGTTATACTGTATGTATATTTCTACTCTTGTTTAAGGTATTATGTTTGTGCAGCTCATTTAAATTGTAATGGATAATTAAGAAATACAGATTAATAATTAGTCTTCTATGATAGTCAAACTTATAGTCATGTTAGTTAAGTTTTCTAGGTTTACATAGTTATATTTCAGATAGATAAGTAACCTTCAAACACTTCAAAGACCTACAGAAAATGGCGTTTAAAATGTTTTAAAAGCTTAGACTTTCTGGACAGTGAGACACATCTGCTCCTGGCAGGACCAGTTTACTTCAGAGAGGAGAATGGGCATTGAAGACACTTCATATGAAGTTTATCTTCTTCTTGGCGAAAATAGCCATTTGGGCAAGAAACTGTTCTTGTCTTGTGGTGGTATTGTATTCCCCAAAATATTGTGCACCCTAATAAACTTATCTGGGGTCAGAGACAGAACAGCCACTAGATACAGAGGCCAGAAAATGGCGGCACTCACACTTTTAATCCTGTTACTTGGGAGGCAGAAATCCTTCTGGATCTCTGTGAGTTCAAGGCCACGCTGGAAACAGCCAGGCATGGTGACTCACGCCTTTAATCCCAGGAAGTGATGGCAGAAAGCAGAAAGGATATAAGGCATGAAGACCAGAAACTAGAAGCATTTGGCTGGTTAGGCTTTTAGGCTTTTGAGAAGCAGTTCAGCTGAGATCCATTTGGATAAGGACACAGAAGCTTCCAGTCTGAGGAAACAGGATCAGCTGAGTGGCAAGGTGAGGTTAGCTGTGTCTTGTTCTGCTTCTCTGATCTTTCAGCATTTACCCCAATACCTGGCTTGGGTTTGATTTTATTAATACGACCTGTTAAGATTCATGCTACATTGCCTGGACTGCTTGAAAAAAATGTTGTATAAACTGAACATGCAGGACCTATAGGAAAATGAGCACTGAATTTGCCAAAACAAGGTTGCTGCTTCACAGATAAGACTGACAGACATTCTATAGGACACAGAAAGAAGTGACTGAGAGACTCTAGACCTATAGTGAAGATGAATGTACCAACATTGAAGAGGAACTTTGGATGACTGTCCAGGTAAACAGCTGTCTCTGTCATTCTAGATTTTTGGAAGTTGCTTACAATGCTCTTCCTATTTACTTAGGTAATATTATATCCTTCTGAAGTCTTTGATGTAGTTGAAGACTAGATAGTTATAATTATGGTTTTCCTTAGTTATGATAAGAGATAAGTTAGATATGGAACTTGAGACTCACAAATATAGGACAGATAGAATATTTTCTTTAATTTTGCAAAATACAAAGAGACTAGATATTGTAACTGTAATTCTTGCTTGATAACTGTTCTATTATATGTAACTTTACTAAGTTAAAGTTAAAACCTTCCTTTTTGATTAGACACAAAAGGAGAAGTGATGGGGGAATGTCTTCCTGTATGCTGTGAAAATATGTTGTTCTGATTGGTTGATAAATAAAGCCATTTGACCTATGGCAAGAAAGCTTAGAGGCAGGCAAAAAATCCTAACAGACAGGAAGAGAAAGGAGAGAAAAAAGCAGATGCCAGACTCCACCAAAGGAACAACATGCCAGCAAATTGGTAAGCCACGGAACATGTGGCGATACATAGATTAATAGTTATAGGCTAATTTAAGATAAAAGAGCTGGCTAGTGAGAAGCCTGTGTGTGTTTATTTGGGACTGAGCAGCTGGACTGGTGGGTGAGAGAGATTTGGCCTGACCGCGTGCCAGATGGGGACACAGGAAAACTTCCAGCTACAGCATACAGAGTGATATCCCACAGCACTTCCCCTTTTCTGTCTAATCAAAAAGGAAGGTTTTAACTTTAACATAATAAATTACATATAACAAAACTGTTATTGCCAGGCAGTGGTATTGCATGCCTTTAATCCCACCACTTAGGAGGCAGAGCCAGGCAGATCTCTGTGAGTTTGAGGCCAGCCTGGTCTACAGAGTGAGATTTAGGGCAGGCACCAAAACTAGACAGAAAAACCCTGTCTTGAAAACAAAAACAAAAACAAAAACAAAAACCGGTTATCAAGCAAGAATTACAATTACAATATCTAGTCTATTTGTATTTGGCAAAATTAAAGAAAGTATTCTGTTATCTATCCTATATTAGTTTCATATCTAATTTATCTTTTATCATGACTAATGAAAACCATAATTATAACTATCTAGTCTTCAACTACATCAAAGACCTCAGAAGGATACAATATTATCTAAGTAAAGAGGAAGAACATTGTAAGCAACTTCCAAAAACCTAGAATGACAGAGACAGCTGCCTGACTGGACAGTCATCCAAAGTTCCTCTGTAATGTTGGGGCATCCATCTCTTAGTCACTTTTTTCTGTGTCCTATAGAATGCCTGGCAGTTTCTTCCGAAAGCAGGAACCTGAAGGATCATCTTGCCTTGCAAAGTTCAGTGGTCACCTTTCTATGGGTCCTGCATGTTCAGTTTATACAACATTTTTTTCAAGCAGTCCAGTCAAGAACAGTTTCTTTCCCAAATGGCTATTTTTGCCAAGAAGAAGATAAAACTCCTTAGGAGTGTCTTCAACACCCATTCTCCTCTCAGAAGTAAATTGCTACTGCCAGGAGTAGTGTCTCATTGTCCAGAAAGTCTAAGTTTTAAAAATATTTTAAATGCCATATTCTGTAGATCTTTGAAGTGTTTGAAGATTACCTACTTAATTGAATTATATCTATGTATACCTAGAAAACTTAACCAACTTGACTATAAGTTTGACTATATATTAATTATAACTGTTTGTCCATTAGCTCACATTGGGTACCATTTATAGCTAGAAGTTTTCCTGTGTCTTGGCCTGCCAGCTCGTGTCCCCCAAGTAAACACACAGAAGCTTATATTAATTATAACTGCATGGCCATTAGCTCAGACTTATTACTAGATATCTCTTACACTTAAATTAACCCATAACTCCTGTCTTTGTTTAGCCATGTGACTTGGTACCTTTTCTCAGTTCTGCCTTGTCATCTTGCTTCCTCTGTGTCTGGCTGGCGACTCCTGACTCAGCCCTCCTCTTCCCAGAATTCTCCTTGTCTGCTTATCCCGCCTAAACTTCCTGCCTGGCTACTGGCCAATCAGCATTTTATTTATCAACCAGAGCAACAGATATTCACAGTGTACAGAAATATATCACCCATCACTATACATTTTATTTAAAAGATATTACACCACTTTCCCTTTTTTTCTCCTCACTCCATCCCTTCTCAAGTACTTCCCTTCCAACTTCTTCCTTGTTAAGTAGGTATGCATAAGTATGTGGAAATATATGACAACCTGCTGAGTCTACTTTTTATTGGTTGTATGTATTTGGTTGCAGGTATGATGATTTTGTAATAGAGAGCATTAAGAAAGTTATATATTACTGATACAGAAGAGGACTCAAACTTGTATGTTGAAGATCACTATTAAAAGTAGGCTTTGCAGATGTTTATGACTTGATATGGTTCTTTTCATTTTGAGCAGCAAACAAGATGGTGGAGTAGTCTCATTTCTATTAAACTGATAAAATAACCTGACTCTGTAGATGGAAATTTCTCCAGTCCTGCCTTGCCCCATGGTCTGGACCAATCTTTTTCACCCATGGTCCCATAGCCACTTACAAAATAATCACTCAGAGGCTTATATTAATTACAGATTGTATAGCCTATGGTTTCAGCTTCTTGCTAGCTAGCTATTTAATCTTAAATTAACCCATTCCTACTAAACTACATGTTGCCACATGGCTGTGGCATTACTGGTCTGTTGGCATCTTGTTTCTCCTTTGGTGGTGGGCTGGTGTCTCCCCCAACTTTGCCCTTTTTCTCTCTGTATCGTTGCTTGGATTATCCACCTAGTTGTAAGCTTTCTTGGCACAGGCTGAAACAGCTTTATTTATTATCCAATGGGAGCCATACATATTTGCAGCATACAGAAAGACATCCCACAGCATGACTCCAAGTAACTTTGGGTGAAAAACATTCATTTGACTCATAATTTTATGGTACATCCCTATCAAAACAAGATGTTTCCATCCATGGTCCCCAAAGTCTCATGTTATTCATAACAAAACACTTTCAACTTCTTAAATTCTATAGTCTTTAAAAATCCCAACATTTAAAAAGTCCATAGTCTCCTAAATGTATATTCTGTGAAAAAAAAATGAATAAAAGCCCACTGTTTTCAAAAAGGGAGGAATAGGAGCATAACAAATAATCCATCACACTTAAGGAAACCAAAAGCTAACAACTTCCTGTATGACATTGTGCAAAATCTGAGGCTCTTCATGATATTCTGGGCTCTCATGGCTTGGGGAAGCTCCATATTTCAGGCTTTGTCATCCCTAGCACATGCAGCTTTCCTATCATGCTAGTTCTATATCACAGATAGAGCAGTCCTTGGTTATCCTATGTTCTAGAATCTTCCACAGCTTGCAAGCAGTGTTCTCTCAGGTCCTCTCCACAGGTGTTTCAAATCTGTTACAGTGTCATCAGCTTTCCACGAGCCCTTCAATCTTGGATTGGCAGTCAAGACACCAGGCAGAAGGATCCCGCCAAACATCCAAAACGTCTGGGCTCTAATCAGACAGCAAGCAGGTGTAGTTTCCTGTTGGGCCTCATAAGGCCTCGGGCATGAGGCCCAGTGTAACTTCCCACGCCTAGCTCGAGTTTGGTGACCTGTCCTGGGACATGACTTCGGCATGAGTGACTCAGCACTACCTGACCTAGAATCAGCTTCTGCCTAGTAACTGTGAGATGGCATCATCTCATTGGCCCACTATCCTCACCCCACTATCACCCCAACCTATATAAGTTCATTCCTGAGGCAATAGAGCGAGTTCCTGCTTCGACAAGACTCCCTGCCCAGTGTGTTTCTCTACGGTGGACAGGGGAGGTCTGGGTCTTTGCGACACTCATCATCCCGCTCAGCCCCAGGGAGAGACGTGTTGGTCAGATGACAGTTTCTATTCCTCCATCCTACTGTACGTTGATTCTACTATTAACCTGACAACTATCTGGATTTGAGGAGATGCAATGGGGGAAAAGAGGAGATCCAGTGGACAGGAGGAGACTTGAAGGATATGGGAAAGGACAGGAGGAGACAGGAGAGGACCAGAGTAGCCCCAGGGCACTGGAGCTGCTGCCAGGTCTCTCTACTGTCTGGATCACCTAGTCATGATCTCCTGCAGATAGTGCACTGGGTAGAACCTGATGAACTGCTCCTATTCCTAGGCTTGTACTTAATTTTTGTTTCTCAAACGAGCTTAGCTTTCCCTCAGTCAAGTGGCAAGGGCACTGAGATGTGAGCAGGGAGGGGTAGAAAGATATTCACCCATCCAATCACTGCCTGGCAAAGTTTCCTTCCCATCCCCTACTCCACACAACCTGAGACCCAGCCACTGTAGAAATATTGTGATCTTGGATCTCAAGGCAACTGGGACTCACATCTCACACTGCTCAGACCTTGGGGTTCACAGGCCTCATGGAAGAAGACTATCCAGAGACTTTCATGCTTGCTCTGGTCTTGGGAAGACAACAAGGGACAGTTACCTGGGCCCATCATAGTCCTGCCTGTTCCTGAAGGCCTGCTTCCATACGCCATTGTATACACTCAGTCCTTGGGTGATGTTGAAACCCTTAAACTCTGGCCTCTGCTTCCTCAGTTTTGTGATCACAGAGTTGGGACAAAATGACTGGCTAGGATGCTTTCTTATTCAACTTTACTCAATGCCGTAGTATGAACATGTGTACATTCAAAAAGTAAAATTTTAAAAATGAATAAAAAGAACCTTTATAAAAAACAGCCGTGGTGGCAGGTAATGGTGGTTGATCATATTGTATCCATATTCAGGAACTAGAGAGTGATAAATGTTGGTCCTTATTACATAATCCATCACCAAGACCATGGAACAGATGGTGCTATCACCTCTGGAAGGGAGAAGAGTCTCCCCATCTCAGTAAATTTAATATACAAGCTAATCTCTCATAAGCACACCCCAGAGAATAACATGATCTAGATAAGCCTTCACATGTGTGCCTGGGAGAGGGAACCTTGGCTGACTCTAGATCTTATCAAGTTGAAAATCAATATTAACCATCACCCAAAATTAATAAAACTTGCTGTGTAGACAGAGAAAACATTCATTTTCTTAGTGATATCTTAGTGATATCTCAAATACTAATGAGCCATGTTTGAGGCCAAATTACATAAAATCTTTTGATTATGGACTTACTCTTTTCCATATGATATAAGCAGCAATTTTCTGAGGATGATTTCCAGGTCAAAATTATGAACCTCATGTAGAGTAAGGCACAGTGCAGAATTGTTCTGACCCATGCTTTTTCCTTATTAAATCAGAATCCTACACAAGCCTCCTCAGTAACTGACCTATGATCTTGTCATCAAAGAGGAAGAGAGAGAAGAAGAGAGACAAAGAGGAGAGAGAGAGAGACAGAGAGAGAGAGAGAGAGAGAGAGAGAGAGAGAGAGAGAGACAGAGACAGAGACAGAGACTTCCTAAGAACCCACTGAAATGGTATTTACAAAGTCACCAAAACTGTAACAAGGTTTTGTATGAAATCTTAAGTGTGGCTCTCCCTCACAAGAACATACTTTCTTTCTACTAATATCTGTGCTAAATCCACGAGAAACATCTCTTTTTACCCAGGTGTGATTGTGTGAGGCAGAGGCAGGTGGATCTCTTCAAGTTCCAGGTCTAGCCTATCTACCGCATAGTGAATTCCAGACCAGACAGGGTTAGAAAGTGAGACTCAAAACAGACTCACTCAAAAAACCTCTTCTTAGCCGGGTGGCGGTGGCACACGCCTTTAATCCCAGCACTCGGGAGGCAGAGGCAGGCGGATCTCTGTGAGTTCGAGGCCAGCCTGGTCTATAGAGCGAGTTTCAGGAAAGGCGCAAAGCTACACAGAGAAACCCTGTCTCAGAAAAAAACAAAAAACAAACAAACAACAACAACTACCTCTTCTTAAACTCTAGGGCTGGAAGAATAACTTCATAGGGAAAGTGCTTACCTTGCAACTGTCCCTTTACTTCTGCATTATAAAGCCAGCTGTAATAATTCAGTGCTTTTGAGGCAAGATAAAAAAACAAACAGGAAAACTCCCTCAAGCCTATTTACATGTGATAGCAAACTAGAGACCCTGTCTCAAACATGCTGAAAGGAAGTGACCACCACCCAAAATCGTTTTCTGACGTTTACACTCAAACCGTGACACACATGCACACCTTTCCATACATAAATAAGCACATACATATAGTCATAAGTAAATAAATAGTGAAATTGCAACTGGATGATGTGGCATACACCTTTTATTCCAATACGTGGGCAGCAGAGGCAGGCAGAGTTCTGGAAGTTTTGGGCCAGCCTAGTCTACACTCTGAGATCAAGGACAGCCAGAGATACATAGAGACCCTGTCTCAAAATAAAATTCCAATTCTGACTTATATGGACTTATCCTGAAATTCTTTTCCAAAATGCACTGAAGTGTCCCAGCTTAACCTCAGCAGAGGTCTTGCGGTTCAGGACGATAGCCCTTAAAGTCAATTCAGATGTCAGCAACCGGACCCTGCCAAATCATTCTCACAAGTGAACACAGTCGAGTACGGCAGCAGAGCCAGGCAGACCTTCTGGAATTCAAGCAAGTTTGGTTGACATAGTGAATATGATAGTAAGACATTTCTCAGTAACACACACACACACACACACACACACACACACACACACACACACACACACTATATAGTTGAATATAATTTTGCTTTGTTGTTTGAGACAAGATCTTATTAGAAAGCTCCAGCTAGTCTAAAACTCACGCTATATAGTTTAATGAATAATATATATTGAATATTTTAAAACAAATTCCAGTAAACATTTCATTCTATACCATTGGCTCATTATTCAAAAAATGACAGCTTTCTATACAAGAGGAGCTTTCAAACAATTGTCATCATATTTATTTAAATTTCAAGAGATCTGGAAGTGGGAGAAATTCTCTACTGTTTACATTCCTAGGTTGTTGTCCTCCATTCAATCATTCTATGAAATCAGTATCAATCCTTTCTTTAAATTTTTCTAATTTAGAAACATTTTAACTAGTTTATTTCTAAATTGAGGTATTTGTACATTTTGTTTTAATGCTAAGACTCCAACTGTAGAAGCTGAAACAATGCCTATTAACTAAATATTTCAGCTACCAGTAACCCAATGAATTAAAAAAAATTATTAAGAAATGTTTTATTCTTTTTAACATACCAAACACAGATCCCCCTTTCATCCCTCCTCCCACTCTCCCCAGCCTCCCCCTCATCCCACCCCCCATCCCCTCCTCTGAAAAGGTAAAGCCTCCCATGTGGAATTAGCAAAGCCTCAGTTGAGGCAGGTCCAACCCCTCCCCCATGCATCAAGGCTGTGCAAGGTGTCACACCATAGGTCATGGGCTCCCCAAAGCCAGCTCATGTTCCAGGGATAGATCCTGATTCCACTGTCAGGGGCCACTCAAACAGATTAAGCTACACAACTGTCTCCCTTATGCAGAAGTTCTAGTCCAGTCCCGTGTAGGTGCCACAGCTGCTGGTATAAGATTCGTGAGTTCCCACTAGCTTGGTTCGGTTATCTCTGTAGATTTCCCCACCATGATCTTGATGCCCCTTGCTCATAGAATCCTTCTTCCCTCTCTTCAACTGGACTACTGGAGCTCAGCTTTGTGCTTGGCTGTGGATCTCTGCATCTGTTTCTATCAGTTACTGAATGAAGGCTCTGTGATAACAGTTAGGGTGTTCACCAATCTGTTTACTGGGGTAGGCCAGCTCAGATACCCTCTCCACTATTGCTAGTAATCTAATCTGGGGTCATCCTTGTGGACTCCTGGGAATTTTCCTAGCACCAGATTTCTCCCTATCTCCGTGATGTCTCCCTCTGTCATGGTATCTCTTTCATTGCTCTCCCACTCTGTCCCAGTTCCAGCTCAACCATCCCATTCCCTTATGTTCTCATCCCTAATCCCCTACCCTCTATTGCCCCCACCCCCAGTTTTCTAAGGAGATCTCATCTATTTCCCCTACCCAGGGAGATCCATTCATCCATCTTAGGGTCCTCCTTGCTAGGTAGCTTCTCTGGAATTGTAGTCTGGTTATTCTTTGCTTTACATCTAGTATTCACTTATGAGTGAGTACATACCATGTTTGCCTTTCTGAGTCTGGGTTACTTCATTCAGGATGATACTTTCTAGTTCCACCCATTTGCCTGCAAATTTCATGATGTCATTGATTTTTTTTTTAACTGGTGAGTAGTACTCCATTGTGTATATGTACCACATTTTCTTTATCCATTCTTTGTTTGAGGTGCATCTAGATTGTTTCCAGGTTCTGGATATTACAAATAATGCTGCTATGAACATAGTTAAGCAAGTGTCCTTGTGGTATGATTGAGCATGCCTTGGGTATGTGCCCAAGAGTGGTATCATTGGGTCTTGAGGTAGATTGATTCCCAATTTTCTGAGAAACTGCCATACTGATTTCCAAAGTGGCTGTGCAAGTTTTCACTCCCACCAACACTGGAAGAGTGTTTCCCTTGCTCCACATCCTCTCCAACATAAGCTGTCATCAGTGTTTCTGATCTTAGCCATTCTGACAGGTGTAAGATGGTATCTCAGAGTCTCTCTCTCTTTTTTTTTAAAGCTTTTGTGTCATTATATTTAAGGGAAAAAATGACATAAATTCAAAATTAAAGGAAAAACAGATTTTAGTGTTTCTTAATCATTTAAAAATTGAGGTAGTGGTACTTGTGTGTAATCTCAGAACTTTGGAGGTCAAGGCAGGGGGATCAGGAATTAAGACCATCTAGGATTGAAAGAAGAGTTGGCGGAAGAGGAAGGAAGGTTTAATTTGGCTAATGTTACCATGTTCAGAATCATTTTGATTTGCATTTCCCTAATGACTAAGGATGTTGAGAAATCCCTCAAATGTCTTTTGGTCATTTGAGATTCTTCTGTTGAGAATTTTGTTTAGCTCTGTGGTCCATTTTTAATTGGCTTGTTTGGTATTTTGATGTCTAGTATTTGAATTGAAGACCCTGACATTAATCCACACACCTATGAATACCTGATTTTTTGACAAAGAAGCCAAAACTGTACAATTGAAAAAAGAAAGCATCTTCAACAAATGGTGCTGGAATAACTGGATGTCAACATGTAGAAGATTGCAAATAGATACATATCCATTGTCATGCACAAAACTCAAGTCCAAGTGAATCAAAGACCTCAAAATAAATCCAGTTAAATTGAACTTGATAGAAGAGAAAGTAGGAAGTAGCCTTGAACACATTGGCACAGGAGATCACTTCCTAAATATAACACCAGTAGTACAGATACTGTGAGCAACAATTAATAAATGGGACCTCCTGAAACTGAGAAGCTTCTGTAAGGCAAAGGACACAGTAAATAAGACAAAATGCAGCCTACAGAATGAGAAAAGATCTTCATCAACCCCACATCTGACAGAGGGCTGATATCCAAAACCAATGAATATTTAAGAATGTTTTTCTAAAACAGTTAGAAAATTTCCAAGTATTGTATTGAAATTTTTAGAATGCTACTCTGCTTTTAATCACAAGGAAGTATGTGTCCTCTTTTGTGAGAGAGCAATGAACCTGTACTACTGAGAAAGACTAAAAGTATGTTTGTTTCCACACCATAATTTATTACACTATGTAATTTTTGGTGGGACCCACCTAAGGCTCCATGATAGATTTCATAGAGTATTCAGCTTAAATTTAACCCAATGTGGGGACAATGACAAGGTTACTCCTAGTCCTCAAATTGGACAGAGTCTAGTGAGGTACTTCTAATTAAACATAATTAATATCAGTTATGTTTTAGACGCTTGTTTCATAACATTGCTTCCAATAACTTCTACAGGTTTCACTTTCATTTTTTCCATTTTTTCCAGGTGCCTAATGAAAAGCCATACCCTTGTTAATTCCAAGGCATCCTAGTATATTATTTGTTATTCATGGTCAAACATATATATAAATCAGAAGCTTAATTGTAATGAACATAGTAAAAAAAGTCTTTTAGACATGTAACATTAGCTTAGTAACACCACTACACCCAATGTTGCACCTGATAAGCAGAACCAGTGACATCACTCACTCAAGACAAGTGAAGACAGTCCTGGAACCCCATGACACCCACTGGATAGTACATAAGCAGAAATCAAGAGCAATGCTCTGCTCTGCACATCTGGAGAGACACCACCTTGATCTACCCTGCATCTGGAAAGTCTCACCCAGGAACTTGACTGTCAAAACAGTTAGAGATTGGACCTGACCTTCAGCTAACATACTTAGCACAGGTGAGCAGCCTTGGGGAAGGAGGCTTAGGACCTTAGTTAGGAACTGAGAGTGTGAACTTTATGTAATGACCATCAGCATGAGAAAATAGAACTTTTGTAAACTAACTCCATATGTCTACCTTCTCGCTCATGACATGACTGTTCTCCTCCACTTCCTCTCCAGCATTTGTTGTCAGTTGTTCGTGGTTCTTTGCCATTCTTCCTGCAATTACCACAACTCTTACCAACAGACCAAAACCACAATCTACAGAAACAGCAACAATTTATAGTATCAATAAGTTAAATAATTCTGACAATAGGCAACATAACTAGTTTTTAAAATACAAAATAGCAAATGCCTCAAAACAACAGTTATGAATTTGTTTGCCTTATAACACTTCCAGTTTTACCAAGGAGCTCACCTATGAGGGTCACTCATGCTGTCCCTGGAACGTTTCAAGACTCTAGCAATTTATGAAGTCTCAGAAGGCAATTTAATGAAGTCCCTAGAAAGCTGTGTAAAGCCGCTGGGCACCAGGAAGTATTTGGAAGGCATTTGGACTGGAGGTCTGGAGAGTGGCTTAGAGGCTAAAGAATCAGAAGCCAACCTGGTGTCCTTAAAAAGGGGAGGTGGATGTCCACCTCACGTTTCTTGCACCAGATTCTCACTTGTATGAGCATGGCAAGCTGTTCCTGGGCTATTCCCAGTATCTTGCCACTCCTAAGAACTACAGCAGCAGTACTGTGACCTCCACCTCTCTGGGTTTCATCATCAGCCCCGGTTGACTCCTTGCTAGGCTCAGTTCAGGTCCTGGGGATATCCAGAGAATAATTTCAGGGCTGCAAGTGCAAACACTCCATAAACACCTCCTTCAGCTGTACAGATATTTGAGACAGACGCGACAAGAGCTGGGTTGGTGCACAGGGCCTATGAGATTGTGTAGCCCCACTTTACTGCCTCCCTGGGCCTAGCCTGCCAATCGAAACATATTCTCTCTAAACACTTTCTAAACACATCCTCTCCCTGAGGCAAATCAAGCCAAAATTCCTCTACTTATCTCCTCACAAACACAGCAATCTTCAGATGCACACCCAGGCAAGTCCAAGTCTCTCTCTCTCTCTCTCTCTCTCTCTCTCTCTCTCTCTCTCCCCACACACACCATGCTCATGCTCATAGACATTCCTCCTTCCCTGGAAATGACCTTCCAAATATTCGTTTTTTCTTTGTTTTGGTTTTTCGAGACAGGGTTTCTCTGTGTAGCTTTGCACCTTTTCCTGGATCTCGCTCTGTAGACCAGGCTGGCCTTGAAATCACAGAGATACGCCTGCCTCTGCCTCCCAAGTGCTGGGATTAAAGGTGTGTGCCACCACCGCCCTGGGCCAGACATTCTTTCAGCCTGACTCAGAGGACTTGGGAATCCTATGGTGACCTCAGTTTGGGGAAAAGAGGCAGAATGGGGAATGCTTGGCAGCTAAACTGAAGAGTTGTTCTTAGATTAAGGCCAGTGGAGACAGTAGGACAGCCTATCCACTGCAACCACAGGTCCCTGGAAGAGGAGACCTGGACCTCCAGAGCAGGAATCACAGCTGGTAAGGCAGACGGACCCTGAGCCCTGCAAGAAGATCTCAGGTGAAGGAGAAAACATGGTCAGTAGACATACTAACATCGAAGGTTTGGGGGGTGGGCTCTAATGAGACCCTATCCCTAGACAAAGCACTATAGGAAACTAAAGACTGTTGAGAGAGAGAGAATTCTTCTTTCCCAGGGATGAGCCTCTAAATTGGTTATCTAAAACAAAGTGGTCTGCCCTGAAATCATATAAATAGAAGAAATACCAAATGTACTCAGCAGCTCATATTTAAATATTTATGGGCACAGACATATAAATATATATGCAATAATAATAACAAAAGAGAAACAACCAGTTTAAGACAGAGTAAGTGGGGGCATGTAGCAGGCTTTCTTTTGGGCCACCAACGAGCCCCCAAATTATGACTTGGAGACTTCTTATTAGTTATGAATGCTCGTCCTCAGCTTAGGCTCGTTTCTTGCTAGCTCTTATAACTTAACCTGTTTCTCTTGATCTATATTCTGCTTTTTACCTCTCTTTCTCTCTGTATGCCTTCTTTTCTGCTTCTGGTATCTGGCTGGCTGGTGGCTGCCTTGCTTCTGGTCCCGGGAGTGTCTCCCTTTCTCCCCCATTCTCACCTTCACCTCTCTAGATTCTTCTTCCTGTTTATTCTCTCTGCCAGCCAGCCCTGCCTGTCCCTCTCCTGCCTAGCTATTAGTTGTTCAGCTTTTTAGACCAATCAAGTGCCTCAGGCAGGCAAGGTGAAACAGCAACACATCTTTACATAAACAAATGCAACACATCTTCGCATAGTTAAAGTAATATTCCATACCATAAACAAATGTAACACATGCTTACATTATTAACATAATATCTCACAATAGGGGCATGAAGTGATTGGAGAAAGAAGGGAGTTGTTATGTATTTATATTTTAAATGTTAATCATACCGGGCGGTGGTGCATGCCTTTAATCCCAGCACTAGGGAGGCAGAGGCAGGCGGATCTCTGAGTTCAAGGCCATCCTGGACTATCAAGTGAGTTCCAGGAAAGGTGCAAAGCTACACAGAGAAACTCTGTCTCGAAAGACCAAAAACCAAAAGCAAAAAAAAAAAAAAAAAAAAAAAAGTTAATCATGAGGCATAGAGCTAAATAGAGAATTCTCAGAAAATGAAATACAAATGGCTGACAAACATTTAAAAGTGTTTAACATACTTAGCTACTGGGGAAATGCAAATTATAACTTCTCTCTGATTTTATCTCACTGAAGTCAGAATGCCTAATATAAAAAAAAAATGACAAGTGCTGGCATTGATGTGCGGAAAAGAGAACCCCATTTCAGTGTTTTGTAAAATTCAGTGTGGAGGTTCCTCAAAAGGCTAACTCTAGATATACCATGTAACCCAGCAGTACCACTTCAATATAGACACAGAAGAAAGTATACATAACATTCTAGAGACGCCTGCTAATCCATGTTCATTATGATTAAAATTACAATAGCCAAGAAGTACGAACACCTTAGATTTGTATCAACTGGTGAATGAATAATGAAAATTGTTAGAGTCATACAAGGTAATGTTATTCAGACACTGAGAAAAATGAAGCTATGGAATTTACAACTAAACGGAGAGAGATAGAAGCAGTTATTTTGAGTGAGGCAAGCCAGACTAAAGAAGATAAATATCACGTGTTTTCTGCCACTGTGGAGGTTGATGTTAAATCTTCAGGTATGCGTTTAAATTGTAATACCCATAGAGTTCATAAAAATAATAAAATGTCATGGGGATGGCTATGGAGAGAGGGGAAATAAAATGCACAGATACAAAGGGAAAAATTGACCAAGGACTGTTAACTGGAATGGGGGGCTGTGTAGAGGTAGGGTAGGGAGAAGGGAAAGAGATAAACAAAACAAAAGATCTTTTGGAAAAGACATGGAAATGTATACATTTTAATATTACAAACACACATACAGTCACACACAGAGAAACACAAACACACATATAGAAAGGGAGAGAGAGAGAGAATTAAAATGGAGGTACTCTGAAACAGAGCAATGCTCCTGCTGGACACCAGAGGGAAACAAAAATTTTGTGCTATGTGTAAGTTACTTCTTTTAGAGTTCTTGCCAATTAGGTCCCCCAAATCCCTCAGACGTTACACTGTCTTGCTGTTGCTCTTGGTTATCCTCAAGAACTTGATATTAAGACCCTATTGCTGAAGACACCATATACTTGAGTCACAGAGCGTGGCAAAATCAAAGTGTTAAAGAAGCAGAAGCTTGCTGACTTGCTCTCCTAGTGTTGGAAGGTGCTATGCAAGCTACTGGAGAAGACAAATTATCATGCCTAACTACAAACACTTCAAATGACAATAATGACTGACCTGGGAAGACCTGCCCACTAATGCAATAGTAGCACAAATACCATTGGAGTAAGCCACCACTTCCTGACTGTATCCAAGTCCCTCTCCACAGGATGAAAAAAATACCTGGCACCATTATCAGACTAAGAACTTAAGGATAGACGGGCCATGGGCCTTAGGGAAGAATGTACTACTATTATGCTGCTAAGTGGACAAAAAATTAAACTGACTTAAAATAACTTACCGTTATATCTATAGATCAATGGACCTACCATCCCTTAACTTAGATGCTTCTGATTGAAGTACATGGTGATACATATCTGGCCAAGATGTAAAGAATAAGTGACTGGGAATGCTCAGTCTTAATGCAACATAAGTAGCTCAATCCCCTCCTAAATCTCAGGGATTACTGTGGGAAGATGTTGCAGGAAGGGCATAAAAGGCAGAGATGTGCTCTGTTCTTCCAGACCAAATCCCCTAAGGCTCATCCCTAGTGCTGCAACAGATCATCAGCTGAAGCCTCACTTCCTCCTGCCCACATCTCTTCTTGATCCCACAGACCATCCTCCTTACCATCCTCCCCCAACTCTTTGCTGCAGACCAGCCACCAAGACCAGCAGGCATTCCCTGTGAACACACCAGCAGAGCAGGCCAATAAATCAGGCAACACACAGCTATCACACTCTGGAAAAATCCAGAGAGGAAACAAAAACCAAAGAACATAATACCCATGAAACTTGGATAAACCCAGAAATCAACACCTAGACTTATAATCATCTCAAGCCCAGATACCTAGATGATTGCATAAGAACATAGTACCAGCCAGGGCGATATGTCTCCAAGAGAACACAGCAGGCCTTGAATATTCCAACATGGCTGAAGCACAAGAAAAAGACCTTAACACCAACTATATGAAGACAACAGAGGTCCTCAAAGATGGAATGAGTAAACTCCTTAAGAAGGGAAGCACAAACAATTGGAGGAGGTGGATAAACCCTTTAAATAAAGCCAAAAAGGAACAAACAGTTGAAAGACACAGATAAAACTGTTCAAAACCTGAAAATGGAAATAGAAGCAATAAGGAAAATACAAACTGAGGGAATTTTGGAAATGAAAAGTTTAGGAATGCAAACAGAAACTACAGAGGCTAGCTTCACCAACAGAATAGAAGAGATGGAAGAAATAATCTCTGGCATTGAAGAGAAGATAGAAGAAATGGATATAACAGTCAAATAAAATGTTAAATAAAAAAATTCCTGAAACAAAAAAATCCAGGAAATCTAGGATATTACAAAAGAACAAATACAAGAATAATAAAGAATAGAGGAAAAAGAAGAAACTCAGGTCAAAGGCACAGAGAAAATGTTCAACAAAATAACAGAAGAAAATGTTCCTAACCTAAAGGAGGAGAGGCCTATTAAAGTAAAAGAAGCATACAGAACACCAAATAGATAGGACCAAAAAATATCCCCTCACCACATAATAATCTAAACACTAAACATAAAGAGCAAAGAAAAAATATTAAAAGCTTCAAGGGGGAATTGGGGATTTAGCTCAGTGGTAGAGCGCTTACCTAGCAAGCACAAGGCCCTGGGTTCGGTCCTCAGCTCCAGGGGGAAAAAAAAAGCTTCAAGGGAAAAACACCAAGTAATTCATAAAGGCAGACCTTTTAGAATTACACTTAATTTCTCAATGGAGACTCTAAAATTCGGAAGGGCCTGGACACATGTGCCACAGACTTTAAGACACCACAAATAACAACCTGGACTACTATACCCAGCAAAACTTTCAATTACCACAGATGGAGAAAATTAGATATTCCATGATAAATCAATTTTAAACAATATCTACCTACAAATCCAGCCCCACAGAAGGTGCTTCATAGAAGAAAACCTCTAACCCATGGAGAATAACTACACCCATGAAAACACAGCAAATAATCTCACACTAGCAAAACCAAAAGAAGGGGAACTGGGAAACTATCAAGTGGTGTGATATATTGTGTACCCTAATAAACTTCACCTGAAGGTCAGAGGACAGAAGAAGCCACTAGATTAAACATACAGGCCAGACAGTGGTGGCACACACTTTTTAATCTGAGCACTCAAGAGGCAGAGATCTGTTTGAATCTCTGTGAATTCAAGGCCACACTGGGCTACATGAGATTGATCCAGTCTAGGAGAGAAACAGAGCCAGGCAGTGGTGCCACACACCTTAATCCAAGTACTGGGAAGCAAATACACCTTTAATCCCAGGAAGTGATGGCTGGGTAGAGAAAGGTATGTAAGGCTGAGGAGACAGGAACTAGAGGCTCTTCGGCAGAAGCCTCCCTTTCAGCCAGAGGCCTTTTCAGCTGAGGAGGCTCGTTTGGCTACAGGCCTAGTGGCTGAGCTCTTTCAAGGTGAGGAACTGGTGAGGTAAGCGGTTGTGGCTGTGTCTTGCTCTGCTTCTCTGATCTTTCAGCTTTCACCCCAATATCTGGCTCAGGGTTTATTATAGACCATTTACAATTTGAATAACACTAACACTCTCTGTCTTCTCACAATAAGAGCAAATACAATATAACAGGAATCAACAACCACTGGTCATTGATCTCTCTCAATATAAATGGTCTCAATTACCCAATAAGAAGACACAGACTAACAGAATGGATATGAAAACAGGGTCCATCCTTCTGTTGCATAAAAGAAATAAACCTCATCATCAAAGATAAACATTACCTCCCAGTAAAGGGTAAGAAAAAGATATTCCAAGCAAATTGATTTATGAAGCATGCTTGTGCAGCCATTTTAATATCTATCAAAATATGCTGCCACCCTTTCAAGTCCCCTATATACCCTCAAAGGCAGACTGAAATCCAGAATTGTATTTTATTCTTAGTTCTTGGAGTGTGTTTCCATAATGATGGTCTTGTTATATACTTTGCCATAAATATATAAATATAAGTGTAAATACTTGGTATATACTTTGATATAAATATCACTGGATTATCACTACTTTTTATATTTTGCTTATATTTTATCATGAAAATACAGAGAAGCAACAAAATGTACCTGAGAAAATAGTAGCTCAAGAGCCTTGTAAGTTAAAAATAAAAATTGCTATTAATATATTATATGTACATGTACTGTAATTGCTCTAAGTATGAAATGACCAAACATTAAAATGCACATTATCCAAAAAGAGATCTTAGATTTTAAGAGAGAATCAAATGTGGTACACTTAATGTTACTGCACACCAGAAACAAATCTTGCTATTAATTAACAAACAGAAATTGAACTCATTCTCTTGAAAAATGTTTAAGCATCCACACAATGACCTACAGAACAATGTGGTAAGGGAGGACATAACAGCAAAATTATGTTATAAGTAATCATTTTAAAATAGCTTGATTCTGATAACATTAAGGATATTTGTATGCACACATGATCTCCAAGACACCTGTACATGAGTACACAAATAAAAAACCCAGAAGCAATCTACATGGTTGTATATTGTAGAACTGAATGAAAGTTATGCTGAACAGCATCAAGTCCTAGGAAGGCTTAATGCTGTAAGGACAGACAGTTAAGACAATCTGAGTCAGAGCCTTAGCACTGTGGAATCTGTGTGTGTGCAAACAGTAGAATATTAAACACGTGTTTACATTAACAAGACATGTAGTATTCTTTTGTTATTTCATTCCCCTATTGATTGGACACTTTCTGGTACCCTATAGACATTGCTCCTAACTCACTTCTGCTCCACTAATTTATGCTTAATCACTCCTACTAACTGTCTTAACTTAAATGGCTCTTCTGAATCTAATTCCCTCTCTAAGACTTCAATCAGCCCACTTAAGTTCCAAAATTCAGCTTGCCCGCTAGGAACAAATATCAGTCATATTAATAAACTCCTAGACAGTTTCACTTCTCACTATTCCTAACCTTCAATTTCCCATTTTATTTTGCACATCTATTCATGTATGAAGGTGCTGTTGTAGAGTATTATTTTAAGGTGTGTTACTGTTGTTTATGTTGCATTTGTTTAACTCTGTGAAGCTTTGTTACTGTGCCTGTGTAAAACACCTGATGATCTAATAAAGAACTGGCTAATGGCAAGGCAGGAGAGAGGATAGCTAGGGCTGGCGGGCAGAGAGTATATATAGAAGAAAAAATCTGGGAAGAGGAATTGAAGATCTAGGAGCCAGAGAAGGAGGAGGACATCAGGGGCCAGCCACCCAGCTACACAGCAAGCCATGGAGAAAGAGTAAGATTTACAGAAGTAAGAGAATGGGAAAAGCCTGGAGGCAAAAAGATAGATGGGATAATTTAAGTTACAAAAAGCTGCCTAGAAACTAATCCAAGCTCAGGCCGGGCATTCATAATTAAGAATAAGCTTCTGTGTGTGGTTTACTGGGGAGCTGGGTGGCGGGTTTACTCAAAAGAGTGAGAACCCCCAACAACAGGGTACAATGTTTATGAGGGGCAAGAGGACAGCTGTGGGTATCATTTCTCAGGTGTCATCCTGAGATTTGGTTTAGGAATAAACATCAAAGTGCATGATACCTGGAGCAGATCCTATCCACATCCAAAGCATCCTTTTCTGCTTTATACCTCTGAACAAAATCATCAAGGTTGGTTAAAAGTCAAAATTAAGAAAAGACAAAAATACTAGATGCTTTCATAACCAAATATTCCAAAGTCTTGGGAAAAAAATCAAATTATTTGAAAAGAGTAATGCTAAATATAAACTAATTGGGAGGGTTTATTTATTTATTTATTTATTTATTTATTTAGTTAGTTAGTTAGTTAGTTTGTTACTTTATTTGATTTTTTTTTCACTGCATAGCCCTTGTCCTGTTTGGCTTTTCCCCAACGTGACATAGCTAGGATTATTTGGGAAGAGGAACTTCAATTATAGGGTGCTTTCTTGATTAATGATTTATGAGGGAGGTCCCAGCCCACTGTTCCTGGGCAGGACTTACTGCAGTGTATAAGAAAGCAAACAGAATTTTTAGATGCCTGTTTCTTTTCTAATGGGGAGGGGAGAAATGGGGTGTAGACTGGGATAGGAGAGAAGATCTGGGAGGAATTCGGGGTGGGGAAATCATAATCAAAATATGTTGTATGAAAATTTACTTTCAATTAAAAAAGGAAAGAAAAGAATAAAGAAAGAAAATTGAAGAAGCCAGGAAGAACAGGCCAGTAAGCAGTATTCCTCCGGGGTCTCTATTTCAGTTCCTATCTCTAGGCTTCTTTCTTTGAGCTCCTGACTGACTTATCTGCATGGTGGACTGTGAACAGAGCCTGTAAGCCAAATAAACCCTCTTCTCCCCCAAGAACTAAGTGAACTCAGTTTGTCTAAAAGCATCCCGTGAAGTGGAGAAGAGGAAACAAAAAGAGGCAGAGACATAGAAGGGGAGGAAAGGGGACGGATTTGATCAAGTTACAATATACTCATGTATGAGATCCTAAAATAATAAAGGGTGGCTACTGTATGGCTAACAAACCCAAACAGTCAATAACCCTGAATTTCTCAACATGATTTTGATCAGTTATGTAGGAGTCTAGTTAGAAGAAAAGCAACTGCAACATGATGTATCACCCTAGCACATATAAACCGAATGCTTCTTCAACCCAGAAAACAGATTTTTAAAAAAGCAGCACAGGAAAGTACTAGAAGGTGACAGTGTGCTGATTTTTCAGAAGTATTATTACAAAATTGAGATTCAAAATAGGAGTGGAAACCACAAACACATGGCAGCAAGAATGATGACACCAGGTTTTAAAATAGTTTGTATTCCTTCAAAAGAAACCAATTCAGAGCCTGTAACATTCACTCAGATATAACCCATATATTTATACAATTCCTTTAGCACTAAGGACAGGTATAACTACTGAAATTAGTGAACTCAGTGAAAATATTGTGAAATAGAAGGTGGCTTTGTTTACTGTGTTTAACATTAAAAATCAGATGTGACCAAAGAAATACTGTCTGCCTAATGGCTTTGCAACATAGATCAGTCAAATCAGTCTCCAAGTCTTTTAAACACTGAGCCATTGACACATGAGGAGACCTTTAATGCTTTCAATGGGTTCTTGTACTCGGTTTACCAGTATTTTATTGAAGATTTTTGCATCAATGTTCATGAGGGAGACTGGTCTGTAATTCTCTTTCTTTGTTGCATCATTGTGTGGTTTGGGTAGCAGGGTAACTGTAGCCTCATAAAAAGTATTTGGCAATGGTGCTTCTGTTTCTATTGTGTGGAACAATTTGAGGAGTATTGGTATTAGCTCTTCTTTAAAATTATGGTAGAATTCTGCGCTGAAACCATCTAGCCCAGGGCTTTTTTGGTTGGGAGTTTTTTAACGACTACTTCTATTCCTTAGGGGTAATAAGTTTATTCAAATTGTTTATCTGGTCTTAATTTAACTTTGGTATGTAATACCTATCAAGAAAATTGTCTGTTTCTTTTAGCTTTTCCAATTTTGTGGAGTACATGTTTTCAAAGTATGACCTAATGATTCTCTATATTTCCTCGTTGTCTGTTATGCCTCCCTTTTCATTTCTGATTTTGTTAATTTGGGTCTTCTTTCTCTGCCTTTTGGTTAGTTTGGATAAGGGTTTGTCTATCATTGACTTTCTCAAAGAATCAACTCTTTGTTTCATTGATTCTCTGTATTGTTCTTGTTGTTTCTATTTTATTCACTTCAGCCCCAAGTTTGATTATTTTCTACTGTCTACTATTCCTGGGTAAGTTTGCTTCTTTTTGTTCTAGAGTTTTCAGGTGTGCTGTTAAGTCACTAGAGTGAGATTTCTCCAAATACTTATGTAGGCACTTAGTGCTATGAAGTTTGCTCTTAGCACTGCTTTCATAGTGTCCCATAAGTTTGAGTGTGTTGTGTCTTCATTTCCATTGAATTCTAGGAAGTCTTTAATTTTTTATTGCTTCATTGACATAATGGTAGGGTGAGAGTTGTTTAGTTTTCAAGAGTTTGTAGCCTTTCTGTAGTTTGTGTTGTTGTTGAATTCTAACTTTATCTCATGGTGATCCAATTAGATACATGGGGTTATTCCATTTTTTTTTTTTTTTGTATCTACTGATATTTGTTTTGTGACCCAGTATGTGGTCAATTTTAGAGAAGATTCCATAAGGTGCTGAGAAGAAGGTATATTCTTTTGTATTTTGGTGAAATGTTCTGTAGCTATCTGTTAAGTCCATTTGAGTCATAACATCTGTTAGTTCTCTTATTTCTATATTAAGTTTCTGTCTGGCAGACCTTTCCATTGGTGAGAGTGAGGTGTTGAATGTGGTGGTATTGTGTTCTCTGAAATATTGTGCATGCTAATAAACTTATCTGGGGTCAGAGAACAGACAAGCACAATATTAAACACAGAGGATAGGCAGTGGTAGCACATGCCTTTAATCCCAGCACTCAGGAGGCAGAGATCTATTTGGATATCTGTGTGTTCAAGGAAACAGCCAGGCATAGTGACTCATGCCTTTAATCCCAGGGAGTGATGGCAGAAAGCAGAAAGGTATATAAGGCCTGAAGACCAGAAACTAGAAACTTTAGCTGGTTAAGCTCTCAGGCTTTGGAGCATCAGTTCAGCTGAGATTCATTCTGGATGAGGACTCAGAGGTTTCCAGTCTGAGGAAACAGGATGAGCTGAGGAACTGGCAAGGTGAGGTAGCTGTGGCTTGTTCTGCTTCTCTGATCTTCCAGCGTTCACCACAATATCTGGCTCCAGGTTTGATTTTTATTAATAAGACTATTTAAGATTTCTGCTACCGTTGAAGTCTCCCACTATTAGTGTGTGGGGTTTGATATGCAGTTTAAGCTTTAGTAATTTTTCTTTACAAGTGTAGATACCCTTGTTTGAGGCATACATGTTCAGAATTGAGACTTCATCTTGATGGACTTTTTCCCTGTGATGAATATGTAATGTCCTCCATCTCATTTGAGTTCTAAAGCTATAACATAATCCTAGACTACATTTAAGTTGGCAAAGTAACAAATTCAGCTTTAATTTATTAACTCAGTACTTCAATAACTAGTTATTAAGGACTATTGCCCCAGGCATTTCTAGGCACAACAATAGTTGTGTTTTGCATGTCAAGATCCAGGAAGGCCCATACAACTGAGGCAAATCGAGAATGGAGACTGGGGTTAGAATCATGAAGGCCATCCATGTTTTCACTCACACTAGCAATTGAGGAGTGCTCACTCCTCTTGCTCCACATCCTCTCCAGCATGAACTGTCACTTGTGTTTTTATTCTGACAGGTGTAAGATGGAATCTCAGAGACCTTTTGATTTGCAATTCCCTGATGGCTAAGAATGTTGAATATATCCTTAAGTGTTTCTTGGCCATTTGAGATTCAGCAGAAATCATATATAGTTAGGAACTTTCTTGCTGTCTTTTCTGCAGAAGTATTAGCTTTTTCTTATTGTTTTATTTAGTCTCATTTAGAATAATATCCATGATCTTTTCATGCTTAATGGGGCCTCATGATTTTTTTTTTAATAAATGCATTTGTTTATTTTACATCCAGGCCACAGTTTCCCCTCCTTCCTCTACTTCCAGCCCCTCATCCCCCTGTACCCACATTGACTCTTCCTCCATTTCTATTGAGAAAAGGGCAGGCCTCCAATGGATGTCAACAAAACATGGCATATCAAGTTGCCGTAAGACTAAGAACCTTCCATAGTATTAAGGCTGGGCAAGGTGACCCATTATGAGGAATAGGTTCCTAAAGCCAGTAAAAGAGTCCAAGATAGCCCCTGCTCCCACTATTAGGAATCCCAGGGAGCCTATATGGGACTGACCTAGGCACTCTGCATATATGTGGCTTGATCTTCTTCTGGGACTCTTAATAGTGACCTTCAAATGTTATGCCTGAAAGATTTTTGTGGGTTTTTGTTTTGTTTTGTTTTGTTTTTTGTCGGAGCGGAGGACTGAACCCAGGGCCTTGCACTTGCTAGGCAAGCACTCTACCACTGAGCTAAATCCCCAACCCCTTTTGTGGATTTTTAAAAGCTGTGAAGAACAAAGAAACCGGGAGAATTCAACATGAGAGAATAAAGAGAGAAACCATCAGGAAAGTGTGTGAGTGCCTTTATTTTCTCTTAAAGCCCCTTAGATAGAAAAGTTTTAGCTTATGCCAACTCCATGGATTTCTTCAATACTCTGGGCGTGGTCTAGGAGCTGGCTCTCCATAGTCTGAGGTATTAGTGTGTTATTTAGTTTTTATAAAATTGTGTGTTTTCTGTCCTTTATTTTATTGGCAATATAATTCAGATGGAATGCTGGCTGTGAATCAGTTTCTCTATATTTGTTGAGACTTATTATGTTCTGTATTTGTGGTCTATATGGTCTATATTTGGAGAAAGTCTCATCAGCTGCTGAAAAAATGTGTGTTCTTCAGTATTTGGGTGGAACATTCTATAAATATCTGTTAAGTCCACAAGATTTATGGCCATTTAACTCCACCATTTCTCTATTTTAGATTTTTCTAAATGACCTGTTTATGAGAATAGGGTAATAAAATCACCACTGTGTTGGCATTGATCTGTGGTGGTAAATGTAAATGTGTTTCTTTTACAAAACTGGGTACTCTTAAATTTGGTGTATATATGTTTAAGATTGTAATAGCTTATTTAGTGGATTTTTTTTTTTACTTTAATGACTAAAAATGCACCCCCATCTCTTCTGATAAGGCTTGGTTTGAAGTTTATTTGACCAGAAAGTAGAATAGCTATGCCTCGCTGTTTCTTAGTTCCATATGCTTGGGATACCCTAAAGTGATGTCTTTAGCAGCAAAAAGAGAAACCATGTTTTCTGATCCATCTGTTAGCCTGTGTCTCTTCACTGAATAGCTGAAGCCATTAATGTTAAGAGTTAGTATTGAGCCTGCAGGCAGGCTGCTCCACCACCTCCACCACATACAAGACCATCTCTGCTGCTCAAACCACTGAAGCCACCTTTCTTCCCCGGCCAGCTGTCCCCAACAACATCAGCAGCCCTAAAGACACCAGCACCACTGATTGAAGACGCAAATGACTGGTCTCCCAGCGAGAGCGCCCCAACCTCTAAGCTCTAAGCCCCAAGGCACATCCTGTGCCCATCCCCTCCGGGCTCAGCCCCAGCAGCCACCAGAAGCTAGGAGTCCCACTGTCAGGCTGCTCCACCACCGCAGCTACCCACTGGACTCTGTAACCGACAAGACCCACTGCACCACCCAAACCCACGAAATCCATCATCCTCCCCTGGGCAAACACACTAGCAACACAAGCACCATCTCTACAATTGGAAGGGTTGGGGTTAGGGTCAGGGGATAGGGGTTAAGGGTTGGGTTAGGGGTTAGGGGTTGGGTTAGGGTTAGGGGTTAAGGGTTGGGGTAGGGTAGGGGTTAGGAGTTGGGGTTAAGGGTTAGGGGTTAGGGTTAGGTCCTCAGGGTTAGGGTTTGGGGTTAGCGGTTAGGGGTCAGGGGTCAGGGTTCCTCTCAGGGTTAGGTTTAGGGTTAGGGTTAAGGGTTTAGGGTTTGGTTTAGGGTCACGGACAGGATTAGGGTTAGGGGTTAGGGGTTAAGGGTTGGGGTTGGGGGTTAGGGTTAGGGTAAGGCCTCAGGGTTAGGGTTAGGGTTTAGGGTTTAGGGTGTGGAGTTTAGGGTTCGCTGGGGGGTCAGGGGTCAGGCTTCAGGTTAGGGTTCCTCTCAGGGTTAGGTTTAGAGTTAGGGTTACGGGTTAGGGTTAGGCTTAAGGGTTTAGTGTTTAGGGTTTGGGTTAGTGTCAGGGTTCTGGTTAGGGTTGGGTTCGGGTTTGGGTTAGGGTTATGGTTAGGGTTCTTCAGGGGATTAGGTTTAGTGTTAGTGTTAGGATTTGGGTTAGAGTTAGGTTCAGGGTTAGGGTCAGGGTCAGAGTCATGGTCAGGGTTTGTGTTGTGGTTAGTGATGAAGGTTAGTGTTATGGTTAGTGGTTTGTGTTTTTGGTTAAAGTTAGGGTTGTCCTTTGGAATCACAAGGTGTCTCCTGTGTCCTCCATAATCCCATTATCCCTCTGTAGGTTCCCTTCATCAACAGTGTGTTCCTCTACATTTCCCATCATGCTCTTGGTTCAGAAGGAAACTTTCTCTTCCCTCTTTATAGCCTCAGTGAACTTTCAACTGCATTTCCCAGCATGCCTTGCTTTGTCTTGTCTGTCTCTTGAAAACTACATTTCGCATCATGCCACGCTGGTCATTTCCCAGGATGCCTTTGATGACACCATCAGTGTGGATTGGACTCTGTTCCTCAGGATTTTATTTTAGTACTTTAGAACGGTTCTAGGAACTACATTTTCCATCATGCCCCTGGATGGTTCCCTAGGTTCCCTTTCCTTAGAGCATTGCTACATGTTGGACTCCATTTCCCAGATTGCCTTTCTCAGTATTGGCCGTGTATTCCAAACTACATTTCCCATCAGGCTACTTGGGTCATTTCCCAGGATGCCTCTCTGGTCATGTCCTAAGCTGTGTCTTTCCACAGCATCATTATGTGTTGTACTCCATTTCCCAGCATATATATATATACATACACACACACACACACACACATATATACATACACACATATATGTATATGTATGTATATGTATATCTATATATGTATGTCTCTGTCTCTCTCTCTCATTTCCCAATCTGTGTCTCCCTATTGCATCAGTGTGGATTGGACTCCATTTCCCAGCATGTCTCTGTCTGTGTATGGACAGTGTGCAATGAACTACATTTCCTAGCATACCTCTTTATACATATATGTTATATATGTATATATATAAATATATGTGTATTATATATATAAAACATATGGGCACTGTGCTTGGAACTCCATTTCCCATGATGCCTCTGGGTCCATTCCCCAGGTCCCTTTCCCCACAGCATGATGGGTTTTCAGACTCCACTTCCCAGCATGCCTCTCCCTCTCTCTCCCCTTCTCTCTACCCACCACACTCTGCACTTCCCATCATGCCTCTGTGGGAAGAACATGGACATCTCTTGCTGCCCGTGCAACTCTGTGTGACCCCATGTGACCCACATGCCCATGTGTGACTCCATGTAACCTTTTGTGACTCCGTGTGACCCCGTGTGACTCCGTGTGATCCCATGTGATCCCGTGTGATACATTGTGACCCCGTGTGACCCTGTGTGACCCTGTGTGACACTGTGTGACCCCATGTGACCCTGTGTGACCCCGTGTGACCCCATGTGACCCACTGTGACCCCGTGTGACCCTGTGTGACCCCGTGTGACCCCGTGTGACCCTGTGTGACACACTGTGACCCTGTGTGACACACTGTGACCCTGTGTGACACACTGTGACCCTGTGTGAACCTGTATGACCCTGTATGACCTTGTGTGACCCTGTGTGACCCACTGTGACCCCATGTGACCCTATGTGACCTGTGTGACCAACTGTGACCCCGTGTGACCCCGTATGACCCTGTGTGACCCATGTGACTCCCCATGGCATTCGTCACCATGATGTCATCACCCGGGACGCCCCTCCCCACGGCGTCCGTCGCTTCTGAGTACTGTAACTTAGTCCTTCCCATGGTGACTGACACTCAGTCCTTGGTGGGTACTGGAACTTAGTGCTTCTCATGATGGCGGAGACTCACTGCTTCCCGTTGAAAGACCCCCCTGTCGGATATCCTCCCTCAGGCGAGACCCCAATCCAAGGAACACACCGAGACCATGAATCAGATGCAATCAGCAAGAGGGTTTATTCAGATACACAGGTACCTGGGGCGTCCAAGTCTCTCAGAGGACTGGCGTGCCGTTGAGCTGGGATGTTGGCCTTTTATAGGGGAGGGGAGCCAAAAGCGCGGGCACAGAAGCGAGATGCATAGTTACAGGGACATGATTGGCTGATTTAAATAAGGCTTGGGTTCAACCCAAGGACGGTTGCGGTTTTTTCTGTGGAAGTCTGATAAAGGGCTGACTTGGCTCTATCTGGGGGTACAGAGTTGTTCTTCTGTACTCCCTCTTCTGCGTGCCAGATGGCTGACCACAGATATCCTGTTTGGCCTTCTTCCCCTGCACTCAGGCTGAACTTCCCTGTTCTTTATGTCAATGTTGCTTAAGCCTTGCAAAATGGCGTTACAGCAGTCAAGCTACTGGAGGGGGTCTTTCACCGTGACGACTAACGCTTGGTCCTTCCCCTGGGTGCTGGACTCAGTCCTTCCCCTGGATTCCGGGACTCACTCACTGACAGCACCCGGGAATCGGTACTGAGCACCCAGCAATCAGTACTGAGCACCCAGCACCCAGGACTGAGCACCCAGCACCCCAGCATGAGCACTGAGAACCAGGGGGCGAGTCCCCCACGTATGCTAATTAATGAGCATATCTCAGCCTTTATGCTAATTAGGGGAGGGACTTCAGGGACTAGTGTGTATGCCGATTAGGGGCGGGGCTTACCACAGTATGCTAATTAGAGACTGGACCCATGGGTTTATGCTAATCAGGGTCGGAGCTTGTCACGATATGCTAATTAGAGGCTTTGTCTCCGAGTTTATGCTAATCAGGAGCGGGGACTTCTGCAGTATGCTAATCAGAGGTGATTTAAACGGGTTTATGCTAATCAGGGGTGTGGCTTCCTGCGGTGTGCTAATTAGAGGGTCTTTCCAACAGGTTATGCTAATCAGGGGTGGAGCTTGCAGCAATATGCTAATCAGAGTCTTGTCCAATGGGTCTATGCTAATCAGGGGCCGGGCTTCTGCAATATGCTAATTAGAGGGCTGTTTTCTGAGAGCACAGAAACAGCTGCTCTCAGTGACTGAGTCCCAGAACCCAGAGGAAGGACTGAGTGTCAGTACCCACGGGAAGGACTGAGACCCCAGCACCCCTGGGAAAGACTGTGTTAGCACCCATGGGAAGGACTGAGTATCAACACCCACAGGAAGGACTGAGCACTGGTACCCAAGCCAGGAGAGTGTAGGTGGATGAGCCACAGAGGACAAAGCACCTTGGATTTATGAGTTCAAAACCCAGAGAGGGAATAGAGAGAGGCATCCTGGGAAATGGAGTCAAACAGATAGTGATCTATAATGACAGGCATCCTGGGAAATGACCTGAGAGGCATGATGGGAAATGTAGTTTTTAGTAGCCAGACACTACACAGAGAGGCATCCTGGGAAATGGAGTCCAAAGCACACTCAAGGTACAGAGAGAAAACAGGAAGTTACTTTCCGAACGCAAGAGGCATGATGGGAAATGTGGATTTAATAGAGAGATACTACAGAGAAAGGCATTCTGGGAAATGTAGTTTAACATGTACTGATGCTGGGAGAAGATGTGAGAGGCATGATGGGAAATGTAGTTTTTAACAAACGACCACTACAGAGAAAGGCATGCTGGGAAATGGAGTCTAAACATGCTGATATTATAAAGAGGGAATGGGATGTTTCCTTCTGAGCCAAGAATGGAGGCCATGGGACACGTGATGAGGGTCAGAGACTCCTGCTGAGGGCAAAGAATGCTCCTAACTAACCACTAACCTTAACCCTAACCCTACCCTGACCCTAATCCTAACCCCAACCCTGATCCTGACCCTAACCCCAAAACCAACCCCAACCCTGACCCTAACCCTAACCCTAACCCTGACCCCCCCATAAATATAACCGCACAATCAGACCCGAACCCTAACCGTGACAACCTAAATCTAAACAAAACACCAAGACTTATCCCTAACCCTTAATCCAACCACAAAACGATCCCTAACCTTTAACCCTAACTGTTGCTGTGGAGCAAGGCATCCTGGGAAATGAAGTCCAACTCCTAGTGATGGTATAATGAAAAGCAAACTAGGAAACCATCCAAGAAGCATGATGGGAAATGTAGTTTGCAGTACCAAACTCATGTACTGAAAAGGAACTGTGGGAAATGGAGTCCTATCCATGCTGAGTGTGTCATGAAAGGCATCCTGGGAAATGACCCAAGAGGCATGCTGGGAAATAAAGTATGACAGTACTGATGCTCTAAAAGGGGAAGAGGACATTTCTTACTGACTTGAGAGCCAAGAAAGGAAATGGAGTTTCTAGGACAACGCTGAGGTAGACAGAAAGGCATCCTGGGAGATGAAGTCAAACAGGTGGAGACAATACAGAGCAAGGCATCCTGGGAAATGGAGTTCATATGTAATGCGGTCATAGAGAAATGCATCATGGGAGATGTAGTCCATATGCAATGATGTCACAAAGAAATGCATTATGGGAAGCCTAGTGATGGAAGAAGGAGGGAACAGGAAGTTACCTTCTGACCTTAGAGCAGAGGAAACAGGATACTGAGGAGGGCAAAGGTCACCCCTGGGTCTAACCAGTCACCCCAACCACTAACCATAACCCTAACCACCAACTCCCCTACCCTAACCCTATCCCTACCCCTCACCTTAACTGTGGACACCCCGACCCTAACCCTAACCATTAACCCTAAACTAGCCTTAACCTAAGCCTTACCCAACCCCATGACATAAACCCTAAACCTAACACCTTGACCCTGACCCTGTGACCCTGACCCCCAGACCTTGACTCCTGACTCTACCCCTAACCCTGACCTCATGACCCTGACCCCACCCACTGAGGCAGGACAAACCTGCAGAAGGTCTGGTCACCTGCTGAAGAAAAGGGGAAACTCCTGGGGACACAGGACACCTGGGAAATGGAGTCAAAATTGTCATGGTGCTATGGAGAAAGGCATCCTGGGAAATGGAGTCTGTAGTGTAGGGACACAATATTTATTCGGAGCAATAGCCACAGCACTTCCCATGATAACGGAAGTCCAGAATGCAGTGATGCTCTAAAGAAAGGCATCCTGGGAAATAAAGTTCAAATGTACTGATGCTATAGAGGAAGGCATTCTGGGAATTGAAGTCCCACCTGTAGTGATGTTGTAGAGAAAGGCATCCTGGGAAATAAAGTCCAACACCTAGTAATGGTTAGAGAAAGGCATCCTGGGAAATGGAGTCCAAAGCATACTGATGTTATAAAGAGGGAACAGGAAGTTTCCTTCAGACCTTAGAGCGGAGGACACAGGACACCTGAGGAGGGCAAAGGTCACCCCTGGATCTAACCAGTCATCTGAACCAATAACCCTAACCCTAACCACAAACTGCCCTGCCCTAATGGAAACCTGACCGAAAGCCTAAATCTAACCCAAACCCTAATCCTAAACACAAACACCCTCTACCCCAACCCTAAAAACCTGTAATCCTTAACCCTAACTAGAACTCCCTGTCCATACCCCTGACCCTAACAATAACCATAAACCTTAAACCAAACATAATGCCCTGACTCTATACCCAGGACTGTAACACTACAAACCTGTAACCCTAACCTAACCCTAACTCTAAAATCCAGTAACCCTTAACCCCCTGACAATAATACTATGATCCTGGCCCCCATCTCACACTGCTGAGGGGACAACACCCTGCAGAGCATCAGGCCCCCAACACCTGATGAGGTCATAGGACACCTGCTAAACAAAAGGGAAAACTCCTAGATATAGAGGACACCTGGGAAATGGAGTCCAAAATGTCATGGTGCTGGGGAGAAATGTATCCTGGGAAATGAAGTCCATCATACTGATGGTGTAGAGAAAGCCATCCTGGGAAATGGAGTCCAGAATGTAGTGATGCTGCAGAGAAAGGCATCCTGGGAAATGGAGTTTAAAGCATACTGATGGTATAAAGAGGAAATAGTTTCTTTCAGACCCAAAAGGCATGATGGGAAATGTAGTTCAGAATAGATGGACAATATAGAGAAAGCATCCTGGGAAATGGAGTTCAACACAGAGTGATGCTATAAGAAAAAGTAATCTAGGAAATCATCCAAGAGGCATGATGGGAAATGTAGTTTCTAACAGATGACCAATCCACAGCAAGGCAACAAGGGAAATGAAGTCCAAAATGTAGAGACACCTAACCCCAACCTCACACTAACCTAACCCTAATGCCTGACCCCTGATCCCCCGACCCTGATCCCCAGCATCAAACTGTTGAAAGCACAAATACCCTGGTGAAGGTCAAGGACACTTGGTGAAGGCACTGGTTACCTGCTAAACAAAAGGGAAACTCCTGAAGACACAGGACACCTGGGAAATGGAGTCCACAATGTCATGGTGCTATGGTGAATGGCATGCCGAGATGTGAAGCACATCCCAGTGATGCTATAGAGAAAGGCATCCTGGGAAATAAAGTCCATATGTTTTAGAGAAAGCCAACCTGTGTAGTTGAAGTTTTCTCCAGTTCTGCCTGGCCCATGGTCAGGACCAATTTCTCTCACCCGCCAGTCCTGCAGCAGCTCAGACCCAAGCAAGTAAACACACAGAGACTTATATTACTTATAAACTGTATGGCTGGGGCAGGCTTCTTGTTACCTATTTCTTACATCTTAAATTAACCCATTTCTATAAATCTATACCTTGCCACATGGTTCATGGCTTACCAGTATCTTACATGTTAGTACTCATGGTGGCAGCTGGTAGTGTCTCCTGTACCAGCCTTCCTGTTCCCAGAATTCCCTTTTTGGTTTGTTCTGTCTATACTTCCTGCCTAGCTACTGGCCAATCAGCATTTTATTTATATGGAGCAATAGCCACAGCGCTTCCCATGGGAACAGAAGTCCAGAATGTAGTGATGCTCTAAAATAGGCACCTTGGGAAATGAAGTCCCACATGTAGTGATGTTGTAGAGAAAGGCATCCTGGGAAAGTAAGTCCATATGTAATGATTATGTAGAGAAAGGCATTCTGGGAAATAAAGTCCAAATGTAGTGATGCTATAGAGGAAGGCATTCTGGGAAATGAAGTCCAAATGTAGTGATGCTGTTCAGAGAGGAAGGCATTCTGGGAAATGAAGTCCAAATATAGTGACGCTATAGAGAAAGGCATTCTGGGAATTGAAGTCCAAATGTAGGTATGTTGTATAGAAAGGCATCCTGGAGAATGATCTGAGCGGCATGATGGGAAATGTAGTTTGGAATGCACTACGAATACTGAGAAAAGCATCCTGGGGAAATGAAGGTCAAAGTATATGATTATATAAAGATTGAACAGGAAGTTTTCATCTCCCCTGAGAGGCATGATGGGAAATATAATTTCTAGAATCATTCTAATGTACTGGAAAGGAAACCTGGAAAATGGATGCCAATGCACACTGATGAAGTCATTAAAGGCATCCTGGGAATGACCAGACAGGCATAATGGGAAATGTAGTGAGGAACACACTGCTGATGGAGGGAACCTGCAGAGGAACAATGGAATAGTGGAGGACACAAGACAAGTGCAGAGGGTTAGAGACACGTCCTGTGAGGAAAGGATATAGGTAATCCTAACCATTAACCCTAACCACTAACCATAACTCTAACCCTAAACAAACACTAACCCTAACTCTAACAACCTGGCCCTAACCCTGACCCTGACTCCCACCCTCAGACTGCTGAGGCACAACCCCTGCTAAGGGCACTGGACACCTGATGAAGAAAAGGGGAAACTCCTGGGGGTGCAGGACACCTGGGAAATGGGAGTCCAAAATTCATTGTGCTGTGAAGAAAGGCATCCTGGGAAATGAAGTCTGAAATGTAGTGATGCTCCAGAGAAAGATATCCTGGGAGGTGAAGTCCATAATACAGTGATGCTATAGAGAAAGGCACCTTAGGAAATGGAGACCAGAAAGTACAGATGCTGTAGAGAAAGTCATCCAGGGAAATGAAGTCCAAATGTACTGATGCTAAAAAGAAGGCATCCTGGGAAATGAAGTCCCACAAGTAGTGATGCTGTAGAGAAAGGCATCCTAGGAAATAAAGAACAAATGTCCTGATGCTACAGAGAAAGTTATACTAGAAAGTGAGGGCCAGAATGAACTCATGCTGTAGAGAAAGGCATCCTGAGAAATGAAGTCCAGAATGTAATGCTGCTCTAGAGAACAGCATCATGGGACATGAAGTCCCCCATGTAGTGATGCTGTAGAGAAAGGCATTATGGGAAATCAAGTCCAGAATGTAATGTTGCTCTAGAGAAAGGCATCCTGGGAAATGAAATCACACATGTAGTGATGCTGTCGAGAAAAGCATTTTGGGAAATGAGGTCCATATGTAATTATGTTGTAGAGAAAGGCATCCTGGGAAATGAAGTCCAAAATGTATAGACATCTAACCCTAACCCTAACCTAACCTTAACACCCTGACAATGACTCCCTGACCCTGACTCCCACCCTCACACTGCTGAGAGCACAACAACCCGGTAGAAGTTCATGAGCACCTGCTGAGGCCCTGAACACCTGCTGAAGAAAAGGGGAAACTCCTGAGGACACAGGACACCAGGGAAATGCAATCCAAAATGCCATAGTGCTATGGAGCAAGGCATTCTGGGGAACAAAGTCCAAACCTAGTAATGTTATAAAGAAAGGCATCTTAGGAAATGAAGTCCATATGTACTGATGCTTATAGAGAAAGGCATCCTGGGAATTGATGTCCAGAATGTAGTGATAAAGAAAAGGAAGGCATCCTGGGAAATGAAGTCCATATGTAGTGGTGCTACTTAAAAATGCATTCTCAGAAATAGAGTCCATATGTAATGATGATTTTGAGAAAGACGTCCTGGGAAATAAAGTCCAGAATATAGTGATGTGGTGGAGAAAAGCATTCTGGAAAATGAAGTCCAGAACGTATTCATGATATAGAGAGAGGCATCCTGGGAAATGAAGTCCATCTTGGTGAAGCTGTAGAGAAAGACATCCTGGAAAATGACGTCCAAAATATCATGGTGCTATAGAGAGAGGCATCATGGGAAATGAAGTCCATATGTAATGATGCTGTACAGAATGGCACCCAGGAAATGAAATTCATATGTACTGATGCCTATAATGAAAGGCATCCTGGGAAATGAAGTCCATCATGCAGCTATGCTGTAGAGAATGGTAATTGGGAAATGAAGTCGAGAATATAGTGATGCTGAAGAGAAAGGCATCTGGTGAATTGAAGTCTAAATGTAGTGATGCTCTAGAGAAAGCCATGCTGGGAAATGAAGTCCAGAATGCAATTCTGGTCTAGAAAAAGTCATCCTGGGAAATCAAGTTCAGAATTTACTGATGCTGTAGAGAAATACATTTTGGGAAATGAAGTCCATATATAGTGATGTTGGAGAGAAAGGCATCCTGAGAAATGACATAAACATGTACTGATGCTGTAGAGAATGGCATCCTGGGAAATGAAGTCTTATGTAGTGATGCTGTAGAGATAGGTATATTAGGAAATGAAGTTCAGCATGTAGTGGTGCTATAGAGAAAGGCATCCTGGGAAATGAAGTCCAGAATGTACTTGTGCTATAGAGGTATTCATGCTGGGAAATGAAGGACAGAATATAATGATCCTCTAGAGAAAGGCATCCTGGGAAATTAAGTCCCACAAATAGTGATGAAGTGGATAAGGCATACTGGAAAATAAAGTACAAGTGTACGGATGCTATAGAGAAAGGCACCTTAGGAAATGGAGACCAGAAAGTACAGATGCTGTAGAGAAAGTCATGCAGGGAAATGAAGTCCAAATGTACTGATGCTAAAAAGAAGGCATCCTGGGAAATGGAGTCCAGAATGTACTCATGCAATAGAAAAAGGCATTCGGGGAAATGAAGTCCTTACGTAGTAATGTCATAGAAAAAGGCATACTGGGAAATGAAGTCCCACATGTAGTGATGTTGTAGAGAAAGACAACCTGGGAAATGGAGTCCTAAATGTACTGATGCTGTAGACAAAGGCATTTTGAAAAATGAAGTCTTGAATTTATTGATGCTATAGAGAAAGTCATCCTGGAAAATAAAGTCTGAAATGGAGTGATGCTCTAGAGACAGGCAACCTGGGAAATGAAATCAAGAATGTAATGATCCTGTAGAGAAAGTGATGCAGGGAAATGAAGTCCCACCAGTAGTGATTCTGTAGAGAAAGGCATCCTAGGAAATGGCATCCAGAATTTAGTGATGGTGGACAGGCATCCTGGGAAATGATGTCCAGAATGTAGTCATGCTCAAAAGAAAGGCATCCTGAGAAATGAAGTCCAGAATGTAATGAATCTTTAGAAAAAGTCATCCTAGGAAATGAAGTTCAGAATGTACTGATGCTCTAGAGAAAGGCATCCTGGGAAATGAGGTCCAGAATGTGCTAATGCTATAGAGAAAGCCATTTTGGGAATTGAAGTCATATGTAATGATGTAGTAGAGAAAGTTGTCCTGGGATATGAAGTCATTCACATAGTGATGCTATAGAGAAAGGCATCCTGGGAAATGTAGTCCCACAAGTAGTTATGCTGTACAGAAAGGCAACTGTCAAATAAATCCAAATTTGCTGATGCTAGATAGAAAGGCATCCTGGGAAATGAAGTGCAGAATGTACTGATGCTGTAGTGAAAGGAATCTTGAAAAATGAAGTTGAGAATGTACTGATGCTATAGAGAAAGTCATCCTGGGGAATGAAGTCCAGAATGTAATACTGGTCTAGAAATATTCTTCCTGGGAAATGGATTCCAAGGTGTACTGGTGCTCAGAGAAAGGCATCCTGAAAAATGAAGTCCAGAGTGTACTGATCCTATTCTTTTAACATGACGTGTATGTAGCAGTGAGAGGACAACTTATGTGTCTGCTATCTATTCATCCTATGTGAGTCCCAGAGATGAAAGCCAGGGAATCACTTGGTTGCCAGTTACCTCAATGGCACTTTTATGTGTTTTGAAATTATTAATGTATGTGCTGGCATGTGAGTGTCCATATGTCCATATGCCACACCAGAAGTGTAGAAATAAGAGAAAAATTAGTAGGGGTGATAAGGATTTCTAGAGTATGAACTCAGGATACCAGGATTAGCAGCAACCACTTTTACTGTCAGAATCTACTCTCTGACATTCATTTGTTGTTTGTAGAAAGTGTTATGAAACTAACTCATTCAACATGCAAAAAAAGACAAAAAGAGATATCAGTATATCATTTTTATCCACAAATAGTATTTATTAGTCAGTGTCTACTTTCCATTATCTTTAAAAGAAAATGTTTTCAATCAGAGAAAACAATATATTACTGTTTTAATATTTCAGCTAGTCTTATTTCAGCATCAACGAGACAACTTTGTTAAAAATGTCTGTGTTGCACAAGCTATGACCTCATCTTGATCACCATATGAAGATGGACACAAGTAGACCCCACAAAGTTGTCTTCTATTCTTTACATTTCTAACATGGCCTAAAAATCCATAGTCACATACACACATATGCACGCACGTGTGTGCACATGCACATGCACAGACACACACACGCACAGACACACACACACAGACACACCAGAACTTTTAAAAAGTAAATGTCACTGCTATTACATTATCTGATACCTCTATAATTACCTAAGAAGGCAATACTTCAAGATATTATGCCAAATGGATAACTGCTGAGAACATGAAAATGCTTGGAACTTCAAATAATATATACATAGTACATCAAGTTCTATTGTAGAATATTCAGTTGATTGCTGATTAATTTAAATTATTAAATCTCTTCCAAATAGATGAAAATGTTTCTTTGGATACACACATAAGTATTTAGTATTTTTATTCTCTATTAAGTATTTTAACATTAACATTGTTAAAATATTTTGAGAAAATAACAATTCTTGGAAGTAAATCATCTACCCTTTGACTTACACTCAGGAGACTGACACATGAAGATCATGAATTCATATGTATTCATGACTAATAACTGACATTCAAGATAATCTCTCACATTCATTTGTTGATCTGAGAAACTGTTATGAACACAAGTTTGGTCCTCAGAATAAACTAAATAATTTCTCATGCAATAAAAGGAAAAACAAAAGAGATAGCAATATATCATTTTTACTTGCAAATAGGATTTATCATTCAATTTCGCCAACTTTGCTTTATCTTTCAATGAAAATATGTTTACAATCTGAAAAGACAGTATATCTAGCTTGATGGTTAATATTACAAAAATCTGATTTATTCAACTCAGTCTTCCTCATTCCCCATCAGAATTACAAAAATGCATCGATAACCAAGAAACAGCTGCCCCCTTATTTAAAATGTAAAGGAAAATTTATAGGATTACCTATAGCTGTGAGGTTCATATAGGTCTCCAGCATCACATCTTTGTAGAGATTCTTCTGTGAAAGATCCAGCAATGCCCACTCTTCCTGAGTGATGTCCACATGCACATCATTATAGGTCACTGGATTCTAAAATATGCCATACATAAATATGCCATCCATATATATAAAAGGAAAAGCATGATACTACATTGTAAATGTGTACTTCTTTGACAATATTGACACACAATTCTAGTGACTCCTACATGTATTCTATAACTCAAACATTACAAAGAAATCATCAAATTACTTCACAAGGAAACTAAATAGGAGGTTTACCTCTATTATTTCTGAATGCTTTGAATCAGATATCACCTTGCAAGAGAAATGCCTATTAACAGAGATAGAGTGACAAGAAAACATTTCAACAGTACTGAGCACCCATCAGAGAAATTATATGAACAATTACTAACTACAAAGAAGATTTGTAAGTTGGGTGAAATGGCCCATGTCTTTAATCAGAGAACTTAGAAGGTAGAGGCAGGTATATGTGCTTCTGAGTTGAAAGTTACTCTAGCCTATGTAATCAATTATAGGACAGCAAGAAGTAAATATTAAGAAACCACCTGTACTGCAAACTTCCATCAAACAAACAAAAAAGATAAGATGAACTCAGAGTTGTTGTTTTTTTTTTTAAACTGAAGTTCCTACAAAAAGTTAGGCATTCACTCTAGTTCTGTATTCATCTTCCAGAATTGCTCCAGTTTAAACTGTACTTTAATAAATCTTACTAAAAAGAACTGGGTATTTAAACAGTTACAAATAGAAAGATGATAACATTAGTAATATCAATGTTGATCATAAATAATCAACACAGGGAAGGAGAGATGGCTCAGAAGTTAAGAGCTCTTACTGGTCTTGCATATAGAGAGGTTCTATTGTCAGTACTTATATGGGGGAATCACACAACCATTCATTATTCCAAGCTTGTGGGTTCTATAACTCTCTTTGGACTACAGTGAGAACCAGGCATATGTGTGGTGCATATCCTTGTATACAGACAAAAGAATCATATTCATTAAAAAACATCAAAACAAACACAGCAAGTGAGAAGGTTGTCACACACTTGTAATCTAATGACTCAGAAGGCCCAGGCACTATTACAGTCATGAATACTGCATCCTAGAAGAGAATGATATCCTCTGCTGAATTTCAAAATTCAAGATTGGGGGTAAAGCTCAGCAAAAGAACATATGCTTGACATGTACAAAAACATATACTCTAGGCACATCACACACACACACACACACACACACACACACACACACACACATACACTCACTCTCTATATGAGCAAGAGTCAGGTGATCTCTGAGTTGGAGGCCAACCTGGTGTACAGAGCTACCTTTAGGTCAGTCAGGGCTACTGTTTTGAGGAACAAAAATAAAAACTACAAAATTAAAAAAAAAATCAGGGTTGCAAAATGCCTTAGCATTGAGTATCAATATCTTCAATTGTATCTTACCTAATTTAGTGATACTACCTATACTGGTGTCTAATTCATGACAGCAGAAGGAGGAAGCTGGCTGATACATTTCAACCACAACGTAGTAGAAACATAGAAAAGGAAATAGGTTGAGGCTATGGAGACACATATCACTATCCCCAATGAGATATTTCATCCAGAGGTTTTCCTCCTACTACAGGTTCCACTAGCACCCCAAAGGAAGTCACCAACTAGAGATGCATGTTCAAGTACCTCATCCTATCTGGGAGTTTTTCATCAGTTGATTAGATCCTGACCCAGGTCATTATAGGCTCATGGTCATCCATGAAAAAGATGCATTTTGTCATTTTCATGATGCTTATAGTCTGCAACAGCCCCTACACTGTTCAAATGTCCAAAATCTCTTTTGACACTCAAGTCCAATTCTTGACAGTGTCATCTTATAAAATCACAAAACATGTTAAATCTTTCCAACATACAAATGACACAGAAAACCCATTCTCATTCCAAAGAGGAATTGAGACATAATGAGGTAAGACGAAGGCAGGACTGAAACCCAGCAAGAGAGCCATCAAATCTAGAAGTTCTATATCAGAAACATGGGGCTTCACTTTGAAAGGGCTTAGATGGCTCTCTCACCACAACTTCCCATATATCTTTCTCTCCTGTTTACTTCTGCTCCACATATGCAGCTAGCTCTCCATGGAAGATGTCTCATAGCCTCAGTATCTCAACATCTTATGGTCTCAAAATACAACCCAGATGACAGAGGTATTTAAATAGTTATTGAATAAGCCTGCCTCTGCCCTGCTCTGCCCGTCTCGGCCCACCTCGGCCCCACCTCGGCTCCGCCTCATCCCCTCTCGGCCCCGCCTCGGCCCGTCTCGGCCCCTCTCGGCCCCGCCTCGTCCCGTCTCGGCCCCTCTCGGCCCCTCTCGGCCCCTCTCGGCCCCTCTCGGCCTGCCTCCGTCCCTCTGGGCCCCACCAGGCCCGTCTCAAAATAAGAGACTTTTTGTCATCGCCAATATACTAGTTACTTTCCCATTGTTGTGGCAAATATCTGGCCATAGCAACTTAAGAAGGGAGGGTTTATTTCAGTTCACAGTTTCAGCACAGAGGGCATAAAAGACATGGAAGAGCTCATTAAGGCTATAGCGTGTGGCTGGAACTCCATATCTCCATCAGGCCAGAAACAGAGAAAGGAAAATGACTCATCTGGCTCTTCCTTTTTTCCCCCATTTTTATTCAATTTAAAACGCTAGCCCATAAAGAAGGTACTACCTACATTCAGGGTATACACTCAGGGTAAGCCTTCAAGCCTTCTCAGTTAATCTCTCTGGAAATGCCCTCAAAGACAAATCCAGAGGTCTGTCTCCTAAGTGATTCAAAAGTCCATTAAATTGACAATGAAAATTAATTATCTAAAGTCTATCCCTTACCAACGTGATACCCAGACACATCACTTTTAAACCATAAAGTTCCGTCCCTGGTCACTAAAGGTCTATGGTCATCTCATGATGCAAATGCACTAGATAATCTATAAGAGTGCCCAAAGTCCTAACAGTTCTAACATTGTTAAAGGCCATCTCATAACTGTGAAGCCTTGTAAAATAAAAACCAAGTTATATACTTGTAAATATACAATGGCATAGACTGCAAATTACTATTCCAAAATGAATGAATGAGGGAATATTAAGAGAAGAGCAGACTCAAACTCAGCAGGGCAAACACCAGAGTCTGCATCTCCATGTCCAGCATCTAGAGCTTGTGATAGACTCACCTGGGCTCTGACCAGCTTGTTGTTTCTGTGCTCTGAGTATCTACCTGAGCATCCATCTCAAAATCATTTCTTGAACAAATAGATGATGCCCCATTACTTTCATATAGATTTCACAAATTTTTCCTAATATAAAAAAGGTTGCTTCTTAAAAAATTTCTTTCATACTCATCCTACAATGGAAAGGTAACCATATAATTTTGCATAATATAAAACAAAATGAGCATACAAGCAGAATTGAGCCAGAGAATGTGGAAACATTTGAACCTGGGGATCAATACATTTAGTTTACAGAGCCCGCTCTGAGAAAGGTCCTCTCAATGTGAAGTGCACTGAGCACATGCTGGAGCGGACAGTATGTGGGAGGTGAACGTCTGAAGTATTGTGGGGACAGAAAAGAAGAGTGAAGCCTTGAGCCTAATATTAAGCCAATGTTAAGACTGCAATGCCTTGAGCTGGCTTTTGGGAGCCCACAACCTATGGTGGGACACCTTGCTCAGCCTTGAGGCACAGGGGAGGAGCTTGGTCCTGCCTCAACTGAATGTACCAGGCTTTGCTGACTCCCCATAGGAGGCCTTACCCTTTGGGAGGAAGGGATGGGGGAGTCTGGGGGGTGGGGTGGGAAGAGGAATGAGAAGGGGATCTGTGGTTGGTACGTAAAATGAATTTTAAAATTCTTTTTTTCTTAAGAAAAATTTTTTCATTCATTTTACACACCGATCAAAGATCCCCCTCTTCCCTCCTCCCACTCCCAGCCTCCCCCTCCTAACTCACCCCCCCATTTCCCCCCAACAAGAAGGCAAGGCCTCTCATAGGGAGGCACATCCAGTAGAGCCAAGTCCTTCCCCTGCCTCAAGGCTGCATGAGGTGTCCCATTATAGGTAGTGGGCTCCAAAAAGCCCACTCATGCACCAGCGATGGATTCTGATCCTACCTCCAGCCCCGCCCTCTCCCTCCCCCAAGCAGATCAGGCTACACAACTGTCTGGCCATGCAGAGGGCCTAGTTCAGTCCCAAGCAGGCTCCACAGCCATTGATCCAACTTTCATGAGTTCCCACTAGTTTGGTTTGGTTATCTCTGCAGGTTTCCCCACCATGATCCTGATGCACTTGCGCATAGAATCCCTCTTCTCTCTCTTTAACTGGACTTCTGGAGCTCTGCCTGATGTTTGGATCTCTGTATCTGCTTCCATCAGTCACTAGAGAAAAGCTCTCTGATGACAGTTAGGGTAGTCACCAATCTGATCACTGAGGTAAGCCAGTTCAGTTCAGGCACCCTCTCCACTATTTCTAGCAGTCCCAAGTCCATCCATGGGGATTCCTGGGAACTTCCCTAGCACCCAGATTCTCCCTATTCCCATGATGTCTCCCTCTACCATGGTATCTCTTTCATTGCTTTCCCAATCCATCCCTGTTCCAGCTTGACCATGTAAATAAAAAAAGAAAGAAAAAGCTGGGCGGTGTAGTGTATGCCTTGAATCCCAGCACTTGGGAGGCAGAGGCAGGTGGATCTCTGTGAGTTTGAGGTCTGGTCTACAAAGCGAGTTCCAGAAGAGGCACAAAACTACGCAGAGAGACCCTGTCTCTAAAAACCAAAAAAGAAAGAAAGAAAGAAAGAAAGAAAGAAAGAAAGAAAGAAAAAAGAAAGACTGCAATGCTTTACCCATTCCAATTATGCATTTATTTAATTCTGATGACAACATTGCTTGGGAGGCACCAGCTTCACTGCTCCTGTTTTATATGCAGAAAACAGGTGATTAGAGAGCAAATAACTTGAACAAAAATACACAAACAATAAAAATAAAATCAGGTCCTTACTACTGAGCCTTTACATTCCATTATATAGTTTCAGAAAAGAGGTGTTCCAGATATAACTAGCAGTTTACAAAATGCCAAATTTATGTGAAAATATTTAATGGTATAATATTCTTTAATATCTATGGATTTATCTGCAGTTTTAAATTTTTAATTATATCTCAGACTCATTAGCAATCTATAAAGAAAACAAAGCTTTTCTATTTCCATTTTAGAGGATCAGGCATTTATACTCAAAACAGGTTAATGATTTCCCAAAATCACAAGGCTGGTTCTGTAAAATAAATCTTCACATCCAAACTGAGCAGCCGTAATTATGTTCTATATTCACCATAACTCAGTTTAAAAATGAATATTGACATCAAAATTTCTGCTTTACATGGAATGGGCATATTTGTAAGTTGGCCAATATGTAAATTGTCAGTTACATATTATTTATAATACAACACCACGACAAATGCTAAGTATGACACTCATCACATAATAAGCACTCACCAAACAGTAAATATGAGGTTATTAGCAAAAGTAAATATGGATTTTCCTGGTAGCCATTCTTACTACTTCTGTAATCACTTTAACAGGGGAAAATTATTTCTGTGTACTTGGGAATGTGGGCACAGGATTCAAAGTCCTGACTTTTTCATCATAATACATTTTCAATCCTAAATATCCTCAGGGCCTAGACTGTGGAAACTCAAAAGGGTACAAATAAAATACCTTTTTTCTTTCCTCATGTGTTTTCACCCTGCCTCTAGGCTATGAATAATAAATGCTCTAGATCTGAGCCCCTGTTTCCTGCTTTGTGAGGTTTGGGGTCTCTGATAGAACTCCTCAACAGTCTGGTGTAAACCAAAAGCATCTATAAGCCCTATGTAAACAAATGGGCAGGGCTGGGGTTACATAAACTTTGTTTCAAAAACAGAAGGCTGGTCAGATGTGGCCTGTCCGCCCTTCCTGCCCCTGCTCTAAACAACTGGAATCGAGAACAGAAAGTGGCAAGAAATCCAGGAAAATACAGAGAGTGGAGTGAGGGGAGACATGTCCTGGTAGGAAAATACGTTTCATGATTGTTGTTCTGCTCTGAGCCTCAGAACTTGAGATTTGGCGTCTGGACACATTGTGCATTGCTTCATGCTTTCTACATGCTTTCTACAAACAAGAGGTGATAAATTATGGACCAAAAGGTGTATGCCCAGTCATCTCCTTGATTCTAGTGTATAATAGATAATTCATGCCAGGTAATATGTCAGACCAAAGCCCCTGGAGTAACTAGAGGGCAAATGCATATGTTATTACATTTGAGGAAATAAAAGTCCCATAGAAACCTGAAAGTTTTAAGACTTCCTGTTGCTAATTGAGCCTTTGTGCCTTCAACTAAACACTGACAAGTATAAACAAGAATATTTCTAACACTAATGATGTTTGAAAAAGCCATAGGTAATCATACTATTTTATGTTGGCATAATATTACATATACTGTGTGTATATATATAGTTACACCACACGTGGCTTGCCCTATAAAGTTAACCAACTCATCATGGCTGGTGAGGCCACAGAACCTAAAGGAGAACCTACTGTTGCTACTTTCCTATGCTAGTATAACCTCTAACCACATTCTCAATATTATACTCACACTTACGTGTAGCTCTCTAACATCATCCAAGAACCTTCTTATTATCACCAGACCAAAACCATTACAAAAAGCCACACCTGGTCAAAATGCAAAGAACAATTGACCATGGGGTACTCAGTTCCAGTCAGTACATCTACAATACAAACACCTACACCTCAGCCTCAGGAAACATCTCAGAAGAAGGGCTGGAAAGACTCTAAGAGCCAGCGGACCAGGACATCTGCTGCAAGGTTGTGTTATGTGTATAGGATAGGAAGCTGCACTGTGGAACCTCAACAATGTGGTAGCCTAAACAAGACCTCAACAATGGGGACTGGAGAGCTATCTTGGGAGTTAAGAGCACTTGCTGCTCTTTGGAGGACTAACTTTAGTTCCCAGGATCCACTTGGTAGTTTACAGTTGCTGTCCATAACTCCAGTTCCAGGGGACCCATCACCCATCTCTGGCCTCCAATAGTACTAGGAAGGCATGGTTCAGTATACTTAGATGCATGCAGGTAAAACAATCATGAAAATAAAATATAAATAAGTCTTTTTTAAAAAAGAAAATGTTAAAAAAAAACCCTAAACATTGACTCCACCAGTTGATATGTCAATGAGAATGGGTTGAATCTCCCAAGGCCTCTTGCCTAGATGAAGAGCTACAGGCAATTAGTGAATGCTGGGACAGGAAGAATCACCCTTCCTAAGGGATGAACCTCCTAATTAGTTATCCAATACCAAGTGGTCAGCCCTAAGAATATTGTCATTTGATCAAGACTAAATGGACTCAGTAGGTAATATATATGTAACAATAATAAAGAAAAACAAGGGATGGATAGTGGAGGGACATGGAAAGGGTTAGAGGGAGAAGAGAAGGTGAATATGATAAAAATACATGGTATGGAACTCTCAAAGAATTAATAAAAACATTACCTTTAAAAAGATTATTTCTGTGGTGAACAAAAAATATGTACAGCTTAGAAGAATCACTGCGTGAATATGCTGAGCTTCAAAGGGCCCTGAGGAGTGTGTGGGAGGCAACAGCCTGAAGCATGACAGGCAAAGAAGAGTAGAAGGTTCAGGATGGTGAGGAAGTAAGAAAGTAAGATTCTGATATACTTTAACTAGGGTCAAGTCTGGCCCCATGCTAATGCTTTTTCTTAGAGTGCTGAAAGAGACACAGCTGAAATGTCTAGCTGGACTCCATAAGGAAATAATAATATTTCCTTATTTTCCAGGAAAATCTGGAAAAAGAAAAAATTACATTTCTTTAGAAACTTTTTAAATAATTGTAGTATCATCTTTTCTACTTCTAATTTTTTGAATTTTCCACACAATATATTTTGTTCATATTCTTTCTACTTCTCTAACTCCTCCCAGATCCTCCCTCTCTACCCATCCAACTTCCAGTTCTTTTTCTCACTTAGAAAAAAGTAAAAGAATGTGCTGACATCTCTAAAACCTTCTTAAAATGATGGTTGAACCTTAAAAACTTGCTGCTACTGATGCATAAAATACTGCTATTATTGGTCTTTTTCTAAAAATATAAGTATATATTTGTAAACAATTTTAATTTCTTGAAACTTTATCTGTGTGCTGACAACTTTAGAAAAAAAGTATCCCAGTTTACCATGCTGAGTTGGCATTGTATGAAAGTTAACAGCCATGTTGGTATAGAAACACTAAATTTGATTTTTTTTCCATTTATACAGGGTAACACATAGTATTAAATATGTAAGGTCTAATCTACCTGGGTTTGATTAGAGAAACTAATAAAGAATTCTCTAACTAAGTTTCAAAAGGCACAAAATGGAATTTGTTTTGTGTTGGCCACTATTCATGAGCATGAGGCCTGGCCTGAAGTGTGATTGATATACCCAGTATCACTTCATCAAAGAAAATTGACTTTCCCCCTCTTAGTAGCTTTCAGTTGCAAAGATTTTTTTGCCAGGGCTGAGACTTTGTAGCCATGGCTCAGAATTTCTATGGCTTGAACTTGTCCAGGGCTTGAGCATGCTGTAACGGTGTCTGATATGCATGTAAACCGTTTCCTTAGAGTTGTCTGGCTCTAACAATATTTTTGCCTCCTTTTCCACATAGATCCCCAGGCCTTGAGGGGAGGAATGAGTGCTCCAAACCTCTCACTCTCTGCACTTTGTCGTTGGTCTCTTGTAGTATGAATCTTAAAGGTTTTTATTAATACAAATCAAACCCAAGGCCAGTTATTGGGGTGAACGCTGGAAGATCAGAGAAGCAGAACAAGCCACAGCTACCTCACTTCTCCACTTCCTCAGCTGGTCTTGTTTCCTCAGACTGGAAGCCTCTGAGTCCTCATCCAGAATGGATCTCAGCTGAACTGTGCTGCTCCAAAGCCTAAAAGCTGAACCAGCCAAACGCTGCTCATTTCTGGTCTTCACGCCTTAGGTCTTTTCTACTTTCTACCATCACTCCCTGGGATTAAAGGCTGGATTTCTGGGATTAAAGGCATGTGTCTCCATGCCTGGCTGTTTCTAATGTGGCCTTGAACTCAGAGATCCAGAGGTATTTGTGTCTCTGAAATGCTAGGATTAAAGGCATGTGCTACCACTGCTTATCCCCATGTTTAATATTGTGGCCGTCCTGTTCTCTGACCCCAGATAAGTTTATTTCAGGGAACACACAATATTTCGGGGAACACATTACCACCACAGTCTCTCTGTTAGCTACCATTTACTTCCAGAAGAAACTTTGCTGACGAACTTTCAGCAGCACCATATAGGAGTCTTATTGCTATGGAAATTCATCAGAATGGTATTGACAGGGTTTCTCCTTAGGCCCGGGACCTATCTAGTCTTAAATTCTTAGCTTCATTCACAATGTCAGGTATAGATCCCACTCAAGGAACAGGTTTTAGATTCAATTGTTTAAGTGGTTGGTTACTTCCATGACATTCATGTCACTGTTGTACCAATGGGTACCTCTTCTAGGCATATTCTTATGCTTGGCTGTATTTGAAGGGTTCATATCTGGGAGACTGGTGACTACTTTTCTCTTCTGGTAGCATGAACAGCACCTTCCAGCACTATGAAACCTAGTCCATAGCGGGTGAATCTTCTAGTTGGGCACCAGCTCAACTTCTCTATGTTTGATTATTTAAGTGTGCGGTATGTCTTCAGTAATAGAGTCTTACCATGAGGTTGTGGGGGCTAAAGAATAACATTGGCAACAGTCTGAAATATTTGGGATGGGGTCTATGGGACCTCTTTGCCCAATAACTCAAAATTTATATAACCTATTCCTAGTACTGGAGGATTTATTTGGTAGAATATGGTGTCTAGTTGGAGCACTATCTCCCCCATTATATGGTAACTCCACTTAAATTTACTTTATATATGCATATATTTGGGAGGCTTCTACAGTAGAAGGCTTCTGTATGGCTTTTCAAAAGACCTTTAACATTAGATGCTCTCCTACACATTCTCACCCATATCCTGTCCTCCCATTCTCCTCCCCATTTGATGTCCCCATTCTAATTTCTCCTTTATCCCTTCAGAACACCATATTCTAGTTTCTCTTCCTTAAAAGATCCTCTCCTCATCCCTGATCCCTTACTAGCTACCTAATCTCTGTGGTTATTCTAACTGAAACACACATATCTAAAGCTTAAAAGATAACACCTACATATAGAGAAGTCATGCAATGTTTGTCTTCCCTTGGTCTGGGTTACCACATTCAGAATGACTATTTCTAGCTTCATCCATTTACCTATAAATTTGTGATTTCACTTTTTCTGAACAGCTGAATAATATTCCATTTTGTAGATGCATCATATTTTTATTATCCATTCATCTGTTGAGGGACACCTAGCTTGTTTGCAATTTCTGGCTATAGAGCACAGATGAATGTGACTGTATCCCTGTTGTAAAAGGTAGATTCTTCAAGAGTGGTGTAGTTGGAGCTTGTGATAGATCTATTTTGAGCTTTGCGGGGAACTTCTATCATATCTGTATCCGTTTATCCTCTACCAGCGATGAATCCTTTCCCCTGAATCCTCACAAGCATGCACTGGCCTTTGTTTTATTGATCTTGGACATTCTGACTAGGATAAGATGAAATTTCAAGGTAGCCTTGGCACATTTATTTGACACAATCTGTGAAGCACTCAATTTGTAAAGGTTTTAAAATAATGACTACTTTCACATTAACTAAAATTGTCATCTTTTTCTTTTTCTGGTCCCTGATTCCCAAGAAATTCTTTTGTGGAGGTGGGGGTTTGTAGGTATGCTCACCCATGTATGCATATGTAAAGTAAGGAAGTTGTCTTTCTGCCTGGGTCTTGTGTTTATCTGGTGTCTCTGTTTATCTCCACCTTACTTTTTAAGACAGAGTCTCTCTGTGAACCTGGAGCTCACTATGTGAACCTGGAGCTCACTATTTCATATTGGCTAGCCTATGCACCCAGGATTTGCCTGTCTTCACCACCCAAGGAGTGGGGTTAGAGAAGCATGCCACCACACTCAATTTTACATCCCTGCTGGGGATGGATCCAAGGAGTTCCTCATGTTTGCGTAGCGAGTGCTTTATCTACTGAACTACCTCCCAAAGCCCCCTGAGTGCCGGGAACAAAGGAGTTAAAGGCGTGTGCCATTGCCACCACCACCACCACCACCACCACCACCACCACCACCACCACCACCACCACCACCACCACCACCACCACCACCACCACCACCACCACCACCACCACCCACCACCCAGCATTTTTTTTTTTTTTTTTTTTTTTGGACAGGGCTTGATGTAGCCCAGGCTGGCCTTGATCTTGCTATATGCCTGAGAATCTGAGAATGACTTTGACTGAACTCCAGATCCTGTTTTCACCTCAGAGCTGGGGTTACAGGCGTGTGCCGTCATGCCACACTCATTATTCTTTTTTTAAAAAATGTTTTATTATTTATACATCTGTGTGTATATATGCACACATGTGTGCAGTTGTCCCTTGGAGCTGGAGTTACAGATAGCTGTAAGCTGTGTGACATGGATGCTGGGGACAGAACTCAGGTCCTTCGAAAGATCAGCAAAAGTTCTAACGGCTGAGCTGTTTCTCCAGTCTCTCATTATTTCCATTTTCTTTTCTTTTTTAAAAGACCTACTTATTTTATTTTATAGGTATGTGTGTTTGCTCACATGTATGTCTATGCACCATGTGTGTGCCTGGTGCCCTTGAGTTCAGATGAGGTTGGCAGATCCCCTGGAACTAGAATTATGGATAGTGATTCCACCATGTGGAATACCGACTGTGAGGCACCATGTGGATACTGGGGATCAAACCTGGGTCCTCTGCAAGAGCAGCAGCGTCTTAACCACCGAGCCATCTCTCAAGCCCTCATTATTCCTTAACATCATGAGTCACGTCACATTTCCTGATTGTTGTTAACTGCTTTTTGAAATTGTTGATTTGTTTGAATCACACCCCTGTCAGTCCCACTGTTGCTAAAACGCCTTCCCTGTGAGAGATGGGAACAATGCCTACCCCTGCTCCTACAGCCCCAAAGACAAACTGAGGTGTGATTCCACCAGAGTTCACTCTGGGGAACCAATAAGTGTGAGGCTGACTTCTAGAGCATGGGTGGCTCTGAAGCTGCCACACTGGAAGATCCGTACCAGGCACGGATGAGTGCCTTCCCCATGGCTGTGGAGGTGGGGCTTCCTCCCCTCATCTTTCCCCATCTGTCCCCCCTAATCTGAGGCCATGTGCAATGAGGACAGAGCTGCATGTGACTGTTGGGAGGAGCAGTGACTGGACACACCGGTCCCTGCTGTTCCTTCTGTGATGTCCACACTCAGCCCTGAGGGTCTTCTTCAGGTAGTCAGAGCTGATCTGATGATGGTAGTCCAGCTTGGCTGGGAGGATAGTCCTGTATGACACCCACACACCACAGTCTCGTGTGATGGCTTTGGAGATGGGGTCTGCCTGTGTAGCCCAGCTTGGCCTAGGACTTGCACCCTCCCCCACCAACCTCCCGAAGACTGATTTGCCTGTATAGTATGTGGTAACTTTCATGTTCCTTCTGCTTACTGGTTCTCTCTCTCTCCTGTAGATGTAACCATCTTGTTAAATAAGAAACACAGAGCCAAATACAGAGTTTATAGCCAAAAGGTCAGAGCAATAGCTGAGAGCTGAAAACCTTACCCTTCACTGCTGTTGCTGTCTTTCCTCTCTGCAAGAGACCTACTTCTGTGTGTCTTTTCTTTTTATAGACTTTCTGTTCTGCTTTCTCATTGGTTGTAAACCCAGCCACATGACCGCCTCATCACTGCCTGTCTGTACAGACCTCCAGGTCTTCTATGGTTGGTATTGAGATTAAAGGCGTGTATCCTTGAACACACAGAGATCAGCCTAGCCCTGTCTCCCAAGTGCTGGGATTAAAGGCGTTCGTCACCACCACCCAGCTTCTGCTATGGCTTGCTTTGACCCCAAGGCAACTTTATTAACATACAAATAAAATCACATTTCAATACAAATAAAAATCACTATATTTCCCCTTTTCTATTTTAATAAAAAGAAAAAAAGGAAAAAAGTTATAACTAATATAAGAAAAACTATATACAAAAGTACAATAACTATATACCATATATACAAGCAATAAATACCTAAACAATGTCTAGTCCATTTGCATTTGACAAATTCAGAGAAAATAACTCCCTTATGTATCCTATTTTGGTAAGTCCAAAATGTACCTGATTCACTTTCTGTCCTAACTTATATTACTAATGGAACTGTCTTATAACATCTTTCAAATTTATACACTTACACCTCTAGTGAGTTTCTTTTCTGAAATTCTTATCAAGGAAAACTATAACTATAACTAACTAATCTTCAACTCCCTCAGAGACCCAAGGAGGAAATAATATTACCTAATAAAAAATAAAAACAGGAAGTACATGCAAGCAGCTTCTAAAAAAATGTGAGTTGAGAGAAACAGCCAGCTGCCTGGACAGCCACCTGAGGTTTCTCCACTGTGTTGGGCATCATCTGCAGCCTATAGGCTTAGCGTATCTGACAGACTCTTTTGTGAACTAGGATGTATACAAGGTCAACAGTTCAACCTCACATTTGGTGAGAGTAGTCCATGTACCAGAAACACCTGAATTTCACTAGTGTCATGTAATGATTCAGGATTTTAAATTCTGGAAATTGTTTTTTTTTTTTTTTTTTTTAGTTCAGCTGTCCATTTTTCTTGGCTGTGTATATGTGGCTTCATCTCGGCATCCCATTCTTCTCCACATCCCTCTATTAAATGCCAGTCTACTATTGAGAGGGGTGAACTTAGTTATTCTTCAAGAATAACTGTTTCATCTGCTGTTCCATTGCACATCAGAAGCCATTGGCCCACTCCCTGTTCAGCTGCCTTCGAAGAAAAGGGCACGGTAACTTTTACAGATTGCAAAGGCCACTCACTTCAAGGATGGTGCCATATTGTCCTGGCTTCAGAAGATGCCTTTTGTTAAAGCCACAACCACACTTGTTTTGGCAAGAATCAGTAGTCCTTTGTTTCATGTCCTGTCTGTCCTGTTTGTCAGCAGTTGATTCGAAGATACTTTATTGTCCAGTGGCTAACTTTTGCTACAATGAAAGTTAACTCCATATGCAATTTCTTCAATGGCCATATTTTCTCTGAAGTAGATTGGTACTGCCAGGAGCTGACATGTCTCATAGTCATAGCAAAAAAGAAAATTTCCTAAGTTATTAAAACATTTTAAATGCCATATTCTGTAGATCTCTGAAGGGTTTGAAGATGACCTGTCTATCTAAAATATATCTGTTTGATCTTGAAAACACACCTAATATGACTACAAGTTCAATTGTAATGTCTAACTACTAACTTTCATTTCTATATATCCTAATAGTTGGTAATACTAACATTCAAGGATTAGCAAATTGGCACTATATTGTTAAATGAATGGTATAAATACAATATCTCGAGCAAGATTAGAAATATGTGTATGGCATATTCTAACAATCTCAATCTATATATATATATACATATATATATGTATATATATATAATTTGTATACAATATAAAACAATCCAATCCAATGTAAAGTATTTAAAATTAGTAATTGTCTTTTTCTTTTTTCTCCTTTTTTTAAGCAAGGAGCTTAAATCTAATCTCCTTTGCCTAGCCCTTTTCCTAACCCTTAACAACAACTAGTAACCAACCCTCCTAAACAATGAAAACCATCCCAGACTCAAAACCCATAAAAAGACCAAAAAAACCCCACCCTCCCCACACCACCCCTTTGGGAATGTGGGCATCGTATTCTTAAAATTGCTTCCTGCTGGGTATGGGCGAAGGTATCTTTATTCTGAAAAGAAAAATTTTGGGTTAATTGTCAAATTCTAGGAAAGGTCACCATATTCTTTGTTATCCATAATTTCAAAGTTCAGGGTTTATCTCAAGTCCTTATTCAAGTAGTCTTTGAAACTGGATCATCTCAGCTAGCCATCTCAGAATTGCTCTAAGCACTTTGTAGTCCAAAGCTGATCTGTAGATGATGTCTGTCAGCTTAGTGATATTATTATTGTCCACATGGAATTGTCATTGTGGGGCCCCATCTTCTTCCTGGAGATTTCAGTTGATGTTAGGCCTGGCCGTGATTTCCTGCTGATAAGAGACTCGAACACAAAGACATGTATAGGCAGCTAATTGAAGCCTTTTCTCTAGAATTAATTAGTACTCTATCACCATTATTATCTTAACAAGGTTTAAAAAATATATATATATCTTGTAAATTTTGATATAAAATTCATACTTTAAGGAAAGTTTAAAGAATCAGAATAGAATCAAAGAATTGAGATTTGTAGTAATAGAATAGTCCCTTAATTAGTTTGGTTTTTCTCCTGTCCCATGTCAGAAGATGGCTCTTTCTTCTGGCTTGATACAGGGAGTTTGCATTTTCCTTTTAACAACATGCTTGAGTTTAAAGGAGGAGAGAGCCATTCTCTAACTCCAAAGTCAGCTTTAAACTTTAATTGAACTGAGACTACAAGAAGACCAATAGTGTTAATTTTATTTTAGAGAAGAGCAGAAACAAACATTTAGGAAGATTTATGAAATTTTGTAGATGATATACCAATAGGCCATTTTACTCTTTTTCCTGGGACAGATGATTTGTCCTTTTTCTTCAGTTGTCTCATTTGTCCAGTGTTCTTCAAATCCTTAGCCTTCATTCTCCTAAAAGACAAAAACAAAAACCCTTCCCCAAGACTAATTTTGGGGAGGTTCCCTTTTGGCAAGTTATATCTGAGGCATGTATTAATGGTATAAGTTAGTTTAAACTGGATGGTCATGTTGTTTGATGAACTATCACCTCCTCTAATTAAGAGGTCACTCTTGTTCAAATCGAACCTTTATCAATTTTGATAGTACCCATTGCTTATCTTCTCCTGCAGAAACAAAAGCAAAACCTCGTCCCCAATGTAACATGTACCTTGGTTTCCATTCTGAGGTTAGCACATCCTTGAAGTATATAGGCTGATTTAATTCTGTAGTTTTTTTTCTATTACCCAATGTTTCTCTGCATCTGTTGTTCCTTTCTCATTAGCACTGAGAAAAGTCAAAGTTAATAGAGCATTGTGCAGTCTATTTCTGGGGGTTTTTGTTACCCCTTTCTGTTTATCATATCCTTTAGAGTTCTGTTGGATCTTTATATAACTGCTTGGCCTGTAGGATTAAGTGGTATACCTGTAATATGCTTTATATTATAATAAGCAAAAAACTGTTTCATTTTAACAGAGACATATGCTGGAGCATTGTCAGTTTTAATTTGTGCAAGTATACCTGTGATGGCCATAACTTCTAACAAATGAGTGATTACAGAATCAGCTTTTTCAGAACTCAAAGCAGTCATCCATTGAAATCCTGAATAAGTATCAAAAAATTACTGCAAGCGCTTTGCCAAGGTTCACTTTCTGTCCATAATTTTTCAATGTACTCTTTAGTTAAAGGTACAACAATTTCTGCTAGGTCTATTCCTGCTAATTGACAAAGTCTCAATTTTCCTTTCAAAATTAAATCAGAGATTTTTTCCACATAAGTTTTGAATTTTTTATTTGGTTTATTTGGTAAAAATACCCATTCCAATATAATATCTTCTCTCTGTATTAATATTCCTGTAGGAGAATGCCTAGAAGGTAGAATAACCAAAATGCAATCCAGCTTTGAATCCATACCATCCACATGTCCTTCATGTACTTTCTTTTCTACCAAGGCCAATTCTTTCTCAGCTTCAGGTGATAATTCTCTTGGACTATTTAAGTCCTTGTCACCTTCTAAGGTTTTGAACAAATTATTCAGTTCATCATTTTTTACCCCAACAATAGTTCGTAGATGAGAAATGTCCCCAAATAATCTTTGAAAGTCATTAAGAGTCTGTAGGCGATCTCTCCTAATTTGCACCTTTTGAGGTCTAATTTTTTGTAGCTCTATTTTATATCCTAAATAATTAATAGAATCTCCTCTTTGTATCTTTTCAGGAGCAATTTGTAATCCCCAGCAAGGCAATATTTTCTTTACTTCTTCAAACATTCTTTCTAAAGTATATGCATTTGAGTCAGCTAGTAAAATATCATCCATATAATGATAAATTATAGATTTAGGAAATTTTTTATGTATCACTTCCAAGGGCTGCTGTACAAAATATTGGCACAGGGTTGGACTATTCAACATTCCCTGTGGGAGGACTCTCCATTGAAATCTTTTAGCCGGCTGAGAATTATTGTAAGTAGGCACCGTGAAAGCAAATCTTTCTCTGTCTTTTTCTTGTAAGGGTATTGAAAAGAAACAATCTTTTAAATCGATAACTATGAGAGGCTATCCTTTTGGTAACAGATTAGGCAAAGGAATTCCAGATTGTAGAGAGCCCATTGGCTGAATTACTTTGTTAATTGCTCTAAGGTCTGTTACCATTCTCCATTTGCCAGACTTCTTTCTTTCTTTCTTTCTTTCTTTCTTTCTTTCTTTCTTTCTTTCTTTCTTTCTTTCTTTCTTTTTTTTTTTTTTTAAAGATTTATTTATTTATTATGTATACAGGGTGTTTGACTGCAGGCCAGAAGAGGGCACCAGATCTCATTGCAGATGGTTGTGAGCCACCATGTGGTTGCTGGGAATTGAACTCAGGACCTCTGGAAAAGCAGTCAGTGCTCTTAACCACTGAGCCATTTCTTCAACCCCAGATTTCTTTTTAATAACAAAACAGGAGAATTCCAAGGGCTGGTAGATTCTTCAATATGCTGAGCATTTAACTGTTCTTCTACCAGCTCTTCTAAAGCCTGGAATTTCTCTGTTGTTAAAGGCCATTGATGAACCCATACAGGCTTGTCTGTTAACCATTTTAAAGGTTGAGCTGTTGGTGTCTTTGGAAGATCATCAGTTTTTGTGTCCTGTTCTTGTATAATATGGATGGCTGGTGACCACTCATTAGAATAATACCTTCTAATATTTCTCTCAGAAACATGTGCTAGTTTATGATTTATTTCTGAGGTTGGAGGGATGTTAATCTGAGTATTCCATTGTTGTAACAGGTCTCAACCCCACAGGTTCACAGCTATGTTAGCCACATATGGTTTTAATTTGCCTCTCTGTCCTTCAGGGACTATACATTCGAGCCATCTTGCATCTTGTCTGGGTTCCAGAACATCCTGTGCCAGCTCCTGCCAGTCCTGTGGTATAATCCTATTATAAGTTGACCAGGAGTTTAACATTTGCTTTACATATGGGGAATGCATGCCATAAGATACTATTGCCTCCTTAAACCTTTGTAAGTCTAACATTTCAAATGGAGTCCAAATATTTTGTGTATTCACTTGACCAGGTTGCTGTTGTATGGTTACCGGATAAATTAAGGGTGATTGTGTGAAAACAGGCTTTCTTTCTGTAACCTTATAATCCAATCTTGAAACAACTTCACTGTTAATTTCTTCTGTCTGAATCTGAATTTCTCTATAATTCGTTTTAACAGGTTTAACAAGTTTTTCTAAAATTTTTATCCTGACACTTAAATTGACTATCTTTTTAAATTGTAAAATAAGGATAAGAAGAATGATAATGTATATAATTTGATCAACATTAATCTTCTCATATAGTTGTTCCATTTTCAGACTGCCTAAAATTTCAAACAAAGCCCAATTTTCTTCCAATGTACACATAAAACCCATTTTTTTAATGTGGAAAAAAATCTCTTTTAAATAGTTTCCTTTAAAATATCTGATATAATTGTATAATTGACTTACCAATTCTGTGTAGAACAATAGAAATCCGAGGGAATTTCAAAACAGCTACCTAGCGTCCAAGATGGGAATCCAGAGATAGAGAGAGAGAGAGAGAGAGAGAGAGAGAGAGAGTGAGTGTGTGTGTGTGTGTGTGTGTGAGAGAGAGAGAGAGAGAGAGAGAGAGAGAGAGAGAGAGAGAGAGAGAAAGCATAGCCATGTTCTGGTAAAAGCTTGAATCCAACCATGTGTTCCCGCTTGAGCCCAGTTGAGCCTGGGCTCTGGCAGGCCCGAGTTGTTTGTAGCACCGGCTTTTTTTTTTTTTTTTTTTTAAGAATTTTTGTTTTATTTTCTTTCTTTTTTTCTTTCTTATTATGTGTTTTAAATTTTATACATCAGCCATGGGTTCCCCTGTCCTCCCCCCTCCCGCCCCACCCCCACCTTTCCCTCCATTCCCATGTCCTCCAGGATCAAGGCACCCCTGGGGATTCATTTAAACCTGGTGGATTCAGTACAGGCAGGTCCAGTCCCCTCCTTCCAGACTGAGCAAAGTGTCCCTGTGTAAGACCAAGGTTCCAAACAGCCAGCTCATACACTAAGGACAGATCCTGGTTCCACAGCCTGGATGCTTCCCAAACAGAACAAGCTATTCAATTGTCTCACTTATCCAGAGGGCCTGATCCAGTTGGGGGCTCCACAGCCTTTGGTTCATAATTTATGTGCTTCCATTCGTTTGGCTATTTGTCCCTGTGCTTTTTGCAATCTTGGTCTCAACAATTCACACTCTTACAGTCCCTCCTCTTTCTCGACAATTGGATACCTGGAGCTCCACCTGGGGCCTGGCTGAGGATCTCTGCATCCACTTCCATCAGTTACTGGATGAGAGTTCCAGCACGACAGTTAGGGTGTTTGGCCATCTGAATACCAGACTAGGTCAGATCAGGCTTTCTCTTGACCATTGCCAGCAGTCTCTAGAGGATGTATCATTGTGGATTTCTGGGGACCTCTCCAGCACTCTGCCTATTCCTGTTCTCATGTGGTCTTCATTTATCATGGTCTGTTATCTGTAGTGGGTAGCCATCCCAGCATTGGCCTGGAAGTTTCAACCCCCATTGAGGCTTCAGTAATGATCACGCCCACAAGGCGGGGCAGAGGAAGGAGCGGAGGACCGAGGAGCAGGAGGAGGTGGTCTCTTGGTTCCGGGACGCGGGACACTAGAGGTGGACCGAGCAGAGTTCTCCAGAGAACACCGCTGGACTACCCTATACCTTTGCCTGCAACCTACCCCTTCATTTGTAAGTTACCCCACAAAATAAACCTCCCTTTTAACTACGTGGAGTGGCCTTAATAATTTCACCAATATCTGGCGCTCACGTGGGGCAAATTCCAAAGGCCCAGGCGGCTCGGCTCCCTCCCTCAGCCTCCTCCCGGCTGGCGGGCACCTAAACCTGCAAAGTTCCATTTAAGCAGGGAACGCCTACACGGTCCCATTCCCGAAAAAGGGAGCAGCTAGTCCGGTCTCAGTTTCCTGGCTTAGCCCCCAGACCAGCGAAAACCGCTGTGAGTGAGGTATCCCCACTCCTCCCTGAGTGCCGGCTCCCCGCCACCTTGGCTCCGGTGGCTCCTGCCTTCAGCTGCCGCCAGCCAAGGTCACTAGCAGGCCTTGCTTTGGAGCTATACCAACGCCTCCTGCTGGCTGAAAAGTGCTACTGCACCCCCCAAAACCACGGAAAGGTAAGCTTCTTTCAAGTAAAAGTACTTGATAATTTTACACCTTAAAACTGACTAACAAATCTTGAGTAATTCTTGTAATATGGCTGACAACATTACCTCACAAGAATTTAACAACCTTTTTGCCTGTATGATGAATGACATTTTCCTGGAAATATACGACCTCCCTAAGACATATCTGGCCTGTACCATTTTGACATTCATTGTAATAATTCACACAGTGTTCAAACACTGGTTTAATAGTAAGAACAAAGATGAGTCATTATTGGGACTGATACAGGCTTTAAAAATTAGCAATGAAGACTTACATAAAAAGATTCTCTTTCTGGAATCTGCTAACCAGGAATTACAGGTTTTAAAAGATAGCAATGAGGACTTACATAAAAAGATTCTCTCTCTGGAATCTGCTAACCAGAATTTACAAAACAAGCTTGTACCCAAAATTGCTTTTATTGATAATAAATATGAGTATTTAATGGATAGAACACTAACTCTCCAGAGCGAAGTTGTAGCTACTCAAACACTATATAAGGAAGAAAAATTATCATTACTTGATAAGATAAGGTCCATGGAATCATGTGTTTCAGAAGAACATAAAAACTTCCATGATTCCATGAAAAATCTGGAATCCCTTACAAGAGTGGAGGTTTACTCCCTGGAACAGACCCTAGGAGCTTGTTTACAAGCCCTGGAGGAAACTCTCAATAAACATGACAAGGGACCTAATAAGCAGAAGGGCAAGACCATACAGGTTGTAACATCTCCAAATGGCTCTCATACAATGGCTTATCCTGTTATCATCCATGAGAAGCCAGCAGATGACACACACCCCGAGCCATATACGACATATACATTACAACCAATTTCAACAAGGGACTTTAAAAATATAAAGGAAGCAGTAGTTACATATGGGATACAATCCACATATGTAAAACAGATGTTAAATTCGTGGTCTACCTCACATAGAATCATTCCAGATGACTGGCATCAGTTAATTTCAGCTGTTCTAGAATATAGCCAGCAGTTACAGTGGAAAAGCTGGTTGAGAGAAGAGGCAAGAAATTTAGAACAACAAGGTAAACTCAGAGGTTTTGAGATCTCCCAAGATAAAATACTTGGTGAGGGATGTTTTGCTGACAGGAATGTACAAGCCATTTATGATGAGCATACAATATCCCTATGCCGTACAGCAGCTCTAAATGCTTGGGAAAAAATTCCAGAACCTGGAAAAGCAACTGAGGTATACACAAAGATATTTCAGGGACCACATGAACCCTTCACTGATTTTTTACAAAGGCTGAACACAGCTATAACAAAAGCTGTATCAGATAAAGAATTAAGAAAAGTATTAACTGAGTCCTTGGCATTTGACAATGCTAATGCAGAATGCAAAAGAATACTTACACCATTAAAGATCAGATCAGCTCCTTTGGAAGAATGGATTCAGTATACTAATGGTGTTGAATCTTTTAACTACAGTAATGAGGCTTGGATAGGAGAGACAAATCCCAGAGGCCCCGTGGTACCAAATGTTTTAGATGTGGTACACCAGGTCATATAAGTAAAAACTGTACATGGGGTAATCCTAGAAGTAATACTCCTTCTAGGAATAGCCTAAACAGGAGACCCCAACCACCTCCTGGATTATGTAGAAGATGTGGCAAAGGCCGACATTGGACCAGTGAGTGCAGATCAAAAATAGATATACAAGGCAACCCTTTACTGGCGGGAAACGCCTCAGGGGGCCTCTTGCAGGCCCCCAAATCAAATGTGGTAAGAACATTCCCGGCCACTGTGGAAGACATTCCTCTCCAGGACAAGTGAATAAACCAATGCCTATTGTAAAAACCAATACTGCAATGGATGATAAAACAGCTCTGATAGATGAATCACAGTTTACAAAGAACCCAATAAAACAAATATTTTGGCAGACTTCCATAAATGAACAAAGACCAAAGCTTAGAATTCGAATTAATGGCTTGGTTCTGGAGGGCCTGGTAGACACAGGTGCAGATGTGACTGTAATTACACCAAAATCATGGCATCCACATTGGCCTCTTCAAGAGGTAGATGTCCAACTTTTAGGAATTGGCACCCTATCTCAGATAAAACAGAGTTCGAGATGGGTTGAATGCATAGGGCCAGAAGGACAGAGAGGAAGGCTGAAGCCATATGTAGCGAATGTAGCAGTAAATCTATGGGGCCGAGATCTGTTACAACAGTGGAATACCCAGATTAAAATTCCTACACTCTCAGAAAAGGAATACAGGCCAATGCATGTTTCTAGGAATAATATCATAACATGCTATAAAAACCAGTCACCAACCATTCAGGCTGTACACAAACAGAGCACAACTGCTGTTGAACTCTCAGAAGTACCAACTGCCTTACCTTTAAAATGGCTAACTAATAAACCTGTCTGGGTTGGACAGTGGCCTTTGACAAAAGAGAAGCTACAAGCTTTAGAACAGCTGGTTCAAGAGCAGTTAAATGCTCAACACATTGAAGAATCTACCAGCCCTTGGAATTCTCCTGTATTTGTTATTAAAAAAAAGTCTGGTAATTGGAGAATGCTGACAGATCTGAGAGCTATTAATAAAGTAATTCAGCCAATGGGCTCCCTACAGACTGGGATGCCCTTGCCCTCTCTGCTACCCAAAGAATGGCCTATAATAGTTATTGACTTAAAAGACTGTTTCTTTACCATACCATTACAAGAAAATGATAGAGAAAAATTTGCCTTCACAGTTCCTAATTATAACAATTCTCAGCCAGTCAAGAGATATCAATGGAAGGTCCTCCCACAGGGAATGCTAAACAGCCCTACCTTATGCCAATACTTTGTGCAAAAACCATTGGAGATAATTCGTGTAAAGTTTCCACAATCCATAATTTATCACTATATGGATGATATCCTATTAGCTGATCCAAAGTTAGACACATTAGAAAGCATGTTTGAAGAAGTAAAAAAAGTTTTGCCTCGCTGGGGACTGCAAATTGCTCCTGAAAAAATACAAAGAGGAGATTCTATTAATTACTTAGGATATAAGATAGAGTTACAAAAAATTAGACCCCAAAAGGTACAACTGAGGAGAGATCGATTAAAGACTCTTAATGATTTTCAAAAGTTGTTAGGAAGCATTTCCAACTTATTGGGTATCATGGGAATACCCAAAGATGGACTACAAAATTTGGCTAATACTCTAGAAGGGGACAAAGAATTAAATAGTCCTAGAGAATTATCAGCCGAAGCTGAGAAGGAATTGGCTCTAGTAGAAAAGACAATTCGAGAAGCACATGTGGATCATGTGGATCCAGAACTTAAATGCATTCTTGTCATATTCCCTTCCAGACATTCCCCCACAGGTATTTTGATGCAGAGGGAAGATATTATATTGGAATGGATATTCCTACCACGTAAACCAAATAAGAAATTAAAGACTTATATAGAAAAGATCTCTGATTTGATTCAAAAAGGTAAATTAAGACTTCGTCAGTTGACAGGAATGGACCCAGCAGAAATTGTAGTACCTTTAACTAATGAGGAAGTTTCATCACTATGGAAAGATAATGAAGAGAGCCTGCAGTAACTTTTTGGGAGAGATTAACAACCATTATCCCAAAAGCAAGAGGATAGAATTCATAAAGAAGACTGAATGGGTCCTTCCTCACATTGTACGACATAAGCCAATTTCTGGAGTCCTCACATTCTATACTGATGCAAATAAATCAGGGAAAGCAGGATACAAATCAGGAGACTTAAGTAAAGTGGTACAAAGTCCATACAGCTCTGTACAAAAGGCAGAACTGTATGCCATTCTTATGGTACTGATGGACTTCACAGAACCCCTCAATATAGTCACTGACTCTCAATATGCAGAGAGAGTTGTTTTACACATTGAAACTGCTGAATTTATTCCTGATAATACAGAATTAACTTCATTATTCATAGAACTGTAGGAAATCATCAGAAAAAGGGAACATCCTATATATATAACACATATCAGATCCCATACAGGTCTGCCAGGACCTCTAGCACAAGGTAATGATGAGATTGATCAGTTACTAATAGGTAATGTGCTAGAAGCCTCAGAATTTCATAAGAAACACCATGTAAATAGCAAAGGTTTGAAGAAGGATTTCTCCATTACTTGGCAACAAGCTAAGGATATTGTGAAAAAATGTCCTACTTGTTCATTCTATAACCAAACTCCATTACCTGCAGGGAGCAATCCAAAAGGTATACAAAGAAATAAAATTTGGCAGATGGATGTATTTCATTTTGCAGAATTTGGAAGATTAAAGTATGTACACCATACCATTGACACTTATTCAGGATTTCAGTGGGCAACTCCTATGAGTTCTGAAAAGGCTGATTCTGTGATTACACACCTATTAGAAGTTATGGCCATCATGGGAATACCTGTACAAATCAAGACAGATAATGCCCCAGCATATGTCTCCAATAAAATGAGACAGTTCTTTGCTTATTACAATATAAAGCATGTTACAGGTATACCACACAATCCCACAGGCCAAGCAGTCATAGAAAGATCCAATCGAACTTTAAAGGATATGCTAAATAAACAGCAACAGGTAACACTGACTCCTAGAAATAGAGTGCATAGTGCTTTATTAACCTTGAATTTTCTCAATGCTGATGAGAAAGGAACAACAGCTGCGGAGAGACATTGGACGACAAACAAAACTCCTGAGCTAAACCAACCGGTTTATTTCAAAGATGTGTTGACCTCAGAATGGAAACCTGGATATGTCCTACGTTGGGGAAGGGGTTTTGCTTTTGTTTCCACAGGAGAAGAAAAGCTATGGATACCAACAAAATTAATAAAAATTCGATTTGAACAGGAGAAACCCCTTGATGAGGAGAAATAAAAGATCACCCACCAATGTGACATCTCCTCAGGTTGTAAGAAAAATTTAACAATCAAAGGTTGGGGTAGGCTTCTGTTTTTGTCTTTCCAGGATAATGGAAATACCCATCTTCCAGAAATCATAAGGCCTTGGATATCCGGATGTTTACAGCAGGAAGAAAGAATCTATTGGTACCAATCTACACAGGCAATCTCTGAAGTCTCCAGAAGGAAGATGGGGCCCCAACAACAACAACAACTCTACTCAATCCAGAATGATACCGTGGTAATCATCATCATACTACACTTCTTGCCAGAATTTCAGACAATCTTACCTATTACTCTAAGAGTTGCTGCAGAATCTACAGCTAGTCTGACTGAGATTACCTATCTGAGCTTTCTCACAATACCCAACAGAGATACCATCACCCCCTAAACAGCAGGAAGCAATTCTAAGGAAACGACGCCCCTTATCCCTTGGGTTTCATATTTCTCAGGGTTATGGATAATGGTTCTAGGGTTGGGGGGTAGAAGAAATGGTCAAACTCGGTACTCTCCTTAAGGAAAGAAAATATGTCTCAAAAAAAAAAAAAGGAAAAGAAGAAATGGAATGGATATGTATAAGATATTATGGTAGACTATCACATACATTAGTAAACAAATTTAGCAATATAGCAGCCTTTGCACTGTTATGAATTCTTATATGTTGATACAAATATAAACTTTTTATATTCCTATTTAAGATAATTTGTATATTGATACAAATATAGAACTATGTTTGTTATATTGTACACATATTTTTACTCTTATTTGAAATATTTGTATATTGATACAAATGTAAATTTATGCCTGTCATACTGTATGTATGTTCTACTTCTGTTTAAGATATTCTGTATATTGATATATTTAGGATTATTATCATATTGCATATTGCACTATACATTCCTACCTCTGTTAAAGATATTTTGTGTATTGTCACAATTTGAAGTCATTGTCCTTTTACTGTACAATTACTTACAGACTGTTTGCCTTATTTATAGGAAGCCTTAGTCCTTAGGCTGTTTAGGTAGATGAGACTTACAGAGTTATTGTCACCTATGCTTGTCACCTCTATAATTATGTTAGTTAGGTTATCCAGATTTATAAATACATAGGTCAGATGGACAGGTAATCTTCAACCACTTCATGGACCTAGAGAATATGGCATTTAAATAATTTGGAATTCTGTTGACGTGAGACACAATTGCTCCTGGCAGCACCAATTTGATCCCGAGAGAATGTTGGGCTTCTAAGACATTTCCATTTGGAAGTTTGTCTTCTTGGCACAAAATGGCCTACTGGGCAAAGAAATGCCCTTGCCTCAACTGCTGACAGTACAAATGCTGTCCTTTCTGGACAAGCGGGACACAAGGAAAGTGACCACTGTACTTTGCCAAGACAAGGTAAGATGGCCTTTCAGAATTCCTGCTTCTGAAGTGGTCTGTCAGATACTCTAGGCCTGTAGCCAATTTGAATGCACCAACGATACTGAGAACCGTTAGGTGACTGTCTAGGCTGCTAGCTGTCTCTGTCTACTCTTGCAAGACTCCCAAAAGTTGCTTGCGTCCTTCTCCCATTTCTCAGGTATTATTATATTCCTTCTCAGGTCTTTGATGAGGTTGGAGATTAACAGTTATAGTTACAACTTAGTATATATACATATATAATATCTTAGATAAAATATATTATGTATTAGACTCAGGTTCTTTAGGATAGGATACCTTTTGGAATGATCTTTGTAACATGCCACCTACCCACGCTCTAGACTTCCCTGGATTTTACTATGTGTTTTTTGCTTGATATTGTTTGCACTTACTGTAATTCCAACTTATCTGAGTCGTTATCCCTCATTACTCCTGGACAATATTTGATAACCATCTCTTTGTGTATAGTCTTGTATTAGGTTAGAACTTTCTTATTTAGACAAAAGGGGGAGATGTAGTGGGTAGCCATCCCAGCATTGGCCTGGAAGTTTCAACCCCCATTGAGGCTTCAGTAATGATCACGCCCACAAGGCGGGGCAGAGGAAGGAGCGGAGGACCGAGGAGCAGGAGGAGGTGGCTCTCTTGGTTCCGGGACGCGGGACACTAGAGGTGGACCGAGCAGAGTTCTCCAGAGAACACCGCCGGACTACCCTATACCTTTGCCTGCAACCTACCCCTTCATTTGTAAGTTACCCCACAAAATAAACCTCCCTTTTAACTACGTGGAGTGGCCTTAATAATTTCACCAATAGTTATCCCTTGTTCTCCCTTTCTGTTCTTGATCCAGCTGGGATCTCCTGCTCCCCTAAGCTTTCTTTCCCCATGCTGGCTGTATCCTTGAACACACAGAGATCCACCTGGCTCTGCCTCCCAAGCGCTGGGATTAAAGGTGTGCACCACCACCGCCCAGCTTCTGCTATGGCTTGCTCTGACCCCAAGGCAACTTTATTAATATACAAATAAAATCACATTTCAGTACAAATAAAATATTACTATATTGTTCAGCTTCATAATACTTACAAGTGTGGCACCCTTCAACAGCTCAGTTCGCAGAGCAGGGATCTGTAGACTGGGTGAAATAATTGAAGAGTCTCTGAAATTTATCAGGGGACATTTTTGCCTGATTTTTGGCATGTGTCTTATCTGTCCTCAAAGGACTGAGTACAGTCCGTGTTTATTCATGAAACTCTATTGGGATGACATAAGCTGTAAAATGAGTCACCACTGAGGATGTAGGCTTCAGATATATCCCACTCTCTGAGCCTAGGACCTGGTATGAATGACTTTATTGTTTACAGTGAAACAGAAGCATTTCATATGCCTATATCTCCTGAAGTTAAGCTGATTTCACAAGTGCCTGTCCAGACCAGGCAAAGAATTGTGTCCACTATTGTCTACACATATGACAGACAGACTCAGGCAATAAGGTAAGCCCTTGGGGATTCATATTCTAAGCTTTCATAAATCAAGGAGCCCACGAAATGACTCAAACTTCCTTTGTTCTTGAAAGTGGGCATGCATGGTGTACAAGTGACCCCCTCAAAGAAAATGTTGAGGTATGTGAAGGAATATGACTCAGTTCTCAGGTGTGGAACTACAAGTTTCAACCTGGTGTGAGTTCTTTTTCTGTGTGGTTCCTTATGATGACAGACTTGATACATATTCAGGATACCTGTGCTTCTCTGCACCTGCCCAAGGTTCTAAAGTGTTGGAAATTGATGCCAAAATTACCAGTTTCTCTTGATTCACCTTATTGGTACTGAAACACGATGGATGATTCTTATAGCCAGGTGTTGTGTGCAGTATAACAAGTTTATCAACATCATTTGACTATTCTTCTCAAGTTACTCCTAGAACTTCCAGATGTGACAAGTAAATTTTTTCCTCCCTCACTGCTACAATTTTTCTGGGGGTGCCATCTCTCCTTAGGTTGGGAAAGTTAGCTCACTGGTACTCCAGGACCTCCTAGATGTTGCAAATCTTCCATGGGTTTCCATGGGTAGAGTTCTGAATGCTTGTGCACTTTTACTTTTTCTCAGAATTAGGAGAAAGTATATGCTTATCAAATACAGGATGATTCCCTCACCAGTGCTTGGGCCCTTCCTTCCTCTGAGTTTACTTCCTATGGTCTAGAATAGGCCTCTCATCCAATATTTCACTTTGAAAATTCTTGCTACTTGATAGTGATCACAAAATTTGAAGACATGGCACTGACTTCTACTGTTTTTTTTTTTTTTTTGCATTTGAAACAATGTTTATTATTATTGTTGTTATCATCATCATCATTATTTCATCATTATTATTTTCTTTTTTTAAAAATTATTATTATATTTGTGTTTTAATTTTACATATCAGCCATGGGTTCCCCTGTCCTCTCCCCTCCCACCCCAAATCCCACCTTCCCCCCATCCCCTCCCCTCCATTCCCATCTCCTCCAGGGCCAAGACTCCCCTGGGGATTCATTTAAACCTGGTGGATCCAGTACAGGCAGGTCCAGTCCCCTCCTTCCAGGCTGAGCAAAGTGTCTCTGTGTAAGCCCAAAGTTCCAAACAGCCAGCTCATGCACTAAGGACAGGTCCTGGTCCCACAGCCTGGGTGCCTCCCAAACAGTTCAATTTATTCAATTGTCTCACTTATCCAGAGGGCCTGATCCAGTTGGGGGCTCCACAGCCGTTGGTTCATAATTCATGTGCTTCTATTCATTTGGCTATTTGTCCCTGTGTTTTTTTGCAATCTTGGTCTCAACAATTCACACTCTTACAGTCCCTCCTCTTTCTCAACAATTGGATACCTGGAGCTCCACCTGGGGCCTGGCTGAGGATCTCTGCATCCACTTCCATCAGTTATTGGATGAGAGTTCCAGCACGACAGTTAGGGTGTTTGGCCATCTGAACACCAGACTAGGTCAGATCAGGCTTTCTCTTGACCATTGCCAGCAGTCTCTAGAGGATATATCATTGTGGATTTCTGGGGACCTCTCCAGCACTCTGCCTATTCCTGTTCTCATGTGGTCTTCATTTATCATGGTCTGTTATCCCTTGTTCTCCCTTTCTGTTCTTGATCCAGCTGGGATCTCCTGCTCCCCTAAGCTTTCTTTCCCTCAAATCTTGCCCTTCATTACTCCCACTGTCATCCAGGTTGTTTATGTAGATCTCATCCATTTCTCTGTCACTGGGTGATCCCTGGGTCTTTCCTAGGGTCCCGTTTTCTAGGTAACCTCCCTGGAGTTGTGTAGCAGTCTAGTCATCTTTGTTTTACATCTAGTATCCTCCTATGAGTGAGTACATACCATGTTTGTCCTTCTGATTCTGGGTTATCTCACTTAGGATGATTTTTTTTTTCTAGATCCATCCATTTGCCTGCAAACCTCATGATGTCATTGTTTTTCTCTGCTGAGTAGTACTCCATTGTGTATATGTACCATATTTTCTTTATCCATTCTTCAGTTGAAGGGCATCTAGGTTGTTTCCAGGTTCTGGCTATTACAAACAATGCTGATATGAACATAGCTGAGCATGTGTCCTTGTGGTATGATCCAGCATTCCTTGGGTGCTGTGGATATCACTCTGTATAAATAAAATGCTCTTTGGCCAGTGGCCAGGGAGGAAGTATAGGCGGGACAAGAAAGAAGAGAATTCTGGGAAGTAAATGCTGGGGTGGAAAAAGAGACGCTGCCAGCCACTGCCATGAGAAGAAGGATGTAAGGTAATGGTAAGCCGCAAGCCACGTGGCAAAGTATAGATTAATAGAAATGGGTTAATTTAAGATAGAAGAACTAGATAACAAGAAGCCTGCCACGGCCATATGGTTTGTAAATAATATAAGTCTTTGTGTGCTTACTTGGTTGGGTCTGAGCAACTGTGGGCCTGGCGGGTGAGAGAGATTTGTCCTGACTGTGGGCCAGGCAGGAAAACTAAGTATACTTGGTTATATGCCCAAGAGTGCTACAGCTGGGTCTTGAGGGAGATTGATTCCCAATTTTCTAAGGAAGCACTATATTTATTTCCAAAGTGGCTGTACAAGCTTGCATTCACACCAGCAGTGGAGGAGAGTTCCCCTTGCTCCACATCCTCTCCAGCATAAGCTGTCTTCTGTGTTTTTGATCTTAGCCATTCTGACAGGTGTAAGGTGGTATCTCAGAGTTGTTTTGATTTGCATTTCCCAGATAATTAGGGATGTTGAGCAATTCCTTAAATGTCTTTCAGCCATTTGAGCTTCCTCTGTTGAGAATTCTCTGTTTAGGTCTATAGCCCATTTCTTAATTGGACTGTTGGACATTTTGATGTCTAATTTCTTGAGTTCTTTATAAATTCTGGATATCACCCCTCTGTCAGATGTGGGGTTGGTGAAGACCTTTTCTGTAGGCTGTCGCTTTGTTTGTTGACCATGTCCTTTGCTCTACAAAAGCTTCTCAGTTTCAACAGGTCCCATTGATTGATTGTTTCTCTCAGTGTCTGTGCTACTGGTGTTATATTTAGAAAGTGATCTCCTATGCCAATGCATTCAAGAGTACTTCCTACTTTCTCTTCTATCAGGTTCAGAGTAACTGGATTTATGTTGAGGTCTTTGATCCACTTGGACTTAAGTTTTGTGCACGGTGACAGATATGGATCTATTTGCAGCCTTCTACACATTGACATCCAGTTATGCCAGCACCATTTGTTGAAGATGCTTTCTTTTTTCCATTGTACATTTTTGGCTTCTTTGTCAAAAATTATATGTTCATAGGTGTGTGGGTTAATGTCAGGGTCTTCAATTTGATTCCATTGTTCAACAGGTCAGTTTTTATGCCAGTACCAAGCTGTTTTTATTATGGTAGCTCTGTAGTAGAGCTTGAGGTCAGGGATGGTGATGCCTCCAGAGGTTGTTTTATTGTACATGATTCTTTTGGCTATCCTGGGTTTTTTGTTTTTCCATATGAAGTTGAGTATTATTCTTTCCAGATCTGTGAAGAATTGTGTTTGTATTTTGATGGGGATTGTGTTGAATCTGTAGATTGCTTTTGGTAAGATTGCCATTTTTACTATGTTAATCCTGCCTATCCATGAGCATGGGAGATGTTTCCATTATCTGACATCTTCTTCAATTTCTTTTTTCAGGGACTTAAAGTTCTTGTCATATAGGTCCTTCACATGCTTAGTTAGAGTAAACCCAAGGTATTTTATATCATTTGTGGCTATTGTAAAGGGTGATGTATCTCTGATTTCCTTCTCAGCCTGTTTGTCTATTGTATATAGGAGGGTTACTGAATTTTTGGAGTTGATCTTGTATCCTGCTATGTTGCTGAAGGTTTTTATTAGCAGTATCAGTTCCTTAGTTGAATCTTTGGGATCACACATGTATACTATCATGTCATCTGCAGATAGGGAAAGCTTGACTTCTTCCTTTCCAATTTGTATCCCCTTAATCTCTTTATGTTGTCTTATAGCTCTGGCTAGAACTTTAAGTACTATATTGAATAATTATGGGGAGAGGGGAAAGCCTTGCCTTGTTCCTGATTTTAGTGGTATTGCTTTGAGTTTCTCTCCATTTAATTTGATGTTGGCTGTTGGCTTGCTGTAGATTGCCTTTATTATGTTTAGGTATGTTCCCTGCATTCCTGATCATTCCAAGACCTTTATCATGAAGGGGTGTTGGATTCTGTCAAATGCCTTTTCAACATCTAGTGAGATGATCATGTGAATTTTTTCTTTGAGTTTGTTTATATGGTGTATTACATTGACGGACTTTCGTATGTTGAACCACCCTTGCATCCCTGGGATGAAGCCTACTTGATCATGGTGGATAATTGTTTTGATGTGTTCTTGGAGTCTGTTTGCCAGTATTTTATTGAGGATTTTTGCATCCATGTTCATGAGGGAGATCGGTCTGCAGTTCTCTTTCTTTGTTGCATCTTTGTTTGGTTTAGGAATCAGGGTAATTATAGCCTCATAGAAGGAGTTTGGTAATATTCCTTCTGCTTCTATTGTGTGGAACAATTTAAAGAGTATTGGTATTAATTCTTCTTTGAAGATCTGGTAGAATTCTGCAGTGAAATCATCTGGTCCTGGGATTTTTTGGTTGGGAGACTTTTAATGACTGATTCTATTTCCTTAGGGGTTATTGGACTATTTAAATGGTTTATCTGGTCTTGATTTAACTTAGGTATGTGGTACCTATCCAGAAAATTATCCATTTCTTTTAGATGTTCCAGTTTTGTGGAGTAGATGTTTTTGAAGTATGACCTGATGATTCTCTGGATTTCCTCATTGTCTGTTGTTATGAACCCCTTTTCATTTCTGATTTTGTTTATTTGGATGCTCTCTCTCTGTCTTTTGGTTAGTTTGGATAAAGGCTTGTCTATCTTGTTGATCTTCTTAAAGAACCAACTCTTTGTTTCATTAATCCTTTGTATTGTTCTCTTTATTTCTATTTTATTGATTTCAGCTCTCAATTGATAATTTCCTGGCATCTGTTCCTCCTGGGAGACATTGCTTCTTCCTGTACAAGGGCTTTCAGGTGTGCTGTCAAGTCACTAGCGTGAGATTTCTCCAGCTTCTTTATGTGGGCATTTAGTGCTATGAATTTCCCTCTTAGCACTGCTTTCATAGTGTCCCATAAGTTTGGGTATGTGGTGTATTCATTTTCATTGATCTTTAGGAAGTCTTTAATTTCTTTCTTTATTTCTTCCTTAACCTATTGGTGATTCAGTTGAGCATTATTCAGTTTCCATGAGATTGTAGGATTTCTGTAGTTTTTTTTTTTTTTTTTTGTTGTTGTTGAAATCTAACTTTAAACCATGGTGGTCTGATAGAACACAGGGGGTTATTCCAATTGTTTTGTATCTGTTGAGATTTGCTTTGTGGCCAAGTATGTGGTCGATTTTAGAGAAGGTTCCATGGGGTGCTGAGAAGAAGGTATATTCTTTTTTGTTTGGGTGGAATGTTCTGTGGATATCGATTAAGTCCATTTGAGCCATAACATCAGTTAAAACCATTATGTCTCTGTTAAGTTTCAATTTGGCTGATCTGTCCAGAGGTGAAAGTGGGGTGTTGAAGTCTCCCACTATTAATGTGTGGGGTTTTATATGTGATTTAAGCTTTAGTAATATTTCTTTTACATATATGGGTGCCCTTGTGTTTGGGGCATAAATGTTCAGAATTGAGACTTCATCTTGGTGGATCTTTCCTGCAATGAGTATGTAATGTCCTTTATCATCTCTTTTGATTGATTTTAGTTTGAAGTCTATTTTGCTGCATATTAGGATGGCTACGCCAGCTTGCTTCTTAAGACCATTTGATTGGAAAATCTTTTCCCAGCCTTTTATTCTTAGGAGGTGTCTGTCTTTGAATTTGAGGTGTGTTTCTTGTATGCAGCAGAAAGATGGGTCCTGTTTTTGTATCCATTCTTTTAGTCTGTGTCTTTTTATAGGTGAATTAAGTCCATTGATATTAAGGGATATTAATGACCAGTGATTGTTCATTCCTGTTGTTATTTTTATTTTTTGGTGATAGTGTGTGTGTACTTCTCTTCTTTGGGGTTTACTGCTGTGGTGTTATCTATTGCCTGTGTTTTCATGGGTGTATTTGCCTTCCTTAGGTTGGAATTTTCCTTCTAGTGCTTTCTGTAGGGCTGGGTTTGTGGATAAGTATTGTTTAAATCTGGTTTTGTCTTGGAAGGTCTTGTTCACTCCATCTATGATGATTGAAAGTTTTGCTGGGTATATTAGTCTAGGCTGGCATCCATGGTCTCTTAGTGTCTGCATTATATCTGTCCAGGTCCTTCTGGCTTTCAAAGTCTCCATTGAGAAATTGGGTGTTATTCTGATGGGGGTTGCCTTTATAAGTCACTTGGCCTTTTTCCTTTGCTGCCCTTAATATTCTTTTTTTAAAATTCTGTACATTTAGTTGTTTAATTATTATGTGGTGAGGGGACTTTTTTGGGGGGTCTAGTCTGTTTGGTGTTCTATAGGCTTCTTGTATCTTCATAGGCATTTCCTTCTTTAAGTTGGGAAAGTTTTCTTCTATAATCTTGTTAAATATATTTTCCATGCCTTTGAGTTGGTATTCTTCTCCTTCCTCTATCCTTATTATTCATAGGTTTGGTCCTTTCATGGTGTCCCAAATTTCTTGGACATTTTGGTTCATGACTTTGTTGGTTTTAGTGTTTTCTTTGACTGATGAATCTATTTCTTCTAATGTATCTTCAACACCAGAGATCCTCTCTTCCATCTCTTGCATTCTGTTGGTTATACTTGCATCTGAAGTTCTTGTTTGTTTACTCAGATTTTCTATTTCCAGCATTCTGCTAGTGTCTTCTTCATTTTTTCTATTTCCCTCTTCAGGTCTTGGACTGTTTCCCTTGCTTTTTCATGATTTTCTTTCAGGGACTTCTTGTTTTCTTCTGCTTTAATTGTCCTTTCCTCTAGTTTTTATTTTTTATTTTTTTATAGCGTTCTTCCCATTTTTTGTTTGTCTGTTCCTCCACTTTATTTTTGATTTCTTCTATATAAGGCTCTAGCCTCTTCATGATGTTACTTATAAGGTTGTTTTCTTCTTCTTCTTCCATTCCGTGATGTTCAGGTCCAGCTGTTGGAGAAGGGCTAGGTTCTGGTGATGCTGTATTGCTCTTTATTTTGTTGTATGTACTTCTGCCTTGGCATCTGCCCATCTCCTTGTGGGTTTGTTCTTGGTCTTATCAGTGTACTTGGTCCAGACAGAGCTGACAGATTTAGGGAGCCTCTCTCTGGTCCAGATGGAAGTTCTGGGCTGGATGGGAGCTCTGGTCCAGATGAGAGTGCTGGCCGGATAGGAGCTGGGGGGCTGGACTCTGAGTCTCAGGAAGTCCCTGGGGTCTCCTTATCTTGTCCAGATGGGAGCTCTCGGGCGGATGGGAGCTTGGGACTGGTCTCTGAGTCTCAGGAAGTGGCTGGGGTCCTGGGCAAATGGGTGTAGGGGCAGGGTCTGCCTGCAGTCTTGGAAAAAGCCTTCCCACAGGGCCTGACAAATGGCCAGACACTGGGGCCACATTGGGCAGGTCCTCCCGGGATGGCTGGTGCCCAGGGGTGGGACCCAGAGGTGGTTATCTCTCTGACTACAACCCCAGGCACTCCCCTCTGGTCCAGATGGGAGTTCTGGGGCAGGATGGAAGCTGGGGGCTGGTTTCTAAGTCTCTGGAAGTGGCTGGGGTCTCCAGCAGATGGGTGTGGGTCAGGACGTGGAGGTTGTAGGGTTCACCAGAGGGTCTTGGAGAGGGGGAACCTTCCCAGTGGGGATGGGGCATCTTGCCCTATAGCCAGAACCTGGGGCCCAGTTGGGCAGGTCTTCCCCAGAGTGGCTGGTGCCCCGGGCTGTGTCTCAGGTGTGGGCCTCTCTGGGTGTGACCCCAGGGACTCACCTCTGGTCCCCGTGGGAGTTCCAGGGCAGGATGGAAGCTGGGGGCTGGTCTCTGATTCTCAGGAAGTGGCTGGGGTCTCGGGCAAATGGGTGTGGGGGCAGGGTGTGGAGAATGCAGGGTCTGCCCGCAGTCTTGGAAAAGCGACCTCTATTGTTCTTACCCCTTCTTGGACGTATTTCTGCCCAGCTTTGGATCCTAAGTTATAACCCGACACCCTGGTCCATATGTACTTTGTGTAGATGCTGAGGGAAAGACTAGCCAGTGCTGCATGTCTGGAATGGACAGAAGCTGTGACTGATGGGAAGACAGGGGCAAGGCAAGGACAAGTAGGCTAGGCACAAACACACACCTTCTTCCATTGTCCGTTCAGCAGATGGTGTGGCACAGAGTAAAGATCCAGACTGTAGATCCAGATCTAAGGCATGTTGTCTTGTTGCCTCAAGGTCTGGATCCAAGGTGTACTCTCCATTTCTGGATTATAGTTCATTTCAGATACAGTCAAGATTGACAACTGAGACTAGCCACCACACATGCTTTATTTAGAATTTGCTAGAACACACAGACTAGGGAAAAGCTGATAACTTGGCAAGGGTAGAGTTCTCCAGAAGCTCCAGTCTGTAGAGGACTTGCTCTATCAGGAATTGCTAGTTCATCAGTTCTTTAAAGGATGAAGTGTTTCCCAGACCTTGTCATGGTTGGAGATTTCCCCAAGAAGTGAACACTGACAGGGTTGGATGTAAGATTCTAATTTAGGATTATTCTTATCTTGTGCTTCTTTAATAGGGATTTTAAAGGTCAGGATCAGGGAACTTGACCTTCACTATGGGGAAGAGCTATCTCATTCCTTCAATTGTCTCCATAGGGATCTCTGGAGTAAAAATGGCCTCAAGTTGTGATGTGTTGGCCTCAAACAAGGTCTTGATACTCCAGTAAGTGGGTGTGGGTTGCTTTTAGAGGCTTCACCTAGGGCAAGTGGAACTCTGGAGTCAAGGCCATCCCTGTCTGAATACACTATCACAGCTGGAGAAGGAGGAAGATACCCCTTGACTGGAGGAGAGATCATGATGGATTTCCATATCTACTATAAAAACATTATGAAAAAAGCCATATCTCATCTCAAAGAGATTACTATATAGTTTATTTTCATGCCAAACACCAGTGACCAGATTTATGTTGCCACAAATCCAATGTTGCAATGTGTTACATGTCATTTTTATTGTAATAGAACAAGGAAAGCCATAAATATATTTTAACCCATTGAGTCCCAACTAGTGCTGTGTGTGTTCCACTGTGGAGTGGGACACTCTTCAAATGTGGGGGTCAGAGAAAGGTCAACATCATCTTGGCTACAAACTCTTAGATCTTCAATGGTGATCTGCCCTGCATGTGATATTCTGGTGTAATAGTGGTTGGTTACTCCAACAGTGTTTGTGCTACTATCTGACTGGATTTAAGGCCCACTCCAGGGGATAGAACCCATGACTGACACTGCTTGATGGCTTAGAGCCTGAGTCAAAATAAGCCTAGGGGAAAACCAAATACCTTTGCCTATCAATGAAAGGTAGTGATAAAATGACTCTTCATGACATTCTTCTGTCTCCAAAGTACAGTGTTTCAGTCACCATCAGAGACGCTTTCTCCTCTAGTAGAGGAGAACTAATACAGAGATCCACAACTGGACCATGTAGAGAGTTAGATGTTGGAATTCTCATCCTGCATGGGATGTCTTCCTCAAGCCCTTCTGCTCAGGGATCAGGATCTATGCAAAGAGGAGGTGGAAAGGTTGTAAGAGCCAGAGGGAATGGATGACAGCAAGGGAAACAGTGTCTTCTCGACACAGCAGGACTGATGCACATATGACCTCAGACTGGAGCAGCATGCACGGGGCCTGCACGGGTCCAAGCCATGGTGCATCAGCCTCAGATTCGCCTGCTGAAAATCAACACCCATGAGAAGAAACTGACTCTACATTATGTTTGTTGGTCCTGGGACAATAAGGGACTAGAAGTGAACTGAACAGAAATAGTTTTAACTCTAGTGATCTTCAGGGTTAGAGCTCCTGGTTCTGAAATTCCTGAAGGCAGAAAGCAAATGCCATTTGAGTGGGTCACTCCTGCATGTGTTCTTCATAGTGACACAGTACAGTTTAAAGTGCCTGAATCAAAAATTCTGCCTATATGGAGTGCTATCTCAGATTCCACCCTCTCTCCTGGCCCCCTGATCTACTCCTCCTCTAGAATTTAGAGTTTATAGAGCACTCTGCCTTGTTGGTTGAGGCAGGTAATGGGTAGATTCCATGGATTTTGGTCATTCCTGTGCCTTTTCCATGGAATTGGATGTCTGGTCCCTTTTTGCATTGGATGCTGTGTTTTGGGTTTGAATGTTCCAAGTAATTAGGGAGAAGAGGAGGTGAAGCTTCTGAGCCTAGGATATTTACTAGGATGTATGTGTTGGGTTAAAACTAAGCCCTGGTGCTGCTTGGGTTGAAAGAATTCAGGACACCCAACTTTATCCACAAATGGCCATACAGCCATGTAGAGGAAGATAGAAATCTTTTTTGTTTTTTTGTTTGTTTTCATTTTTCTTTATTAAGAAATTTTCTACTCACTCCAATGCTATCCACAGACCCCCCTTCTCCCTTGAGCAACAGTGTGATCAGCTGGTCAACAGCTGATCACAGACATGCCCACACACCAACCTGATCTAGGCAATCACTAAATGAGTCTTCTCTCAGGTGACTCTAAGGGATGTGTCAAGGTGACACTCAAGGTTACCCAGGGCAGCTGCAGTTAGAATGTTTGTGCTGCTGCTGCTGCCAAGTTTGTGTATAGAGCTCTTCAACCCCAAAGAAGTGCTAGCAGGAATCAGGATTCTTGGGAAGTAATGAGGCCTTGGGTGCAGAGACCTTATGAATAGTATTAATAAAAGGAAGTATTATAAAAGGAAGAGAGACCCCCCCTCACCCTTCAATGGTATGGAGTTAAAATGAGGAGAATCTTCTGGTATTTTGATCCCCAACTTCCTAATCTTGAGAACTAAGGAATACATTTCTGTAATTTATAACCACCCAGTCTATGGTGTTTGTTTTGTTATAATATTTCACACGGGCTGAGACATGGTCTATAAATACAGTTCCAATTAGTCCTGTGGTACAGTTACTATTTTCCTTGCTCTATGTTCCCTTTTAGGATCTTTCTAACCCTGACATTCTTGATGTACAACTTTCATTCATGTTCTTGGAAAACACCAAGAAAGAACTGTGCTATTATATGAGCAAATGGAATCTAAGAAGAATACATTCAGGAAAATCCAGTTTGTTTTTTCAGCTCTGGGCTCCTGTGTTGAAGTTAAAGTTGGAGCCAAGAGTGTCCAAATGATAATCTTCTCACAATCAAATAAGGGTGATATGTAGATTTCCTAATTTATTTATTTTCTAACAATCAAGGAGTAGAGTCATACTGAGAAGTTACTACATGCCAGGATATCTTCTAAATGCTTTAAATATATTAGTATATTGATCCTTCCAGTAACTGTATGGCCTGAAGTAAACATATATCAGATCTATGTCTATATATCATCTTTATCTATATCTACCATCTATAAATAGGAAAGACAAACATTGACACACGTATGTTCTATCTCTCTGAAGAAGTGTAAGAGTCAAATCCAAGGCTCCACAGCTGAGGAGTGGAACTATCACAAGCCACATTATCTCATTCTAGAGCCCATGGAAGCTGACTACACACTCACTGTAAGTAAAAACAAAATAACAACATGACAGGAAGAAGGAGCCTCATACTGCCCAGCTCACTAGTGTGGGAATGAAGATGCCCTAAAACGTGGGCCTCTGGAGTATGCACAAGGTTTCTGAAGGGTCCTGTCAATAAGGGTGATTCTCAGGCTCCTTCCCTAGTAAGCATGGGTATGTCCAAGCAACCTCCATGGTTTGCTTTGCTTATAATGGGACCCAGAAGACTCCAAGATGTGTACCTGCTGTTATGAAGCTAAGAAGTAAGTGATGGGTGTCTCTCAGGTCACCCAGAATGATGAAGGTTCTGCTATAACATATATACATGGGAGCTTCTGTACTTAGTGACTGCTCATGTCCTAAAAGGCTCTCCAATTTTTGACATCTAGACAAGACACATAGCATACACTAGGTCATCCCTTAATATCCTTAAGAAGTCTATGCCCTGGAAAGCATATGGAAGAATGTAAAATTCTATAAAGTTCAAAGGTCTCTAGACCCAGTACTAGCTTAATATGCTCAAGTTCTATAAAGTGTGGGGTGCAACAAGGCTTTATTGTCAAGTTCTGGGGGACAACCAAGATCAAAGGCAACAGTGTGTATTATTTTGGGCAGCTCCAGCAACCCATGACTCAAGGGGAAACATCTTACTGGTATTTTTGCTTGGCAGCCTATGGATGGAAGGGGAATTATTCCTTGTATAAGGTAACTCTAATTGTGTGTGTGTGTGTGTGTGTGTGTGTGTGTGTGTGTGTGTGTGTGTGTAGCTTATACCATAGTAGGTTTCTACATGGCTTCCTTAACCCACCCCTCCTTTGCTCTAACCATTCATTCCTCTCCCCACTTAAACCTCCCTGCCTCTTATTCTGCCTTTTCTCATCTGTGTTCCTTACTGGCTAGATTTCACAGTAGGAGAAGGTGCAATGCAGGTTTCTGGAGGAGAAAAGTCATCAGCAATCTTCTCCAGCTGTGACACTTGGAGCTACAGTAACAACTAGCCTGGTAGAATAAGCCTGAGGGTGCCATAGTGGCATGGACGCTATTGGAGTAGCCAAGCACTTTCTTATTAGCTTTAGGGCCTGCTTCACAGAAGGAAATGCATGCTTTATCTGATGAAGGATCCATGGCTGGAGAGCTCAGAGGCCCCAGGCATGAACCTATTATTATTTCACAAAATGGACATAGAGTCAAGCTCACCTTGAAATGCACATGCTTATACCCATAGATTAGTGCAACTTTCAGTCCCCATCAGAGAATCTTCTTTGCAAAGTATAGGTCAATAGACACAGAAACTCACAACTGGTCAAAGTACAGGGAATAAGTGTCTATGGCATGCTTACCACAAACAGGATATGTATACTATACCCCCTGGTTCCATGGCTCAAGGAACATCATGAAAGAAGGGTCAGAAAAATTGAGTCAGAACTCAGGACAGACTGGGTGAAACAGTGTCTTCTGTACATGACAGAACTACTCCACTGATGGGCTCACAGCATCTGTGGTTGCCTGCACAAGACCTGCATAAGATGAATCCAGTCAACATTCCAATTTGGAGGGGTAGGGACTTGTGATCCCCCAACACTAACTAGCCCAGCATCTATTGACAGTTGATGGCTTTTGGGTGAAGGTGATGGGATCCACATACAGGGTACTCCCCTCTGGACTCTGGATTAGGCACAGACCACACCAAAACTTCAATTACCAAGCACAAACTGAAGAGCCCAGGAATATGAAAAAATTGTATGCTAATAGCCTGATAATGACCTTAAAACAAGCTACCTGATCCTTTGCTTTATGTTCTCCCAGATACAGGAAAGCAGTTAGAACAGACCCAGGCTATGTAAACATCTTGGACTAACACCCTGTAATCAGAGGTTGTAAATCATGACACCAAGAGTGCACTCACTGCACAGAGGTTGTGGATCCTAACACTGAAAATGAATGCTTGAGAAGCTGTAAATCCTGATATGTACGCTCTGCCCTGTGTATAACCTTTGACTATAAATAGATGCTTGTAGCCCTTCATGGGGTCACAGAACCAAATAATTCTCTGTGGCCCTAACTACTTAGAAGTTTTGTTCCCTGAGGTGGGTTTTTTGTTTGTTTGCTTGTTTTTTAAAATAAAATTGCTTCTGGTTAATAGACTTCAGTTGTTTGCTGCCTGTTATTTGTGCAATTCCAGGACCCAACAAAACCAAATGTAAAGAGATCCCTTATTAAGCAAGGCAAAGAGACAAGTTGGCTGAATCTGAATCCCAGAAAAAGCAGCAAACAGTTTTGCAAGTGTTCATTTTAAGAGGGAAAAGGGGGAGGTCTATATTAGAATGACCTCCCCTTCTATGGTTTAGTTAGAATGTTGGTGAATTCTGATTGGGTACTTTAATTAGGTTAGCCAAAAAATAATAATAAATTTTGATTATTGAACCTTGGGGTTTTGATAGTTGGACCTTGGTGATCAGTCTCAAGAATGAGTCAGTGGCCAACTAAGGGAGTAGACCTTGGTGGCTAGCTGTAAGAATATAATCTAATGGTTTAGCAAGGTGGAAAAGGGTTTAAGGCAAAACCTGTTGGTACCATGTTCACCATGTTCGAGTCTGTGTTTGCCATACGTGGGCCTGCTAGATCCCTTCAGAGGGTAAGCCAGTTTTCTTTAGGTTATGGTTCACGGTAGGTTGACTATATTCTAATAGAAGGCCCATACCCGTGCATATATGGACAGAGCAAGTGGGCCTCAATAGTTTAAAAAAAATGACATGAAGTTGGGAGGAGCTAGAGAGAAGAATTGGGGGAGGTGAATATAATCAAAATACAATGTATACATGTATAAAATTCTTAATCAATAAAAGTATACTAAGAAAGAAAAATGTCAGCCAGCCAGTGGTGGCACGTGTCTTTAATCCCAGCACTTGGGAGGCAGAGGCAGGCAGATTTCTATGAGTTTGAGGTCAGCCTGGTCTACAGAGTGAGTTCCAGAACAGCCAGGGCTGTTACACAAAGAAATCCTGCCTCAAAAAACAATAAACAAACAAACAGAAAAGGAAGGAAGAAAGAGCAAATGAAGGAAAGAAAGAAAGGAAGGAAGGAAGGAAGAGAGAAAGAGAAAGATGCCACAATGAAACAAACACAATCTCTGGACCTAGGCTGGAAGAAACATGCAAAATCCTATCAGACAATCACGTCGCTGCTTACTGTGGAATGCAGACAGAAGAATAAGGCTGTTGATTTTTTTTTTTTTCTTGGCGGAATTATTTTAAGTGGGAAGACCCACCCTAAGTCCAGCTCTTTTAAGGTGGGAAGATCCACCTTAAATCTGGACTACACCCTCAGATGGCAGCCTATATAAAAAACAGAGAGGGAGGGAGTGTGGCTCTGCCTGCTTGCCTTCACTCTTGCTTCACTGGTATTGGAGCCTAAACCTTTGAGATTCTGAGACCAGTTGAGACATCCAGCCTCATGGACTAAACAACTGGTGTGGACTCTTGTACTTCCCACTGGTAGACAGCCATTGTTAGACTAGCTGGACCATGGTCTGTAAGCTACTCTAATGTGTGTGTGTGTGTGTGTGTGTGTGTGTGTGTGTGTGTACCTAGGCTGGAAGATACATGCGCACATGCACACACCATCAGTTCTGTTCCTCTAGAGAACCCTGAATAATACAGTGTGGAATCCAACTTTATGGATCTGGGCTATGAAGCTCTATCCTACATTTGATCATTGAATTGGAGCTCAGTGTAGCCCACTGGGAAACTGGACAACCATGGCAGCATCAGACCAATGTGTATAGTTCTTGTGTGTTTGGAGAAGGGGTGTTGAACAAATAATGGCCCTTAAAAGATACTTATGAAGCTTCTGTGTTATCTTCCACTGCAAAGGGAGACCTTGCAGACATCACTAAATGAAGTATGTTGAGATGCAGAGACTCTTCTGGCTCATCTGGCAGGTTCAGTGTGCTCACCAGGGTCCATATAGGAAGGAAGCACGTAGGTCAACCTCAGGAGTGGGTGAGAGAAGAGACAGATGAGAAGGTGTGACACTTCTGATCTCAAAGGTGAAGGAAGAGCCCGCACGTAGGTCAACCTCAGGAGTGGGTGAGAGAAGAGACAGATGAGAAGGTGTGACACTTCTGATCTCAAAGGTGAAGGAAGAGCCTTAAGCAAAAGCCTGCTAGAAACTGGAGAAGACAAGGGAGTCTCTGACATCCAGAGCACCAATATAATGAAGCCACTAGATTTGGGATAACAACAAGAAAGACATCACAACAGCTTCTGTCACCTTCGTGTGGGATCACCTAATAGTTTCTCCAGGAGAATGAACAGACGCACTGGCAGCCTGACACTCCATATCTTATGCCCAGGAAGCTTCTCTGGGTCTATGGCAGCTATTGATGAAAAGCATATCATTTTTATTCATGAGGAGATAAATTTAAGTAAAAAAAATGCTTAAAGAGGTAAGAATCACTGTATTAAAACTTTTGTATTTAAAAAAATGTGAGCATTTAATACTTTACATAAATGTCATGATTTAAAACATTTGAATTTAGTGACAGCTTTTTAAAAGTGTACCGTGAAGTACTTGATTTAGGCATGTGATTTTACATAAAATTCATACTAAGGGGATGGATGTTGTGGTGTGTACTCACAATCTCAGCACTCAGGGAGCAGAGGCAGGAGGATCACTGCAAAGTTGGGATAAGCCAGGGTTATATAACAAGACTGATTCAAAGCAAAGAACAGCAAAAACAAACAAGAAAAATCTCATCCTAAGTTAGGTTACATTCCCATTTTTGGAATGTTTAAAAAGAACTAATTAACTGTATCACTTATGTTTTGTATTTAAAAGAATCTTGTAAGTGTTCAGAAAGTTTGCTTGCCATGTCACTTATTAAAATCTGTGGAACATATAAATATTGCATTAAATATATTGAACTAAATTATGATAAGATAAATATCATCTAAAAATTTTCTAATAAATTTTTTTCATACAATACATTTTGGTCACAGTTTCCTGTCCCTCCTCCCCTCCCAGGTCCCTCCTACCTCTCCACCCATCCATCCTGATTCCTTCTTTTGCTCTCTCATTGAGTTCATTTTAAAGTAACTTCTAGAAACTAAGATGATCAGTCAGTACAATAATAAAATTAGCAAGCTGAACTCAAAGGCTTAAGGAGGAATTAGGCCCTTCGACTTATAAATGCACTAAGTGAATGATTAATTATATGTCTTATACATGAGCCTCTTGCTCAAGCATACTGATACCATGTCAACAGTCTGAAGGGCATTTGATACTAAGTTCAAGTAAAGTCTCCCCATATAAGTTACATAGAAAGGTGGACATTTCTGTTTGGGTTACATTTTCCTTCTTTTACATTGTAATGGGGACAGCTCTCTTATTTGACCTTTGAGTGACAGGCAGATCCTTTTTGTTCTCATGAGATGTATTTATGATGAAAGTTGTCAAACTAACTGGAGAGAAAATACGTGCCCAGGGTCACAGCAAGGCTGACTTTCAGATTTTCAGGGGAAATTAATAATTGGTAAAACAGAAAACAACAATAGAAAAAACTCCCAAGAAACCCAAACCAGAAATAAACTTTTCATGAAAAAGACTAGGATTATGGTTCAAAGGTATTTTTAATTTTGAAAGATCTATCCCAAGGAAGCAGCCTGGATGTTGGGGGCTTAGGGTCTCTGAGGATTGTCATCACTCTGGGCAGAAGACACAGAACCAAACAGTTCAACAGTGCCAGGGCCTGGACTTGACGCAAAAGTGAGTTGAACAGGCCCTCACTTACCATCTGTTGGTGACAGGTGTTTTCCATACTTACCGAGCATGGCAGCAGTTCTTTTTCAGTTGTAGAGGTGTGTAAAGCCGGTATCTCTGGCACTGGAGCGATAGATTGCTCAGTCAAGTGCTCGATATACAAATATGAAGGCCTGTGCCTGAGCGTCAGATCCTAAACTTAAAAGTTGGGGATGATGGTGTGCGCTTGTAATCTCAGTGCTGTGGAGGCAGATCCTAGGGACTCATTCCACAGTCAGCCTAATTGGACAGGCCCAGGCCAGTAAGAGATCTTGTCTCAGATAACAAGGTGGGAAACAAGATGTGAAGTCCCACATCTCCCAGCGGCTCCAGCATAGTGGTTGCCAAGGGCCCAGGCAGGAGGCAGAGCAATCCTGAACCCCAGAAGGTCTACTGGTGCTGGGGAGGTCTACATTCCAAAGCGGCTTCAAAACAAGCTGTGGAATGCGGCAAGGGGTGGGGTTGAGGAACCAGAAAGGGGATCAGATCTGACCCTGGGGAAGGCCCTCGGTGTGTGGATAGGGTCACAACTTAAAGGGAAAGCTGCAGACCCAGGTCGGAGGCTTTGACTGACCCTCAGAGATGACTGAAGACAGAGCCTCCATAAACACCACAGAGGGAAAGGACTTAGCCCTCCACTGAACACTGAAAACACCACCATTGAGAAAGAAAAAAAAAGTAACTACAGTTTTATAAACAAAACATACAATGAAAGAAAAACTCAGCCAATGATCTCACTCCAGATACGTTTGGTCCTGGTGAAGAAATAGAAATAACATGAAAAAACCAAAAAACCCACAAAACTGAAATGCACCACTAACCCTGTAATGTCAGCCGATCAAAACGACTTTGAGGAACCTCCAAAGAATTCAAAAGGATGATTAAAAGTGTATTCCAACAATGCAAAGAAGCGAGGACTCTACTCCTGCACAACAGGACTGAAATGAGGAAGTTCATTCAAGACATGGAAATAGATAGCATGGCCAAAGAAAATCCAAGCTGATACGATCCTGGGAATGAAAACAACTCAACAAGCCAAATAAAAAGCCCAGTGGAAAGCCTTGCTAATGGACTAGAAGGCAGCCGCTCCTAGATGGGACACATGACAACGGGGCTGTAGTACTCTGTGAAGACCAAACTGAACAGGAAATCCAGAACATCATCAAAAGATGCGATTTGTGGATTGCAGGAGAAGGCCAGCAGAACAAAAGCATAAAGAGCATTTCCAATAAAATCATAGAAAAGATTTCCTAAACTTAGAGAAAAATAGGCCCATCAAGTATAAAGGCCACACAGAATTCTAAATAGATAGGACTGGAAACGAGGCTCCCCATGCCATACTGTAAATAAAACATTAAGAAACATGGAAACAATGTAAGAGGAATTGAAAGCCACAAGAGGCAAATCTCAAGTCACTTATAAAGATGGGCACATTTGAGTAAAACCTGGTTATTTGACAAAAGCTTTTAAAGCCAGAAAAGCCTGGAGAGATGCATTCCAAGTTCTGAAAGACAATTGTCAACCCAAAATAGCATGCCCAGCAAAACTTTCTATTAAAACAAAAAGAAAATTAGAAACTTTCTCTGATAAAAGCAGATGAAAGAATTTATGACCCCTCAGCCAGCTCTATGTAGGATGCTGGAAGGAATACTTCAGTCTGGAGACAAGGATAAACACCCCAAAGAGGTCACAGGGAATAAACAAACAATTTTAGGATAGTTAATTAAAAAAAAAAAAAAAAAAGACTAAGAAAACACCACAAAACAACAAAACCCAGGAGTTAATATACATTGTTCTATAATAATTTCATATCAATGTCCAAGTCCTCAAGAGACACAGGAGAGCAGATAGGATTAGAAACCCAGAGCTATCTGCTTGCAGCCTCTAAGAAATATAGCTCACCTACCACTGACACCATCTGAGGGTAACAGGGTAGAAGAAAAGATGCTCAAAACAAAGACAGCTAAGAAACAAGCAGGTGTGGCTACCCAGGATCAGACAAAATAGACTTCAAATCAAAACTAGTCAGAAAAGCAAAGAGGGCCACTTTACATCCCTTAAAAGAAAAATCAATCAATAGGATAGTAGAATTCTAAACATATATGCACTGAACACAATTTCATAAAAGAAATACTATTTAGTCTACAACTACTGGTTAATCCCAACATGGTGATAGTGAGTGACTTCAGTACTCCACTTGCACCAATAGACAGGTCATCTGGAAAAAAACTAAACCAACAAACAAAAACCAGCCTAAATCAAATGGACCTAATAGATACCTACAGCACATTTCACCAAAACTTCTCAGAAACTTATGGAACTTCCTCCAAAATTGGCCATCTATTAAGACATAAAGCATGTCTCAACAAATGTAAGAGAATTGAAATAACATCCTGCAGCTATCTGACCAGGATAGAATAGAGTGGGTTATCAACAACAATGCAAACTGTAGACGCAGACTCATGGAAATTAGATAAGACACCACTCCAATATCTTACTCCCAAATCTTTATTGGTAAATAGAACAACTTACATAAAAACAACAATGACTCCCAAAGGGAGTGGCATGAATGGGAGGTGTGGCCTTGTTGGAGGAAGTATGTCACTGTGGTGGCAGGCTTTGAGGGTTCATACATGCTCAAGCCATACCCAGTGAGACAGACTTCTTCCTATTGCCTGCTGATCAAGATGTAGGACTTTCAGCTCCAGCACCATGTCTGCCTGCACACCACCATGTTGCACCACAGTGATAATGGACTAAACCCCAGTTAAATGTTGTTTCCTTACAAGAATTGCCTTGGTAATGGTGTCTCTTCACAGCAATAGAAACCCTAAGACAGGAAGCGTTGGAGGAAGAAAAAGGATGTAATACATTATAATCTCAAAAATATAGAGAAAAAAACCCTAGAGACATTTGTATTTGAATGTTAATCAAATATAAACCAGAACATGGTTTGGATGTGGTCACGATATTTATTTATAATATGTTTCACATATATTAACAATAGAGGATGACATTTGTTCATACACCGAGTATACTGTGCTCTGGTATTTCTGTGGAGTTGGGTGTCTTTGAGGAGATCTTGACAAAACAGCAGGAGACCCTCCCTTTCCCAGTGTCTCTCTGTAAGGAAGCTATTGGTGGACCCTCCCAATGAAAGGAGTCCAAGGCACCATGGACCAGAGTAAAGCATATTACCAACAACAGCAGGAAGAAATGAGTCCAGCTACTATCCAAAAAAGGCATGTCTACAAGTAAGTGTTAATAGTGGGTCTTGCTCTAGCCAAGTGATTTTATCCATTATGAATTATCTGTTACTCCCTTTTATTGAGTTTATATTTTTTACTCTGAAGATTACTAAAAAAAAAACCATGTAATATTAGCACCAAGGCAGCATATTTCTTCCCAGAGATCACATGAAACAGAATAGATACGATAATTAGCAGTTGGTACAATCTGTGATGTTGCTAACTCACTTATTGGCTAATGAAACATTCCCACAATTGCGAAAAATATCCTTATTCAACTCACGTAGCACCTTGAAGACAGCTAGATTGTTAAAAAAATAATTACAATTCTCAAAATGTAACAGTAAAACACATTCTCAGGTTAAAAAGTAAACAACAGTGTACCGTGATAATGAAGGGTCACTTTGTCATATACTACATATAATGTAGAGTACGTACAATGCAGCAGTCTGACTGCAAGGGAGGGCATCATGCACAGGCAGTCACAATAAAACCATTTTACGTACAAAAATATTACATCACAATAAATACTTTCAAACATAAATATTAAACTTTACATCATTAGGGTATTCCACAGGTATTCCACATTAGGGTATTACTGAAATGCTCGAGACCATCAGTGTGTATGTCGGACATTTCAAAGACTTGGTGATATTCTCATACACAAAATGAGATGCCTTGGGGATGGGACTCAAATCTGAACATGGTATTCATTTATGCTTCTTTCTTTTAAGTGGCGTTGGGGCTTACTAGGAGGTTTTAGTATAGCTTTTAAGCAGTAGGGTACTCAGGTAGAGAGCAATACTTGCCCAAGAATGTGGGACTTCATTGGTGTTTCCCATGCACCTTTTCATATATAACAGAAATGTAATTTTGTATGGTACGTCAACAAATTTTGTGAATGAAACAAAGTTTCATGGCATGAAATTTTCCATTTGAGATCTCATGTTGGCACTCAAAAGGTTTCAGAACTTGGGGCATTTCAGACTTTAAATTTTGGGATAAGGGATGCTCAACATGTATATATATATATATATGTATATATATATGCATATGTACACTCATATACACACATTCACACACGAAAGCAGACAGGTACACATACACACACACACACACACACACACACACACACACACACACACACACACACACAGATGCACCCAAAGTTAAGGTGGAGGTATTGAATTACTACCCTTCATCCATTCCATAATGGCTTCCTCTTCAGAGCCCCTGAAAGAAGAAAAAACCAGGAGTTACACACCCGAGAAGGCTGAAAACCAAGAGCAGGTGAGTAGGCACTTTCACATGCAGAGTTACAAAGTGTCACTCAGGGTCTTCTCCAGGTTACAAAGTGAACTCTTACTTATTTGGTTATCTCTTTACTTATTTCTTTGCTCTGAGCAACACAGAATTGGGCTGGGGATGCAGCTCAGTGGTGGGGGTCTGTCTAGTAGTGTAAGGTCCTAGGTTTGACCTCCAGCATCACAGACAGTACTAGTTTAAGATTGCAATTCTGCCCAGATGTGGTGGTGTGCAACTGCAATCCCAGCACTTGGGAGACAGAGGCACAAAGACCCCAAGTTTGAGGCTAGCTTGGGTTAATAAGCAAGAGCCTGTTCTAAAAAATACATAAAAAGAATACTTTCAATACCGATGTTTACTTAAATATTTGCCAAAGAGTAGCTGGTGTGTTGGAATAGGAACAAGCTATGGAGGGAACTGAATAGGCTACTGGAAGTCACAGGGAAGGTTGGTTAAACTGTAGCTGAAGGTACCAGGATAATGAAAAGTGAGCAGTTTAGTCTTTTGCCCAGCAGAGGGAGCACTTGTTAGCATAAGTCTGTGGATTGTGATAGGAATAGAGATTCTGATTTCTTGTATACATGGGGCGGGGATCTAAGATCCGCATTTATAACAAGATCTCAGATGACACTGAGCTGTTGGCCCCACTGTGAGTGGAAAATCTGTGACACTGTAGTCATTGAGAGCAATGCTGTTGGCGTAAGCTGTCACCGGGGGCCTACAAGGGAAGGTCACTGTGATCTTAAGGAAACTAGTTAAGTAAGCCTCAACTTCCTCTACTGCAAAACAAGACAAGAGCTCTACCTCATAATTTCCTTGTGAGGATTCGATGAAACCATGCCTGTAAGTTTCTCAGCACAGTGGAGCCTGACAAACACTAGCAATACTGTGATTATTATATTCTCAAAGTGTTTATCTCAGCCCCCTATATCACAATTCCCAATATTCAAATTATAGATCTCTGGATATACCAGAGACCTTAGGAAGTAAGACTTCCGTAGGTGAGGCCCAGCAGGCAGCATTTTCAACTAGCAAAACAGAGGAACTGAATGTATGAACCCTGAGGCCTTGGGTTCAAGTGTGAGGGACAGATGGCCGCAGGCACAGAAGGACAGATAAACAAGAATGTTATTATTGGGCCAGCTTCATGATACTTGACAGTAGCCCTGTCTGGAGGGAAGGACACTCACTCGTATTTGTTCATCATTAGGCTACAGAGTAAAATGAAAGGGGAAGGGGGTGGGGGAGGCCTTACCTTAGTTAAGAAACTCGCACCTCCAGGCCCATGCCCGAGGATGGAGTGCACTTCCCACAGTAACGGCCACATTTCCCAACAACCCGGGTACCATCCTACACAAAAACAGGTATCCTCTTAGATGACTTGGGAGGTTGGTGATTTGGGGGGCTTGCCATGGTTTGGAGGGAAATGAATATTTGCACCCATAATAAGTGTTGAAATGAAACTCAGCATACCCATGCTGGTCTAATTGCATAGGCCAGCAGATTAGGCTCACAGGGTCAAGTCCAGACACCTACCACCTGCTTCTGGAGTGGTTTTTTACCTTTTTGTTGGTTTGTCTGAGATAAAGCAAGGGTTTTGCTATGTATCCCAGGCTGGCCTCAGCCTCCCAGGGTTTGGGATTGTAGGTATACATCTCCATGCCTTGTTAGTTTTGACTTTTCTATACAATTGAGAAAAATCAAACTCAGACTATGTGTCTCGACACCTGAAAGTTGCATAAAATTCAAATTTTGGCACAGCCAGCATGCATCATTTATGTACCAACAGCCTGTAGCTGCTTTCACGCTGTAATAAGAGGAATGAGTAGTCTCCAGCTTCATGCTGCTGCCCAGCACACCATGAATCCCAACAGCACAACCCAGCTCTCGAGAGTGTGAGGTGGACTGCGAGATTATAACATTTCATACTACACTTGTGATGGTGAATCTCTGGTGTCGACGTGTCTGGATTTTAGAATCACCTAGGAATACAATTCTGGATGTGTTTCAGAGGAGGGAACACCCACTCCAAATACAGGCTCAGAGCTCAGACTGAATCACAGCCCAGAAGAGTCAGAAAACACACAGCGGTTTTCCCATTCATTTTTGTGCTTTCTGACCGGGGATGCAATGTGATCACTGTCGCCGCTGTGACCACACCTTCCTCACCCTGATGGGACTGTATGTACCTCAGACTGAGCCAGAACAAACCCTCCCTCCTCTTGCTTGCTTTCGCTGGATACTTTGTCCCAGCCGTGGGACAAGTCACTAATCCACCAGGCTGTTGCCCTGTGATACATCAAGAACAAGATGAGAACAGAGGGTTTTAAATGTCCTGCTTCTAATAGACAGGGACATGTGGTGTGTTCTGTAATCAATTTCAGGCAACAAATCCCTGTGTTTGTTGCACAGCGGCAGTACAGATGTGCTTAAGGAATAAAAGATGGACTGGTACCGCCGCACTAAGTTCTTAGCACAATATTTCCAAATTACAGCAGTCAGAATGTGGAAAATTTAAGACAGAATGTCAACACAGCATGCTTTTTTTCACAAAAAATTTTGCAAGATTAAGTACTTTCCATGTGCTCAATTGTTAGTGAAATAAGAAAAATAATTTACTTTCTGAGTTAAATATGTTTTGTTTAATAGCAAGAACCGAAGAAGCAGTTACAGAGGAAATAACTTGGCCTTAAAAAAAAAAAAATCACCCCTCTGGCAAGAGGAAGGGGTTCTTGCAAGCCCTGAGAATGGGAGTTGGGTCATCAGTCAGTTAAGAGCAAGGCAGATAGATCACGTTGTGTAGTTGTTTGTTTTGTTTTGTTTCTGGCTCCTGCTGAGTCGACAGATCTAGCTGTTTATCCGAGGAGGCAGTCCTCATTCTGCAGTCACTTAGAATGGACGTCTGCGCCCCGTCTCTGTGGAACAGACTCAGATGCAAAGTGTCCAAGATGCTGAGAGAGAGCCAGAGCAGAGGGCCTGAGCTGTCAGTCTCTTTTCTCATGGCCTGACAACACACCCGAGGAAAGCAGCTGCAGGGAGGAGAACGGGTTGTTTGGGGCTGCAGTTGGAGAGTACAGTCCCACATGTTCGGACAGGCACAGAAGCAGGGGAGTGTGGCAGCCGGTCACACCGCAGCCACCGTCAGGAAGCTGAGAGATGAATGCTGGTGCTCAGCTCACACCTCCTTTTCTGGGTCTGGGAGCCCAGCCCATGTGATGTCACCACCCACTTTTGAGATTAGTTTTGTTAGACCTTGAGCCCGAACACTGGACGTATCCCATTGTACAGGAATGGAAGAACTTAGCATCAGCCGATTTTTTTGAGTAAGTTTATTGAGGTGAGAGATGAGAATGAAAACTGTTCTCTGTCACTCCAAGTGACCCTTAGTGGCTTTGAACATCATCTTTGCTGCCAAGTCCATAGCAGTCCTTAAAAAACTTACCTGATAGGTAAAACTGGAGGAAAATGACCCTTATAGGTAAAACTTATGCTATGATATAGCATGAATCTTAAAAGGTCTTATTAATAAAAACAAACCTGGAGCCAGGTTCTGGGGTGAATGCTGGAAGGTCAGAGAAGCAGAACAAGCCACAGCCATCTTGCCAATTCCTCAGCTGATCCTGTTTCCTCAGACTGGAAGCCTCTGAGTCCTCATCCAGAATGGATCTCAGCTGAACTGTTGCTCAAAAGCCTAAAAGCTTAACCAGCTTTAGTTCCTCATGGTCCTCATGCCTTATATACCTTTCTGCTTTCTGTCGTCACTTCCTGGGATTAAAGGCGTGAGTCACCATGACTGGCTCTTTCCAGTGTGGCCTTGAACTCACAGAGATCCAGATGGATCTCTGCCTCTGGAATGCTAGGATTAAAGGCGTGTGCTACCACTGCCTAACCTCTATGTTTAAGTTAAGTTTATTGGGGTGCACAATATATCAACCACACTGTGTTAAGGTAATATTGCTTAAAGAACAAGTGATGTTAAGCATTTGAAGCACTCTTCCTGGGCCATCACAGTTAGGATAAGGAGCAGCGTACATCTCTATTCTGCACACACTCACAGTGAATCTGTTTTCTGAGCACAAACTGCAGACCCAACAGTGTGAACTGGACTTTAATGTGAGGAGAAAAGACTTGCATATTTAAAAATCCATTTAATTAGGTTATTTAACAAGAAGCTTCCATATAATTTTCAGTTGCAAATGATTAATTGAAAAGCAGATATCACGGTTCTGGACAGATGGCTCAGCAGCTAAGAATGCTTACTACTCTTTAAGAGAACCCAAATTTGGCTTTCTAGCATCCACATCAGGCAGCTCACATCGCCTCTAACTTCAGTTTTAGGGAACCTGACACTTTCGAGCCTCCATGGGTACCTGCACACATCTAGTGAGTAATGTTCATGCAGGCAGGCACACACACACATAAACAAATCAACACACTTTTTAAACAAGCAAACATCAAAAGAAACTCTAGTAAAATTGTATAAATGCCTGTCAAACAAGAACAAGCTTAATTAAAATTGTATAGTTGTGAACAGATAACCGTGTTTGGCAATATCTGTTCATATAAAAAAGGTATTTAGCAACATGAAACAAAACCTCATTCCCATCAGCATCAACAATCAAATATTTACCATAACTGTTGATAATAGGAAACACTAGTGAGACCAAATATGTTTCTTCTCCAATATTCCATTCTCCCCTCAGTAGATTTGTGTTTAAAATGTTACTCAGTTATTAGTATATTTAGAATTCAACCAGTAACATTTGAAAAAAGGATTTGTGTGTGTATGTGTGTGTGTGTGTGTCTGTACACACTGTGTGTATGTATGTGTCTCTGTGTGTGTGTACACATGAGTGCGTGCGTGTGCATCTAAGGAGGCCACAAGAGTGCAGACGATCCCCTGGGACTGGAGTCAGAGATGGTGAGAAGCCCCCATGTGGGTTCTAGGAATGAATCCTGAATACTCTTGAAGAGCAATAGTGCTTTTAACCATGGAGTCACCTCTCCATCCCCACTAATAGCATTTCTGTGCATGTTTTTACTCTTTTGATATATATATGTTCATATAATAATAAACATACATTATACACATATGATATACCTAACCCTGTCATTTGGCTGAAAACCCTAAATCTTTTCTACCTGGCCCCTCACTGAAAAGGGTTGCCCATCTCTGCTCTAAGGCCCACATAGTCAGCCTTGGGCCACCTAGGCACATCTGTCTTGTGCCACTCTTTTCCACACTGCCATTTCTGACATTCCATGACTTTGCTCCACAGGACCTTTGCACACGTCATCCTCTGTTGGCTGAGATGCTCTTTTGTTCTTTTCTATCTGTCCCCCCCCCATCCTGGTAAACTCATCATAACTTGGTTTGAACGCAGCTCCCTCTGGGACACGTCCTTGGCTCAGTTGTCTGCTGCAAGTCCTTTGCAACTAGATAATTTTCTTTGACATTTTTTTTCATGCTAGAATGTAAACCCCATGATGTAAAAATGACATCTCTCTAAAATTGGAAGCATCTAGGACCAAGGGCTGTGTAAGGCTAATAGTGAGGCTAATCGCACATTTATTAAATGGATGAGATGGATGATTGAAAAACAAAGCTGGATTCTCTTTTGAGCTGTAAATGTCTTGCTAATTAGTTTTGCTAATGCTTTCCCACACTTTGAAAACATCCCCTGCTTCAATGCAGTACCACACTCTGCTCTCTGTATTGACCATGCCACGTAAGCCCTGCCTCTCAGCCTCCTTGAACGAAACCATACCTTCTCCGTGACTGGGGATAATGATCCGAACACACTTTTACCTCATCATATCTGTGGGCTCCATCCCCAGAGCCGGGGCAAGGGTCATGAAGACCTGCTTCCTACAGCCCAGCTGTGACATTTCTTGCAAAGAATGGGTCATCTCAGCTGGCACATGCCTTTAATCCCAGCACTCGGGAGGCAGAGGCAGGTGGATCTCTGTGAGTTCCAGGCCAGCCTGGGCTACAGAGTGAGTTCCAGGACAGGCTCCAAAGCTACACAGAGAAACCCTGTCTCAGGGGAAAAAAAAAAAAAGAAAAGAACGAAAGAATAGGTTATCTCAGATTTTTGTTTTTTGTGGGAAGGAGGAGTCTGAGAAGAGAGATCAAGAAAGAAAAATACTGCCAATTTAACAACAAAGTGAGAGAACAAAATGTTTTCTCTCTTTTTCATGCATTTGATTTTGGGTGTGACTGATATGGGAAAGGAATCCCATCACCCATTTGGTCCTGGCTCCCGAGTGGTGAGCTAGGTCTGGGAGTAGATGTTGGATGTAGGTGCCTCTGGCTCTCCAGTCAGGAACTGTAAGCAGAATACTGGCTGTAAGCAGAGGTCTGGTGGCTGTCAGGATGCTGACATGCTAGAACCATCTTCAGCACCATCAACAGTAAGCTGAGCCTAGACGCTCCCAGTCCATCAGAGGACAGGCTCTGGAATGCAGGTCTGTAGCCAGCAGGGCCTCTTTCCTGATGCATTGGTTGCTTTGCTTGGGTTGCAGGGTTTAGGATTACTGATGCGCTGGCTTGGGATTGGCCTCTTTAAAGAAGTTCTGGAAGCCATGGGTTCTGGAAGCCATGGGTTCCCGAAGCATCTGTAAAATGGGCAAACAGGTCTGTCCTCATATTTTGCTGAAGTTAAACATACATCATCCATTGGCACAGGACTTCTAACCTGTGTGCTTAACAGGTATTAGCTATCATTATCACAGAGGCATTTGTATGTGCAGGTAAACACACACATGGTTTGTGTGTATGTGTGGAACCAGGGGCCACACTTGGGTATCATTCCATACTTGCAGAAACAGGGTGCTCTCACTGGCCTGGCACTCAACAAAGAGGCTAGACTTGCAGTGAGGCCCAGGGATCTGCCCATCTCAGTGCTGGGATTGTGTGTGCTTCTACGCCCAGCCAGCTACTTTTGTGTGGATTCTGGGGACTGAACTCAACAATTTGTTGATGACTTCTCTCTGTCCTTACAAAGTAATTTTGTGAGACCCTCCATCCTAGCTTGCCTTCATTGAATAGAAAAGGCCTGGGCAGTCATAAATTGAAAAGAAAATAAAGTTGATATTGGCTTCACAGTAGGCACACCATCTCCTCCATGGAGACTCTGCTAATTTAGGCAAAACAGATAGAAGTTGAGCTAAGTTAAATTATCTATGATGATACTAACCTCTGATGATGCTGAAGATGGTCCTAGAATGTCAGCATCCCGGCAGGTTGAAAACAAAATAAAACCCAAAACCACACAGTAAGAAAAATATGGCTGCCATGGAGATAGCTTCTTTCAGAGGGAAAAAAAAAAAAAAGGAACTAGAGACCCTCACTGACATGCAATGGAACTCTGGTTTTTATTTCTTTATTACAGGCTAATTCTTTTTTAAATAAACATTTTGTTAATAATAGCTCCAACTGTTGCAGATAAATTAACTGAATGACTCACTGCCTCATTAGGCATAGTTTGTATTCTCAGCTTTCACTAAGTCTTTAATTTTTCTCAGTGGATAGGATTTGGGGAAGCTGATGCCTGAGATTTAGTGGGGGGCTATCTTTGATGGAAGTATGTTTATTTGCCTGTCTTTAGTGGAAAGGAAAGGAGGCAATATTAACAATTAAAGACATAGTTTTAGGACCTAAAATGAAATGTTAGGGTTAAGATGACATGTCAAATTAACTTTTTCTGAAACTTCCTACAAAACACAGCACATATATTTTCCCCCAAACAAAGTCCTCAGACAACTACATACATATAGATGCATAAACATTGTATGGTTTCCATAGAAACGCTGCACCACGACTCTAGCACAGGCTGGGCAGGATTGTGTTCTGGTCCCACCTCTACCCTTCCTGTCTGTGTGTTCTTCCAAAGCTCTGAGCAAAGTTGTTATTTTCCTTCCCTTCCCTTCCCTTCCCTTCCCTTCCCTTCCCTTCCCTTCCCTTCCCTTCCCTTCCCTTCCCTTCCCTTCCCTTCCCTTCCCTTCCCTCCCTCCCTCCCTCCCTCCCTCCCTCCCTCCCTCTCTCTCTCTCTCTCTCTTTCTTTCTTTTCTTTTTCTTTCTTTTTTTTTTTTTCAAGACAGGGAGCCTGTCCTGAAACTCACTCTGCAGACCAGACTGGCTTTGAACTCACAGTGATTCACCTGCCTATGCCTCTCAAGTGCTGGGATCAAAGGTGTGCGCCACCACTGCCAGGCTCTAAGCAAGCTTTTTAAAAATACTAAGTGTCAGCCGCCCACCACTGCATCATCATTCTCTTCTGAAGAGATTCTGGGGAGAATCACTGAGCTGGAGAGCAAGGCCAGAGGTTTTTTATTTCAGCTCCATTTGATATTTCTGTCTTGGTTAAGAATATAGAGTTTAAAATCTCCATGGGAAGAGTTCTCATACTGTTGTATGACATTTTGTTTGTGTTCTGACAAATAAAGCTTGCTTGGAGGTCAGAGTGCAGAGCTAACCACTTGTTAAACCATAGAGGTCAGGCAGTGGTGGTACACACCTTTAATCCCAGAATTTGGGAGGAGAAAGCAGGAAGATCGGAGTTCAAGGCCACCCTGGGATACACGAGATTGGAACAGTCTAAAAGAGAAACAGAGCCAGGCAGTGGTGGCTCACACCTTTGATCCCAGGACTTGGGATCTCATGCCTTTGATCCTACCACATGAGAGGCTCACACCTTTAATCCCAGCACTAGGGAAGTGGAGACAGGAATATAAGGTGGATGGAGACAGGATCTCACTCCCCATTCGGTCTGAGGATTCATAGAGACAGCATCACCCCCATTCAGTCTAAGGATTTATAGAAATATGGTCTCCCCAATTCAGGCTGAGATTTTGTAGAGGTAAGAAGTTTCTAGTGGCTGCTTCTCTGATCTTTCAGCTTTCATCCTCCATATCTGACTCCAGGTTTTTAGCGTTAAGACTAATCAGGATCATGCTTTACTTTCTGTCTTGGTTAAGAATGTAGTTTAAAATATCCATGGGAAGAGTTCTCATAGTTTTGTTTTGCTTCTCTCTTTCTCTGTGTGGTTCATGACCAACTCTGTCTCTCTAGAAGTGTGGCTGTCTCAGCTGAGTTCCTTTGCCTTTCTTGGTCTCTGTTGAAGATACTGCTACCTATCTTTCCCAGGTCCTCATGTATATTAGAGACCCAATGGGAAAAGATAACAACCCATAAGCCCTTGTATCTAATGTCACATCTTCTACTCAGGATCTCTACTATCTCCTTTATTCTGAAGCTGTTTATTATGTATCATGTAGTGATGGAGATGGAGGCCATGCCTTCAGAAGCCTTGAAAGCAAATGTGTTCTGTGTGAACAGCCTTGTAAAAAAAATGTAAAAAATGCTATAAAGGAAATAAAAACGTTGGTGAGGAAAAGAATATTGGGAAAGAAAAGGGGGGGGGGCACGTATTGAATAGGGCAGCCAGGGAAGGTATCCCAGAGGATGTGGCATTTTATGAGTCCCATAGACCAGGAGGTAGCTAGACAGCAAATCTGTAGGTGGACCCATCTGGCAGAGATAGGAACTGGTGCCAAGATCATTAGGTGGACAGGAACAGGCAGGAGGCAGGGGTGGGGCTAGGGCAGAGCTAGTAGACCATGAGGGACAGAATGTGAAGTTTTTAGGTTTTGTTCTTATATTTACTTGTTGAGGTGTTGGAGACGGAACCCAGGGCTTTGTATGTTCTAGGCAGCTGCTAGATCCTTGGACCACAGGTTTGGGTACCACCATGTGTTTTGGACATCATGGGTTTAGTGTCGTGATCCTCAGGTCAGCGGTAGCACTTGGGGGTTTGTAGGGATGAAAACTCCCATGGCTACTAAATCAGAAACCATGGATGAGCCTCAGTGGTCTGCGGGAGTTTCCCGGGCTTCGGGTCTGGCCTGGATGCTGTGTGATTATCTATCCATCTGCACAGAAGAATCATCTAGAAGCTTAAGGAGCTCTGAATGTTGGGACTCCTCCTTCTGCTTTTCATCTTCAAGACATCTTTAGTTGGGGATTAGCTCCCTTAGATCTTGGGCAGGTCCCAGGGTGAGCCTAGGCCAACAGAAGCTGGACCCATTGCTCCGCTGCCTTCTGAAGACAACAGGCCCATGAAGTAGCCAATGCCCTGGGTCCGGGGAGCAGTGATGACAGCGGGTATTAAGATGCTGGGTTTCGCCTTTAATCCCAGCACTCCGGAGGCAGAGGCAGGCGGATCTCTGTGAGTTCGAGGCCAGTCTGGTCTACAGAATGAGTTGCAGGAAAGGCACCAAAACTACACAGGGAAACCCTGTCTCAAAACAACAACAACAACAAGAAGATGGTGTCACACAACAGGGAAGTACGTGGACGGCTTTAAACATATTTTGGTGAAAAATTCAACATGTCTCTTAGATTGATGGGGGCAGGAAGTGGCACTTAAGTTCAACATCAGCATTACTTAATCTTCCCTCTCTCTCCTGCTTGTGGGTAGCCGGCACCTAGAGACCTTGGGACGGTGGCTATTATGGAGAATAGGGACCACAGCAGTCCACCTTCTCGCTCTGCCTGGCAGTGAAGGCTGTGATGACGGTAGCAAGTTCAGAACAGTCTGTTTCTCCTGAGGCCTCTCTCTTCCTTCCTCCCACCTCCCTCCCCTATTGCCACTCCTCTGTGCTCTTTATCCAAGACTGCAAGTCGGAGAATAACCAGCAGGGGGCAAGCAAGACTCAGAAATATGCTTGCAGGGAGCAAGGCAGGTCTAGGAGGTTTGCTGTTTATCAGGTAGAAAAGGATTTGCTGGGAAATCAGAATCACTTTACCGAGCGAGCAGCTTCTACACTGTGCAGGTGCATTGGATGTTTCTCATCTAGTCCTCCTTAGGTGCCCTGACATTACACATTCTCAGGGTTAGAAGTGACTTGGCCAAGCAGAGGCACAACTGGACCTGGCCTCCAGTCTGCCTCTAGAAGCTTCTCAGCGGCAAATGCAGGTTCCCCAGTAGCTCCTTGCCAGTGGTAGTGAGTGCTTTGGTGCTCTTGGAAGAAAGCAGTGGAAGGTAGTGTCCATAGCTCAGTAAGCAAAGGCTGTGGAGTCAGGCTCCCTTGACTTTTACCAAACACTGGCTGTGTGATGGCGAGTGAGTGACTTGGCCTTTCTGAGATTTCCACAAGTCTAAAGTGAGGTCACATGTGAGGTAACAAGCTTGTGGTGAGGTGGTCTTATGGAAGTGACCGAGACCCCTGCCTGCCTTTTCAATGAAAAGCCTCTTTTTCTGACCTAAATGATAGGTGGGTAACAATTTTGAGACCTCTACGGCCTGTGTTTTCCATAAGCACCTTCCGTAGGCAGAGCATGCTCTCTGTGTGTCCCTCCCAATCAGCAAGTCCTAGCCACGCATGGCTTTAAAGCGCTTGGTACCTAGGTGGTGTGTGAGACTGAAGCACTAAATTTAAAATTTCAAACACAACGAATTTAACTATCAATGACCCTGTTTGCCTAGTGGCCATGCCACTAATAGTGCAGGTCTAAAATGCATCTAAGTTCAAAAACCGACATATCCCCGAGAAATGTGACATAAAATAAACTATGCTCACCATTTGTAGCCTGGTTAACAGCGAGGGGTTTGATGCATTTGAGTTTAGAAGAAAGAAATATAAGAAGAGCAATCTATAAGCAGTGTTCTGGTTTGTGCTTGCCAGGTTTTGTGAATGGGGGGGGGCTTTCCTAAGGGGACCCTCCCAAGCAGAGCTCAGCAACTGGAGGGGCTAGATGCTATGGGTAGTTAGTTATATGTGTTCCCCTCTCAAGCAGAGTTCTTTAAATATTTCTCCACCTTGTATTTGGCGAGACAAAAAACCAATCCAGTGTGTGTTCAATGCAAATTCCCCTCACACATTTGCTGACTAAAGACATCTTCCTGTCGGAAGCCACTCACTTCAGTTTGCTTTTATAATTTTATAGACAGATGCGATCACAGAAAATCCTTAAAGGTTTCCAATGTGAATAATAAAATAATTGGGCCCCCTGAACAGAGTAGTTCTCGGCTTTGGGATTGTTCCTGTGGGTATCTGGACTTGGCCTTTAAGCAGTGGCCATGGGTCCTGTCTGCAAGGCTCCCCTGGCAGAGGTCAGAGGTCAGTTTGCACTGGGGACATTGTTATTCAAGTCTCCCTGAGGGGTACTCCTCTGACACCCTCAGGGGCAGTTTGTCTCCAGTTGTGTAAGGACCGCTGAATGAAGGGCACAACATTCCAGGCACATTCTCGAATGTGCACAGTATTCCTTGCAGTCAGACGCCCCGAGCTGCTGGCTTGCCCCTCATCTGGCCCTGGCCACTGTCCTCCAGAGGCATTCTTGCTGCTTGCTCACCAGGTCCTGCTCCCCTGGGCGCCCAGTCAGATCTTCCTCATGTCATTCCTCATCTCCCCAGGGACTTGCATGCTCTCTGGGTGCCCTGGCTACCAGGCATAGCCCCAATCACAGTGACTGGAGCAAGATGGATGGCCCCATCTTGTAGTAGAAGCCCAGGCATCTGCAGACTGACTTCTCACTGCTCCCCACACCTTAGTGTGCCCTCCACATCCCCAAACAGTGTGTCCTATTCCCTAGAATTCTAGCAACCAAGCAGCTATGGCAGGTCCGTAAGATGTGTGTAACTGCTGTCAATGAGCTAGACCTCATAGGACTCTGAGGCTCTGCAGGGCACGGGAACCTTCTGCCAGGCTCAGCTGGCTCCTTCTTGAAATGACCTGGTGACTGGGTGGGTTTCCTGTTCCTTTATTGCTCCTTAACATCAGGGTCATTGCCTCTGTAGCCCTTAGGAACTGGTCCACTCCATCCTGTCTCAAGGGAGAGGGGAAAGGATCTATCCTCATCACATTCTGGCCTTGGTATCTTAGAATTTTCCACTCCAGGCACCCTTGTCTGCCCAGGGTGACTGATGATTGGTCATAGCCCTTTGGTGTTGAACTGGGCTCAGTCAATGCAGAGTCAGGGGGACTTGGGGAAGAACAGCAAGAGGGTAAAGATTCTTTGACCCTGACTCAGCCAGGCAGTGTCCACAGACAAAGGTCTCAGCTGCTTTCAGACTGCTTCTACCTCTTCTCTTACGGGTACCAACCACCGCTTCCTTCTCTTGTTCTTCATCCTCAGAGCATGCAGAACTTCTGCCAGCTGCAGGGCATGCTGCCTCTGCCCCTGAATGCCTGCTTCTTCTAGTTCCCTAAGGTCTCCTGGCACATGGCCTCTCTAAGTCCTTATTTAACCTTCAGTTAGCCTAGCTTGAGGGGCTCATCTGGCCTTCTCAGGTCCCTCACTGATAACCTTGCTTTGGCATATTGATATAGTCTGCTTTGCTGTATTTCTGTTCTTGGTTGTTCTATGAACCTTCCTATTGACATTTCCTTCTCCTATTTGGGGTTGAGATATTTGCTGAATCTCCCACCATCTTGAGTGTCTTGGTTCTAGTCTTTTTATGTAAAAATACACCCATCCTCCTTCCCCTTCCTCTGTGTGTCCTGTCCTTCATTCTCTCTCCCCTGACATCCTTCCCCCTGGCCAGTTGTGCATATAAACACTGGAGTTGGACCGCCTTGGCAATTTCCAGGTCATCTACCTACTGATGTTGTGATATAGACTCTTGTACTTACATTTTCACAGCTGGTAGACAGGGCTAGTGGTGTGGATTGTCACAACAATTAGGCAGCATCTCAAGCCTCCATTTTTACCTTCCAATGTCTTAACTCAGGTTTCCAAAGACTCACTTTCTTGCCTTTCTACCTGATCTCGGTCCTTAACCGTGGTCCTGAAGCAACCTTGTAAGTGCTGATCATGGGAGAGGGGAGAGGGGAAAGGGGAGAGGGGAGAGGGGGGAGGGGAGAGGAGAGAGGGGCTTGCTCTAACCCCAGCAGCCCTGCTGGCCCCAGGACTCTTTCTGCTCTTGTCAGGCATGACTGATTTCTGTGGCCAAAAGCTCAAAATAGGAGTTTTGAAGTTAATTTCTATGTAACTAGACAAAGTAAAATATTCCTGGAGTCTACAAGCAAAATACTCATGGGGGGACCCACCCCCACTTTTTCCCCAGGGTACTCATGAGTAGGGAGAAGTGAGAAATATTTGGATAGAAATATAGAGAGGAAAGAGACAGACAGAAACACAGAACAGCCTGGGGGAGGGGGCTGGATCAAAACTCACCAGCCCCTTCTGTCTCTTCTAAAGGGCTTTTATAGTAATGCCAAGGGGTGGAGCAAAAGACCTCCCCCAGCACAGCTAAGTGCAGACCATCCCAAACACCTGGTTACCATGCACGTGGGCAATCCATCCCCTTATGCAGCTCTGCTGTGTAAAGCAAGCTCAGATCTCACTAGGAAAGCTTTGTGGGCCTCCACAAATACTCATATTAATTTTACATTCTGAAAATGTACAGGTCTTGGGTTAGCCTACACTGAGAAGCTTCAGAGGCCTCCATCCTAGTAAATAACCCAAGAATGATAAAAAGGTGTCTTTCCCTCAGCAGTGGAAGACTTGGATTGTGTCTGAAAGTGATGTCCTCAAAATCTATTACATCCCCAAATCAATACTCCTTGTATTGATGATAATTAGAGTCAATGCAGAGTCCCCACCTGGAGAAGCACACCTGCATGCAGAGCAGGTTTTGGAAACATCACCTTTGCTTGTCTTTACAACCTAGTAAGAAGTGAGAGAGTAGGAATACCATTTTTTTTTTTTTAATTTTTGATTTCCCACAGTGTAACTTCCAAAGCTCTGGCCTGGTCCCAAGAGCCCTGGAGGCTTCTCAGCAATGCAGTTCTGGGCCCCTGAGTGAGACAGGTTTCACTGCTTCCAACCTGAGCCTCAGACTCCTGTTGCAGAGGTGAATGTTTTCACATTCACCGGCCCCCCTCTGACTCTGAAATGTCATAACCACTTAGTGCTAATTCCATTGGTGAGGATATGTTATTATGGTTAGGAACAGTTCACTTTTTTAGTAGAACAGATGGATGAGGTTAATAAGAATAGTTAATTTTAAAAGATTGAATTCTGAGTAGACATTTTGTTATGAATTAAATTATGGGGAGTGATAATTTTGTCACTCCAGGACCTGAAATATGTTCACTTGCTGCATGCACCAAGTGAGGGGAAGTTTTTTTAAAGTCAGCTCAACAGCACTACCTAGGGGCAAGGATAGCCCACTTCCTAAGTGTATGAGGGAGACAAATTCAGGTGCACTCTCATGTGGCATCATGGGTCTTTTGTCTTTGTCAATTTAGTGCCCCTGCAATGGGTAAGAAAATGTACATTATAAAAAATATCCCACGGGGTGGGCACGCCTTTAATCCCAGCACTCGGGAGGCAGAGGCAGGCAGATCTCTGTGAGTTCGAGGCCAACCTGGTCTCCAAAGCGAGTTCCAGGAAAGGCACAAAGCTACACAGAGAAACCCTGTCTCAAAACACCAAAGTCAATAAATAAATAAATAAATAAATAAATAAATAAATAAATAAATAAATGAAAAATAAAATAAAAAATAAAAATGTGTCCCTACTATTTTTGACTGTTTTATCTACCTATGTCTTTTCCTTGCTATCCCTGAGAATGCCTTGTGACTTTCACAAGAACATAGCCCAGGTCAGCATGCATTTGGTGCGTTTTTGCCTTTCCATTTCCTCCCATTGTTTAGGTAATAAATGCTCAGACATGATCATGTACAAGCCTCTGCTACAGGGGTCTGTGCTGATCCACAAACCCACAGATGGTTTGTGTAGTCTATCACTGTGTGTTCCCATCACTGTGCCTTCTACTCTGTTTCCTGGCTCTCCCACAGAGGGTGAATCTTTTTCCACATTAGATAATGCTTCTTTGGGAACACCTCCTGGTCTTCAGTGTCCCCCCTAACAACCTCATGTCCAGATCCGTACTTTCAGACCGATGTTTGGATGTTGGACATTGTTAAGAGTCTCCTTGGACCTGGCATACAAGTCAGCTTGGTTGTTTGCCACAAGCAACGATTTTAGGACCTAGTAGGCACTGACAATAAAGTTCTATGTGCGCTATGTCCAGATGTGGAATATCTCCTGAATGAGGAATTCTGAAACACCATCTATGTTCCAAGTAGCAGTGCAAGCCTGCAACAGAGGGCTTAGGATCATTGCTGCTCTTGGTACTTCTATGAAAGAAAGGAATTAGCTTGCCAATCTTTTTAAGTGCCATTCTCTGGTCCCTCCTAAGGCCCAACTTGAAACTGACTCCTAGGAGAGGGGCTTTGGTCAGTGCTCACCTGGAGTTAAGAAAGGCAGAGTCCAAACTGAGGTTTTCAAAAGTGGAGCACTTGTTTGGGACCATGGAGTTTGAAATCCTGGAACCTGAGTCTAGCATTCCACTCTCTGCACAGGCTTTTAGTGGGAAGTTCTCTCTAGGTTAGTTTTATTGTCATACTTTATAAATGAGTTAAAGTTGTCTGCAATGGATCTTTCTAGATGTCCCAAGTGTATTTCCAAACACTATTTCATAATTGGACTGCTGTAGAAGCTTTGGTAATGCATGGCCCTATCTGGAAGCCTTGTCTGGCTCGCTCTTCTAGAGACTGCCATGACACTGTGCAGGTATCTCTCTCCCATTCTCTGATAGGAATGGGAGTATGTTGACAGGACTGCATGTGGAAACTCAATGACATTAAGAAGGCTCCATTGTCATAATTTTATTCTTGACATCGCCTCCATTGAAATCTGACAGCTTCTTGGTTCTGTTACTGTTTGTCCATTTTGGAATTGTCTTACAGACTGAAACCTCAAGGAACAAAACTTTTCATGTTGGCGAGTTGGTGTCAGTTCCCTTACAATGCTTGCCTCACTGATACATCCTTATTGTAGTAGCAAGTGTGTGATGTGTGTGAGGCTTCAGAAATCATGGTGTCTTCTGATAGCCCAAGTCAGGGGGCCACATTAAGAAATATGAATTTATGTAGACTACTCTTAATTATGAAAGTTATTCCTACTTAATGAAAATTATGTGACACTCCTGGGGATTATCAGAAGAGTGATTGAAAACAAAACCTTTAGTCACCTTTATGCTAATCTCTCATCTGAGTTGACAAACTGTAACCTCTGGTGACTTGTCCCTTCATTTGCTCTAAATATCTAGGTATCTGCTGAAATGACCTTGTGATATGCTAGAAGTAGTGAAGGAATGAACAATATTGCCCTTTTCAGACTCTCGATGATCATTGTCAGAAAGATTACGAAGGTTTTCCTGCTTCTCGTTAGTTTTTCAGGGATTTCCCCCTGTTTGTATGTGTCTGAGAGCATTTCATTTTGTCATTCTGAATAATCCCCAAATGCTAGTCTTCTCAGAAATGATTGGCTTCTCCTGGATCACTGGCAGTCAGTGCTGACAAGACAACTTCTTTCTTTCTAGAGGGTTCTCTCATGTTCTGTATGCACTGCAAGATGGAGGTTCAATATTCAGAGGTAACTGAATAGTGATTGGATGGGGAAAGACTATGTATAGGGGAGAATATTTTATCTTCAAGGTAGTTGGTGAGGCTAGCTGACACCGGAGCAACCATAAGTTAGCTGCTAGAGCGACAAGCAGTGTTTCATAGAAGGCTTCTAGATACAGAGCTCTCAATATTGGTCATCAGAGTGGAGTGCTCTCAGTAATGTTGGTACATCAGTATGCAGATACTTCTCTCCTTTGTCAGGCAATATCATATTGCCTTGGTGGTATGAGCTTTTGAGTATGTAAGGCACCCTCACAGCCACAGTGCAGGCTGTAGCATATGGGATCCCCTGTGACCTCCATGTGAATACTCTGTCCTCTATCTGGCCTCTTGAGTCAGGTGGCAGATCTAATTTTGATCATAATTCCCCATGATAATTAACCGATTGGTTGCCATGGTGGCATTCTGACATCTGAGGATGACACTGATGCTGGTGGGTTTCTAGGAGAGTTCTGTGGACAATGGACACTGGGTCCTGCCATGGACTGGGTTGGAGTGTGAGCTTATTTTCTTTGTAGCTCACCAAGTTCTGGCTATGCCAGAGGTCTAGTTCTTTCTAGATAAGGTATCATGAGATGCTTCATAAGATGTTAGATCTGTGAGCATCTTATAGCTAGACAAAGTCTACCTGTGAAGAAGATAACAGATGCCATCTTGGGGAGGAACTGAGGAGGTGACATTTGTTTTATTAGAACTTTATTATGAAAAGCTTGCAAATATAATATGCCATAAAGCTAACAAGACCCAAAATCTGTACACCTCAGTGAACTTCTATACAGTTAGAACAGGCATTCTGAAGGTGTGGAACTTCACATTGGATTTTACATTTTGCTATTTAATATACTTTATGCAGTTAACCATGACCACACCCCCCATAAAAATGACCATTAGAAATAGGAAAGCAGTTAACTTTATATCTTCTCTCAGGGTTAATGGTCTATTTCTGACACTCAGTCCTTTATTGCAAGTACTGTTGCTTAAGGGATCTCTCAATTTGTCCAAGTTTATTTCCAGTGTTTGGAAATAAGATTTCTGTGGACTCAACTGGGGGTTTCTCTAAAACTTGGATACTGCATATGGGATGGCAGGGACAACATTTTCCTACCTTTGCAAAAAACCATGTCCAGCATACTGTTATCTTTAGAATTAAAACCATTCATACTCCAGTAATCAGTTGCTGGTTTTGTCCTCAACTTTTTCAGGTCAGGTGTAGCTGGGAATTAATGAATTTACCCATCCTGGTGGAGACTACTTATTGCGTAATCTTTTTTTCTTTGTTTGTCTTTTAAAAGCATGATGATAGTCCATCTCTATCACTGGGCATGAGATGCTCTTGGGAAAATGTGACCCAATGGAAGTGGTATTCTCCAGCTGAGGCCATTCTTACCTGCTGACAGCATTCTCACAGTTGAAAGAACAAATTCTTTGAAGGGAGAAATCTGATGCATTTTCTGGTCTGCAAATCTGTTATATGTGTCAAGTTAAACTTCTCAGGCAATGTTTCAAGTGATAATGAGTCACAAGAAGCTAATATACAATGATTGTGCAAATGAGATTACCAGTGGGGAAGGTTCTTTGTTCCACAGTTGTAGGTGTGTTACTGTGGTCACCTTAGTTACTGCAAAGTACAATAATGATACAGTACACACATGTAAAAAGGAGGAAGAAAAGTTTTGGGATAGTTCTGGGTTTAGTCAGGTATCAACAGTAAAATTGGACCCTACCATACTGTATTAGTCAGGGTACTCTAGAGTCACAGGACTTACAGAATGTATCTCTAAATATTTCTTCTCTGTCTTTATTGTTATGACTTAATGGCTGTACTCCAACCATGTCTAGCTGTGAATAAAGACAACAAGAGTCCAGTTAATTGCTCCATCCCATGAGCCTGGGTGTCGCAGCTGGAATCCTGTATGTGCTCGCATCCCGAAGAAGTAGACTCCATGCCGGGGAAGACAGGGGCAAGGCAAGGACAAGTAGGCTAGGCACAAACACACACCTTCTTCCATTGTCCGTTCAGCAGAAGGTGTGTCCCAGAGTAAAGGTCCAGACTGCAGATCCAGATCAAAGGCATGTTGTCTTGTTGCCTCAAGCTCTGGACCAAAGATGTACTCTCCATTTCTGGATTATAGTTCATTTCAGAGACAGTCAAGATTGACAATGGAGATTAGCCACCACACATGCTTTATTTAGAATTTGCTAGAACACACAGACTAGGGAAAAGCTGATAACTTGGAAAGAGTAGGGTTCTCCAGGAGCTCCAGTCTGTAGAGGACTTTCTGTACCAGGAATTTCTTGTTCATCAGTTCTTTAAAGGATGAAGTGTTTCCCAGACCTTGTCATGGTTGGAGATTTCCCCAGGAAGTGGACACTGACAGGGTTGGATGTAAGATTTTAATTTAGGATTATTCTTTACCTCGTGCTTCGTTAGTAGGGATTTTAAAGGTCAGGATCAGGGAACTTGACCTTCACTATGGGGAAGAGCTATCTCATTCCTTCAATTGTCTCCATAGGGATCTCTGGAGTAAAAATGGCCTCAAGTTGTGATGTGTTGGCCTCAAACAAGGTCTTGATACTCCAGTAAGTGGGTGTGGGTTGCTCTTAAAGGCTTCACCTAGGGCAAGTGGCACTCTGGAGTCAAGGCCATCCCTTTCTGAATACATTATCACAGCTGGAGAAGGAGGAAGATACCCTTTGACTGGAGGAGAGATCATGATGGATTTCCATATCTACTATTAAAAACCTGAAAAAGCCATATCTCATCTCAAAGAGATTACTATATAGTTTATTTTCATGCCAAACACCAGTGACCAGATTTATGTTGCCACAAATCCAATGTTGCAATGTGTTACATGTCATTTTTATTGTAATAGAACAAGGAAAGCCATAAATATATTTTAACCCATTGAGTCCCAACTAGTGCTGTGTGTGTTCCACTGTGGAGTGGGACACTCTTCAAATGTGGGGGTCAGAGAGAGGTCAACATCATCTTGGCTACAAACTCTTAGATCTTCAATGGTGATCTGCCCTGCATGTGATATTCTGGTGTAATAGTGGTTGGTTACTCCAACAGTGTTTGTGCTACTATCTGATTGGATTTAAGGCCCACTTCAGGGGATAGAACCATGACTGACACTGCTTGATGGCCTTGAACCTGAGTCTAAATAAGCCTAGGGGAAAACCAAATATCTTTGCCTATCAATGAAAGGTAGTGATAAAATGACTCTGCATGACATTCTTCTGTCTCCTTTGTACAGTGTTTCAGTCACCATCAGAGACACTTTCTCCTCTAGTAGAGGAGAACTAATACAGAGATCCACAACTGGACCATGTAGAGAGTTAGATGTTGGAATTCTCATCCTGCATGGGATGTCTTCCTCAAGCCCTTCTGCTCAGGGATCAGGATCTATGCAAAGAGGAGGTGGAAAGGTTGTAAGAGCCAGAGGGAATGGATGACAGCAAGGGAAACAGTGTCTTCTCGACACAGCAGGACTGATGCATATATGACCTCAGACTGGAGCAGCATGCACGGGGCCTGCACGGGTCCAAGCCATGGTGCAGCAGCCTCAGATTCGCCTGCTGAAAATCAACACCCCTGAGAAGAAACTGACTCTACATTATGCTTGTTGGTCCTGGGACATAAGGGACTAGAAGTGAACTGAACAGAAATAGTTTTAACTCTAGTGATCTTCAGGGTTAGAGCTCCTGGTCCTGAAACTCCTGAAGGTAGAAAGCAAATGCCATTTGAGTGGGTCACTCCTGCATGTGTTCTTCATAGTGATACAGTACAGTTTAAAGTGGTTGAATCAAAAATTCTGCCTATATGGATGGAGTGCTATCTCAGATCCCACCCCCTCTCCTGGCCCCTGATCTACACCTCCTCCAGAATTTAGCGTTTATAGAGCACTCTGCCTTGTTGGTTGAGGCAGGTAATGGGTAGATTCCATGGATTTTGGTCATTCCTGTGCCTTTTCCATGGAATTGGATGTCTGGTCCCTTTTTGCATTGGATGCTGTGTTTTGGGTTTGAATGTTCCAAGTAATTAGGGAGAAGAGGGGGTGAAGCTTCTGAACCTAGGATAATTACTAGGATGTATGTGTTGGGTTAAAACTAAGCCCTGGTACTGCTTGGGTTGAAAGAATTCAGGACAGCCAACTTTATCCACAAATGGCTATACAGCCATGTAGAGGAAGGTAGAAATCTTTTTTGTTTTTTTGTTTGTTTTCATTTTTCTTTATTAAGAAATTTTCTACTCACTCCAATGCTATCCACAGATCCCCCTCTTCCCACCCCAGCCCTCTTTTCCAAGCCATCCTGCATCCCCACATCCCCCAAATCGAGGACTCCCATAGGGAGTCAGCAGAGCCCAGCACACTGAGCCTAGGCAGGTCCAAGCCCCTTCCCATTGCACCAAGGCTGTGCAAAGTGTCACACCACAGGCACCAGATTACAGAAGCCTGCCCACAGACCAGGGACAGATCCCAATCCCCCTGCCTGGGTGCCCCCCAAAAGATTCAAGCCAAACAACCATCTTCTGTATCCAGAGGGCCTAGTTCAGTCCCATGGGGGCTCCACAGCCACCAGTCCACAGTTCATGGGCTTCCACTAGTGCAGGTCCTCCCATCATGATCTTGACATCCCTCGCCTGCAGTATCTGTCCTCTCTCTCATCAGTTGGATTCCCAGAGCTTGGCCTGGTGCTTGGCTGTGGATTTCTGTATCTGCCTCCATCTGTCACTGGACAAAGGCTCTATGATGACAGCTAGGTTATTTGCTAGGCTGGTCACCAGAGTAGACTGGTCCAGGTACCCTCTGGACCACTGCCAGCAGACCAAGGTGGGGTCAACCTTGTAGATTCCTGAGAGCCTCCCCAGCACCCTGCCTCTTCCTATTCCCATGATGTCCTCATCTGTCATGGTATCTTCCTCCCTGTCCTCTCTCTCTGTCCCTGTTCCAGCTTGACCCTCCCATTTTCCTGTGTTCTCATCCCCCACTCCTCCCCCTCTGCCCCCCCCCCCCCCCACATCTCACACCCAGTCCACTCATGTAGATCTCATCCACTTCACCTTCACAGGATCATCCATGTGTCCCTCCTAGGGTCTTTTCCTGTTAGCTAGCCTCTCTGGAGTTGTGGGTTACAGTCTGGCCATCTCTTCCCTCCCATTTAGTATCCACTTATGAGTGAGTACATACTATGTTTGGAGTCTGGGTTACCTCATTCAAGATGACATTTTCTAGATCCATCCATTTGCCTGCAAATTTCATAATGTCATTTTTTTTTTCACTGCTGGGTAGTGCTCCATTGTGTACATGTGCCATATTTTCTTTATCCATTCTTCAGTTGAGGTGCATCTAGGCTGTTTCCAGGTGGTAGAACTCTTTTTGAGCTTTCCACTGATGTCTGTACTGGAGTTAAACCATCTGAAATGCTAGCAATGCTAGCCATGGAAAGGAGCAGCCTTGAATCTGTGGCCATGGCAGATGTAATTGGCCATCCCATTTTCTTATGAAACCTGCCTGGGCTAGCCTCCACTTCACTGACATTCTACTTCAGTCCCTGAAAGTTTCAGGGGTTTGTTGCATTTCTGCTGGTTGGTGCATTTAAAATTCCTACGGTCATGTCGGAAGAGAGACTAACCCTCTGAAATATGGCCCCCGGCAGGACTATGGTATATTATAAAACAGACTTGGTGCTGCCCTCTAGTGAGCGATGCTTCATAGGGCTTTGCTGTGATGGAGACCAAGAGGCTGAGTGCTGTGCCCATCACAATCAACATATTGGCACATGTACTTATCATATCTGATATGTCTCTACATGGTACGTGGCTTCAGTCACCATCATAGCTACCACACACAGGCTTAAATTATACACTAGAGCTGTGTTCAGTGCAACCACTGGTTAAAGAACATGTTCTAGACTTCAGGGAGAAGCTTGAGATGCTGAGACTACCACTCCATGGAAAGGGGCAAGGGACCTCAAATAGGACCGTCCTCATCAGAAGATTGCACACATGGCAGGTTAGCACACTGCAATGACAGTGAAGGGCTGACTCTGCCTCCTCATTCTGAGACTTTCACCCTTCCTCAGAACTATGAGTTGGGTCATTTTCAGTGGTGGGGCTTGTGTCTGAAATCCACCCTGTGGAGAGATGGTGTCTTCCCTGTTTCAAAGGGATGTGCTTTGTGCCTGAGGCTGAGCGGCCATCTGAAGTGGTCCAGTGGAAGGAAGGCCATCTGAGGCCTGAGAAAGAGGACATTGCTATGAGGACGGGGTGCGAGGGGCAGTCACGATGCTGACGCAACCTCTTGCATCTTCGGCTCTGAAATGTCAGCATCCTTGGGAGAAGAGTGATGGGCACCTAATACATCCCCAAGTCCCCAGTGTTCACCTTGTGTTGAGACATTCCATCTTCCATGGTTGATGCACTTAAAGTAGTACATTTTTTCAGGTCTTTTCTCCCTTCTTCCAAGAAACACCATCTAGAATGGGATGATTCAGACTTTGGAAAAGGAAGTCTGGTTGTTTGTTAATATTAAGTGCTGCTTTTTTTTTTTTTGCCTTTAATCTCCCTTAAGGAGTGCAGTTGTAATTATGGGAAAGTTGTAAGGATAAGACTAAGGGGAAAACATAGTTGGAATACAACCCATGAAAATAACTGTTTTTAAACACATTAAAAAAAAAAGCTTTCTTTGTATTTAAATCTGTTTATTTAAAGAAAACGTCTAAATAGCTGACTGTGACAATAGTTTGTATATCAAGAGAAGCTCATAGTGAGGCCAGGTGTGTTAACTCAATTAGCAGAAGGATAGCCAGAATGTAGAGACCAGCCTGGGCTACATATGGAAACACTTTCTCAAACTTGCTATCCATTCAGAACCTTTCTTCATGGTCCGACACCAAGAAGAGTCAGTATTGTCTCAAGACTGTAACTAGTTCTGTCTCAACTCCCACGGGAGCGTGGAAGCAGTGTGCTAGCAGCCTTCAGCCCAAGTGTGCACTGAGATGGGGTGTCAGCTGACCCATATGCTCCCCTTGGAGGATGACTATGATCCATCCAGAAGATGTTCTCAATGTTTTCAAGATGGATCCTAGATTTGTGGAGAACAGAGAGAAGTATAAAGCCATTAAAAAGAAAATTCTTGATGAAGGAGACAGTGATTTAAACACAGACCAAGAAGCTGGAAGTGGTGAAGTCAGGGAGGAAGAGATGAGGGAGGACAAAAATGTAACAGTTCTCGATAAAACAAATCAATTTAGTCTCATTTTGCCGTACAATATATCATGCTATTCAGTCCAGTGTAGATGCTGAAGAATGTGCACACAAGGTGCTGAAAATGAAGTTGGCTGAGAGCCAAACACAAGAGCTGTGCAGAGTGATTGTTGATTGCTGCGCCCGGCAGAGGGCGCACCAACAACTTTTCAGCTTGTTAGGTGGGCGGTTGTGCAAGCTGAGAAGAGAATACCCAGAATCCTTTATGAGGCTACTGCGAGAACAGTATGACAGGATCCACTGCTTAGCAACTAACAAACTGAGAAGCATTGCTGAGTTCTCTGCTCACCTTTTGTGCACAGACTCACTTCTGTGGAGTGTTCTTGACTGCATGAAGCTTAGTGAAGAAACAACATCATCCAGTAGAATTTTTCTCCAAGTAATTTTCCAGGTGCTCTGTGAATACATGGATCTTCCTAAACTGTATACAAGGTTAAAAGCTGAAACTCTGCATTATTGTCTGAAGACTATAATTAGTTCTGCATCAGCTCACCTGAGGACTTGGAAGAAGTGTGCTAGCAGCCTTCCACTTAAGTGTGCACTGTGATGTGTGTCAGCTCAGGGGTCAGCCTTCTGACCTGTGGTTTCAGCAGTGACACACACCTCTGTCTAGTGCTGAGACTGAAGTCAGTTGAGGGCTTTGTTTCCCCTCCATATTGGAAGCTCTTCCTCTTCATTATGCAGACTTCTAAAACTGCCTTTCCTTTGAATCTGAGCAGTCTAAGTGTGGAGGTTTGGATGAAAAGTTCCCCGTAGGCTCATACATTTGAATGCTTGCCATTAGGGACTTGTTTATCTGCTGCACGGTGGCTGCACCTCAGACCACCACTGCCTCGGTTGCTAATGTCACTTTACCTTTGGCACTGGGGCTGTACCTGAACCTATGGCTGCCTCAGTTGCTGACTGCACCTTCATAGCCACCACCACCTTGTTTCTGTGTGTAACACAGTGAGCCATTGCTTCCTCTCCACAGCTTCAGCTGCCGCCTCGGCCACCTTCATGTTGGCATCAAATGCTGTTTTTTTTTTTTTTTTTTTAACTCTCTATTGATCTATTTTACAATAGTCAGGAGCCAGACGATGGGGTGAAAACCTGCTAGCTCAGACAAGCAGAGACAGCAGCCAGCTGACCGTCCTCCTCCACCAATGTCTCAGAAAGAGGGCTCTCTCCTAAGATGCCTGAAGGAAAAACTCCTCCAACCACATGTTCCTCCCTCCTACCTCCTGTGCCTCTCTCCAACCTCCTGACTTCCCCTTGTTCTGTATGGTCACTGCACTCAACTGGGTGCTCGCTCTGCCTCTTGACCCTTGGTTGATTTTATTTAGATAATGCACTCTCTGGGTTCAGTATGATCAGTTATCCTGCAACATTTGCCCCTTTTTGCCTAAAAGGAAAAAAAAAGTTTTAATGCTAACACAGTAAAACTATTTACTTTAAAATAATGATGCTATTTTTGCCAAGCTCTCTACAATGTCCAGCTTGGTTGTATGTGGCAATTTTAGTAAGTATTGGAGTTCAATATTCTATAACATGTTTATGTCAGTCTTATATGAACTCAGTGATTTGAACAACCTGAGCACTTTGTAGTCTGAAGCTGATCTTGTGTGTGGTGTTATCAGCTTCATGCCATTGCCACAATCCAGGGAGATTCCTCATTGCAAGGCCCCATCATCATCTTGGAAACCTGCAAAGTGTCCACTGTTTCTACAAATCCTGGCTTCAGAAGAGGCTTTCTGGGTGATACTCACTCGGCCTATTTCCTTCCCTGGGACATTTTCTGTTGATGGCCCATCCTTTTCAGATGTCTCTCCTGTTCATTGCCTCTGTCTTTCTTAGCTGGGTGCTTTTCTTCTCCTGGAAAGATAAAAACAAAGCCCTGATCATGTGAAAGGCATTTCTTAGTCTTTATAAGGTAGCCTGGATTAAATGTCCAGCTGTCTGATGTGATAGTTCATCTCCTAGTCAGATGATCTCTCTTGTCTAAATCTAATTTTTATGACTGTCTATGGAATCCACAGCTTTTCTCCTGTGAAAACAAAAGCAAATACTCCTCCCCAACATAATACATACCCCAGTTTCTATTCCTAGACCAACACCTCTTTAAAGTATAGATGCAGACTTAATTCAGCAGAGTTTTCTACTGTCCTCTGTCTCTGTGCAGCTGTTGTTCCTTTCTCAAGAGCAGTTAAAAATTAAAGTTATAAAACACCATGTAATCTATCTCTGGGAGTCTTTATTACCTTTCTGTTATGCATACCTTTAAAGTAATATTAGATCTTTCTATCACTGCTTGTTCTATAGGAATGTGTGGTATACCCATAATATGTTTTATGTTGTAATATGCAATAAACTGTTTCATTTTACTAGAGACATATGCTGGAACATTGTTGGTTTTAATGTGTAAAGGTATTCATAATATAGCTATCACTTCTTATAAATGTGTAATCACAGAATCAGCCTTTTCAGAACTTAAAATAGTTGCCATTGAAATCCTGAATGTGTACCTATGGTATCATTCGCATACTTCATTTTCCTAACTCAGCAAAATGAAACATCCATTTGCCAAATTTCATTTCTTTGAGGATCCTTTTAAGTTACTTCCTGAAGGTAATGGATTTTGTTAGACAATAAACAAGTAGGGCATTTTCTTGGCTTGTTGCCAAATGACAGAAAAAATCTTTCTTCTACCCCTTGTTGTCAACATGATGTGGAATCCCAATTTACTCTACACGGTATGGGGTGGCAGGTCTCCTAGATGAATGGCATCTACCACAAAGTTATGGGAGAACACTCCCCCAGCTGGCTGGATCTGAGAATATTAAAGTCGCCCAAAGTATCACAAATAGACGGACTGGGGTATCAGTTGTGTGACAGTTGGGTGATAAGACAGCAGAGGCTGAGATGTCACTCAGAAACAACCTGTTCACATGAGGAAGTACTGTTAGAAAGACATGTGCAGGCCATCTTCTGTACTGGTCTCTGAAGTAGCAACAAAAATGCGGGGGGGGGGGGGAAAGTATTGGCTTGCCCTTTGTTGTAGCTGTGTGTCTGTAAGGAATGAGTGCAGACAAGAGCTGTCCTGAACTGGTTCACTTGGGATCCCAAACCATGAACCAATAGGCAGTATTAGAGAGTGAGATGGGAACCTAGAAGTGTCAACACTTCTACGTTCAATACAGAGGTGGGGAGGGATCCATGATACAGCATGCAGATGAGTCCTCAAACACAAAGTACAGTAACCATGGACTAATCTGCTTTTGAACTTCTTGCAATTGGAAAGAGTTTTAAATAGTTGGGGTGGGAACTGTGGGATAGAAGCAGATGACGAGTCTGGATGTTGTAGAAGCAGAAACTGAGTAATACCAAATGCATTTAAGATAGAGTGCTTAACCTAATGCAACACAAGAGAAAGCTGTCCCCAATGACCAGCTCACAAGGACCACTGGAGACTGGAGGACAGAAGGCATTACTCAAAACTTGGTGTGAGCAGACAGTATTTGATGCCAAGTTTTCCTGGCTGTATATGACTGTGTTCCCATGACAGTTAAGAATATTGAATGTGTTTGAGAGATTTAGTGGTCTTGCCAAGCCCAGGCTAGGAAAGGATTTTTAAGGAGGCAGGAGAGGCATGTTCAGAGTGACATGGAAATTGGTCTTGTGGAAAACCAAAGCAATTGAGAGGGGAAGAGAAGAATGAGATGGATGGGCTATCTGGGTCACTTAAACAGAAACGTGCAAAGATTTGCATTAAACCAGACTTTGTAAGAAAATGTCAACAAAATTTAGTCCTTGAACCTTTGGAAGGCTTTGAGAACTAAGCGAGAGTTCATTGGCAGAATACGTCATGGAGCAAATCGGGGGAAGACACTAATTTCCTTGCGATAGACAATTCTATTCCCTAGAACAGGCAGTGTATGTTTCTTTTGTACAAGAAAGCATCTTGGGGCTGGAAATTGTTCACCCAGTCTGTAGCCCTGTTAGGAGCCAGGTTATGACTGATGGAGAGGTAGCAGTCAGCCATAACTCATCCTGAAGAGACTGGCTGACTCAGGAACCCTCTCCAGGCATAGCTGGTGAGAAAAGTCAGCCACACTACCCTCTTCCTTAGAGCTGGACTAGTTAATTCAGAGCAAGGTGAGCAGCTCTGACCCTGAGTCTGAAGGTTGGTGAGATACATGACAACTTGGTTGCAGCACTCCCAGGATAAGGAGATGAGAGGGCTCATGGAGAATGATTATCTAGAGCCAATCAGGCCAGGACCTTCCACTCCTTACTCTGTATACAACATACTTACTATTAAGGAAAAATTGTACACATAGAATATACTACATTCTGTGTTGGACTTTGATCATTTTCTTTCAGTATCCCAGTAGGGGCTGATTCCTCAAAAAGATCTGATACCTGCTCAGCATGTTGGAAGGCCTTCAGAGATCCTATGAATCATTTGCAAAAATACCTTTTTTTTTTTTAATCTAATGCTACTTACTCTGAGTTATTTCGCAGACATAGAAGAGCATCTAGATGACATGCACATATACCGAAGTGAGGATGGGAAATTGCTCTCTAGGTTACAAGGACCAGACACAGCTATAAGACACAGATGCTAAGAAGGAAGTGAAAATCGTTAATCAGTCTGTGCTTATTACAAAACAATGGTTACAAAGCCTGAGTAAAGGTGGAGTCTGAATGGGAAGAAAATGATCCCAGATTCATAGGTTATTAAATTAAAATCACAGGGTGGGTAGGGGAGGCCAGGAGACCCAGTAAACCCCAAGGCCCATTGCCTTGGCTGTTGGTTGCCACCCAGAACTAGGCCATAAGACCCCCTTGCTGAAGACACATACTTTTGTCAGAAGACATGGCAACAAATCAATCTGGGACTAAACTGGAAGCATCCTCTGGTTGAAAAGCTTTTGGGGAAGAATTATTCAACAGTCTCAATCAGTGTGGACCCCACAAGCTGTACTACCAACTTGGCAGCCAAGGTGTGCCCACCCCTTCAAGTGTTGGCATGAACAATAGGAGTACAAGCAACTACTTTTCTATTGGATTTCAGGTATGCTCCTACAGAAGGAATTTGCATCTGGTACTCAAACTCAGTCAAAACATTGTGGCTTGGAAGGTCATAGGCTCTAGTGGAGGCTATTTCTGTTTCTGCCTTATGTAGGGGAGGGAAAGAAGGGAATCACAGAACCACAGAACAAATGTGGGGCTTGGGGAAAACTTGCAGGATTCTCTTTTCTACCATGTGGGTACCAGGGATCAAATTCTGATCAAGCTTGGAGGCAGCTGTCTTTTTTTTTAATAAATATGTTTATTTATTAATTTTTTTTCCATTTTACATACCAACCCCAGTTCCCCCTCCCTCCACTTCTCCACCTCCTCACCTCCCTCCTACTCTGCCCCCACCCACTCCTCAGAGTGGGTAAGGCCTCCCATGGTAGTCAACAAAGTCTGGCATACCAAGTTGAAGGAGAGTCTAGCCCCTCCCCATTGTATCAAGGCTGAGCAAGGTATCCCACCACAGGGAATGGGCTCCAAAAAGCCAGTTCATGCAACTGGGATAAGTCCTGGTCCTGCTGCCAGGGACCCCACAAACAGATCAAGCCACATAGTTGTCACCCACATTCAGCGGGCCTAGTTCAGTCTCATGCAGGTTCCTGAGCTGTCAGACTAGAATCAGTGAGCTCCAACTAGCACCAGTCAGCTGTCTCTGTGGGTTTCTCCATCATGTTCTTGACCCTCTTTTTTTTTTTTTTTTTGAATGTCGAATGCCATTTATGGAAGTGGGAGGCGGTCTTAAATACAGCCTTACAGCACAATGGGGGAACCCCGGATGGCAGAAGTTTGCTTATGATTTTTTTTTTTTTTTTTTTTTTTTTTTTAGCTGAGGATCGAACCCTGAGCCTTGTGCTTGCTAGGCAAGTGCTCTACCATTGAGCTAAATCCCCACACCCCCGCTCCTGATGTTTTACAATCTTGCATCTAAGCAGTTAACGTCCAATATGCTGGATACACAGACAATATGCTGGATACACAGACAAGGAGCTTCCCTTAAGCATTCAGGAGGGTGGAATCTCACAGGGAATTAGCATAGGGAGGATATCAAGGTCAAGGTCAGCAAGCAAGGCAACAGTTACCCAAAATGGTGGCTAGGGACCTACAGGTCCCCCCCTTTTACTAAAAAATGAGCTTCTGACTTAGGTTGCATGGGATGTCAGCAGGTCACCTTACCCGTCATGGAGACACCTGTCCAGGCCACACAGGTGTTCTGTCTTAGGTTGGTGAGTGCCCCCCCCCCCCCCAGACATTACCCATCTCTGAATACTGATTATCATACAGGCTCAATTGCGTGAGAGCTGCAGAGTTAATTGTTGCCAAAGATCTCTAAGTGGTGCTGGGCTTGCAATCTGTGTGTTCAACACAGAAAAGACCAACAGAAGTCTTAATCCACCCATAGCTAGTAGGTTAAAGGCAACTGATCCATTCCCTTCCTTAACGAGCCTTATTGCAAATTGGAGACCTTGTAAGATGGTATCCTGAGAGCAAGTGGAACTTGAGTTTGTACATTTATAGCTTTCAAGGCCAATTGAAATGTATATATCTTTTGATTTAAACTTGTCATGCCCAATAGAATGAAAGATTAATTAACTGTGATAGCTACTTTTGCTGCCAGGGTCTCCACTGAGCTAGCTGTAGTAACCAATTATGAAATGGCAATCCCAGAAACAGTAGTAGCAGTGGTTGCCACTGTTATAACAGCAACAATGGCAGCAGTGACATCAAATTCTCTTCTGGAGCATGTGGGTATCCATCGGCATGGACGCAACTCCAGGAACATGAACCACTGAGGCCCATTATTCTTGATCCCAGTACGACCCAAGCTGGCAGCTCTGCAAAAGAACAACTAAGAACCATAAAGAAAAAACAGGCAGCTCACAAGGAGCAGAACTAATGGTCTCACAATGACTACATTCAGACTCACAAATTTAAGGTATCTTCAAAGGGGGCTAAATGAATTTCAGGAGGCCAAAAAATGTTGCACAGAGCTACTCTTGAGAAGTAGGAACCACTCCAGCTTGAATAGGATTGTGAGAATGAAAATGCTTAGCTGGCATGTTACTGTTAATAAATGGAGGTCAGTGATCTTCAGTGTTATCCTTAATCTCCTAGGTGTCTGGGTGACACATTCTCAAACATACTTGAAAGAGCAGTTACCATACATTACTTTCTGGAGAATCCAATCGCATGTCTGCAGTTCCTAGGCTTACATTAATGCTTGCCAAAGCTGGCCATATTGGGCTTTCAATCCCCATTGGCATCAGAAGGGGAGAGTTTTTCACGAAGGCCCAATAGGTCTCTGCCATGTTGGGCTTCAGCTGTAGCCAGAGGGCACTCTCAGCACTCAGAAACCCAAAGAGGAATTTTATTGTCCTGAGGAAAGACATAAGCAGAACCCTGGGCCCCACCAACACCAGATCGGCTCCCCTCCAAGTGTCAGTAGAAAGATCCTTCCATCGCTCCAGAGGGTGATTTGCAACAGGAGCCATCCAGTGCTTATCTGTAGTGGATATTCCAGCAGAATCCACTGATAAGAAATTTAGAATATATAATACAAGGGAAAGAATAGAATGTGGAGAGGAATGACAAGCCCCTAGTTTCCCCTTTTTGCTGTAGCAAAATATGTTTGTCTGTTTGTTTTTAATAGTTCAATTTTTCTTTTCTTTTTTATTTTTTAGATCAATTAATTAATTTATTTTTTCTATTGTCAGCTTGATACAGAATAAATTCTTATCTTAATATTGTGATGTTTCATTGTGGGTTGCTCAGTAATTGAGTAAAACCAGATCTTATTATAAGCAACAGTCATCCTAAGGTCCTCCATGTCATATATATATATATATCCTTTTGGTTCTGTGGGTTGCAGTCTGATTGTTCTTTGCTTTCTATCTAGAATCCACTTATGAGTGAGTACAAAGCATGTTTGTCCTTCTGGGTTTGGGTTACCTCACTCAGGATGATTTTTTCTAGTTCCATCCATTTGCCTGTGAATTTCATGCTGTCATTGTTTTTCTCTGCTGAGTAGTACTCCATTGTGTATATGTACCACATTTTCTTAATCCATTCTTCAGTTGACGGGCATCTAGGTTGTTTCCAGGTTCTGGCTGTTACGAATAGTGCTGCTATGAACACAGTTGAGCACGTGTCCTTGTGGTGTGGTTGAGCATTCCTTGGGTGTAGGTGGCAGCCGTCTTTATCTGCTGAGCCGTCATTCTTGCTACCAGTGCCCCTGCAAATAAACAGGATGTGCTGGTCTGCTTTCTCAACATTTCTCATCAGTAAGACAGGGAATTTCAGCTATTTTTTATTCTGTTATAGAAGACTGAATGAGGTCTTACTACAGAGTCAGAAAATAGTAACTGGCCTGGAACTTTAAAGATTCTGGAGTCCTATCAACCTGTATAGCCTATACACTTTGTGTCTTACTTTAAAATGCTAAGTTGTCCATAAAACACAAATGTGAAAGTTTTGAAACTGAACACATAGCTTGCTAGGAATGCAAAAAAACAAAAAAACAAAACAAAACAAAAAAACAACAACAAAAACCAAACAACCCCCCCAAAAACCCCCAAACCATATTAGGGGCCTGTATAAATATGGCATCATTCTGCTGGTCCTTTACCCACCAACCCCACAGTTTCCAACAGTTTTCTTGAGTGTGAGCAGCAGGAAATATTAGATAGAAGGAATTAGATTGTGGAGATAAACAGATTAAAAATACAGGATTGCCTCCAGAGGGCCTGGAACCTTTTCCAATGACCCCTCATTGTCTCTGCCCAGGGTATTTATAGAAGTGCCAAGGGGTGGAACAAAAGACCTCACCCCCAGCACAGCCAAGTGCAGACCATCTTAGACACCTGCACTCAGGCCCATGGTCCAATCATCCTCTCTATGCAGACCTGCTGGGAAAAGGAACGAGAAACCTGAAAATGGGATCCCACACCCTCCCTGCACCTTCCCATAGCACATATCACTAATGGCTGGATTTAAAGGAAAGGATGGGGTAGAAGCTGGGGCTAGAAGCATCTCTATTCCTTGACAATGAGGTTTTAGATGTGTAGTTCCTAAAAGCAGATCCCTGTTCATTCATTCCCAACACCCTCTCTCACAAGTACACAGTCCAGGCAGTGCCCCAGCATGGCCATAAGTGTGTCTCAGTCTCTCCACAGCTAAGCTTGCTTTCTGGAAGGAATAAAGATGAGCTTGTTTGTACTGATTCCTACTCTCTGCTATCTCCCAACGAGCACTCTCTGGGAAAGGAGGCAGCTTCCCAGACTCAAGGCTGAGATCACAGGGAAGAGGGTCAGGTGGTGCCAGGATTTTTCCTGAAGGGCCTGCCTATCTTCCCAAGACCCCAGAGGTTGGTTTATTCCTGGTCAAAGGATCCCATACAGCACTCACTCTACAGAGTGAGACCACCCACCTCTTGCCAGTAAATGCAGCCACCTTCTAGGACTTCTGAGCAACCTCACTTCTCTGTGCATGTTGGTCCCTTGCCCAGTGATCCTGCCTGCCTGCCTGTGACCACCCCTCACTTACCTTAAGTGGCATCTCCTCTAGATCCTCTACAAAACCTGCCAAGATGCTTCCCAGCTCTTCTGCAGCAATTACTGTAGTGTAGGAATTACACTACAGAATGACTTACTGGACTGTGTGATTCTGTAGTGTAGCAATTACCACATCCCTGAGGGGGCTGCATGGGAAGCTGGGAACCCCACCACTTCACATAGCATACCTGCAAGCCCTTAATGTGCCTGCCCTCCTCCAACATTTGTGACCTGCTTCATGTGACATCCCATGAACCACCACGGCACTTAGCAAATAATGTGTTGCATACATGGTGTGAGGTGGGAGAAAGCCATGGACAGCTTTTCTCTTTCACCTAAAACTTGACCCAGAGGATAAGCATGTGCTAGTAAAATAAAAAAGACAGATCACCCAGGGGGGACATTGAATGTTCAATCAGTGTATAAGCAAGTGTTCAATAGCATTTACCATTTGAGAAATGAAATTCAAAACACCAGAACCTACAAGAACCAGTGAGACCCAAGACACCAGCTCCTAATGAGGATGGAGGGAAGGGGCACCAGCCTGTCCACAGTGCTGGGGAAACGTAGTGACACAGTTGGAAAATAGGTAATTACTTCCGAAGTTAAATGCATATGGGATGGCCAGATGGCTTGGTGGGTAGAGCAACCTGAGTTTAAACCTGGAATCCACATAAAGGTGGAGGAGAGAACTGCCTCACAAGTTGTCCTGTGACTCCATACGTGCGCCATCCATGCCCAGCAATGGTAAGAATCAATTGAAAAAGTTAAACATATTCAGGAAAAATCTCATACTTGGGTCGCTTCAGTTGAGAAACAAAAACCCCATGTCCACAAAAGGCCACCAGGGAAGCCTTATCAAAGGGGCCTCGAACTGGGGACAACTCCAATGGCTGGTGTTGTCTCAAGAGCAGATGAAGAAGAAAACAAGGTAGGGTATATCCATGCACTCTCAACACAACACTGTTCAACTGCAAAATAGACCAAACAGCTAACACCTTCCCAGCTGTACCTCCAAAGCATCAGTCATGAAATCCCAGGGGAGAGGACACACTGTTGACTCATGTCACAGGGAACTAGTTCTAGAATGGTAGCCCCCATCAAAATGGGTCAGGAACCGCTGTGGGTACCATGCCTGGTAAGAGACGGGGGCTTTCTGGAATGCTGGGAATGTTGCTATGGTTCCAGGACTAGTCAGATCTAGCTGGGCACCTGCACAGCACACCTCACCAAGGCAAACCCAGTCTTGCTCAAATCAGCTCAAGTTTCACATTCTGACCAGCCCCTTCAACACAGCCCCTGACACATCTGGAGCCAGCTCTGACCCATCCATCCTCATCTATAGCTGACAGAGACTGAGGGCTGAGAACCCTGTACTAACTACAGAATCAGGGGACCTCCTAGGCTGCATTGCCTTCCAAGGGTAGGAAGCAAGTCAGCAGGAAAGGGCATCCCAAAATGAAAGAAGGGGAGGCAGAGGCCAAGGGACTAAGTTCTACTCCTAACATTCCTGACCCTAAATGGTCACAGGGTCTGCAGAGGGCTTGGAAAGCCCCAGAGGGCACCAACTCCCGCCTAAGCTGGATGAATCATTCTCTTTCACTCACTCTGGTTTGTATTCTGAATACAACTGGGTCAAAAGCTCCAAATCACAGATAATGACTTGCATCTGAGTCAGCAGCCTCCTCCCCACCTTCCAAGTCTCACAGCAGGAGCATCTACTAGTGCCAGGAAGATGGAGTGACTTCCCTGCCCCAGGCAACTGTGTGTCCCACTGCAGGAGACTCAGGCCAGAAGACACCCAGAGTGATCATACACACCCACACTCATCCCTATTCTGCAAGCACCCTCTCCCCAGCTCCCTCTCTAGGGTGAGCAGCCTGAGTAATCAATTTCAGGAGCACAGGGCATGGGTACCACTGTGTGCAGGGCTCATTGCTCTAGATGGGGCCAGTGTCACCATTCAGAACAGCCTCCTCATGGTGGTGGTCCTCAGCCTAGACTTCCTTCTTACACTACTGCAGGGGTGATGGATCAGGTTCTAGCCATCAGGTCAGAGGCCACAGGATTCCTGGGAGAAAGCAGAAAGTTCTACCCCACTCTATGGAGACCCCGTGGGGCCTTTCAGGCCTGGTTTTCCCTCAGGGCTGCCTGGTGCTCCCAGCCAGCCCCGGAATACACTCATCTTAACCACCACATTTTCAACCCAGTTCTTCTTGTGGCTCCTGGTGTTAGCAACAACCATTTAACCAATCCCTCTACATTATCCTTAGAAATCACTAGCCTATCCTGTGCCCTGGAACCACAGGCCTTTCTTCTGGAGTTCCCAGTATTACATCTTGCCTGGGAGAACACCAGAATTTAGCACAGTCCCTGCAGCTTCCAGTGTGCTCTGCCTGCAGGATGAGGAAGGGCTGGGGTCTGGATCAGACTGGAGGCATGCCTAAGTCAACCAGGGTAGCCCATAGAGGACCTGATGGAACATGCAAACTATACCTTTAAGCCATGTCAGTCTGTATCACAAAGGGGGGCTCCATGTATTCCAAAGGGGCCTCACAAGGCTGTTTCATAGATCAGCTGGCAGGCAGCCCCAGGAGGAGGATGGTAAGAATACTCTTGTTTAAGTTAAAGAGGTGTGTACCAGCAAATTTAGGATGCAGTGATGCCATGCATTCTATCCCTGCACCCGGGAGGCAGAAGCAGGGGGATTTTGAATTGTAGGCAGCCGTGGCTCTATAGTGAATCCCTCTGACAGGCACTGTGAACTCAGTGGGATACTGTGTGCCAGGTGTTCCATGTAAGGACATGTGGTGAATGACAGGAAAAGTCCCCCTCCCCCCTTTCCTGAGTTACAGTCAAGGGGGAACATCCTTGAACACTTAGGAACCATAACAGCAACAGCTTGGTTCATGTTTACTGCCAGCAGAGAGCAAGAGAAGGCCAGAGGCAGAGATGCTGTTTAGGATGAAGGCCCTCTGGTGAGGTAATTTCTAAACAGAAGCCTAAGAGACAACAGGGAGCAGCCTTTGTGGACACTGGAGAATGAATATCCAGACAAAGGCCACAGCACCAGTAGGTCCTAAGAGAGATGTGAAGGATGTGTGGCATGAGAGGAGTGAGGAGACAAGTGAGCCTGGAGTTGACAGAGAAGGAAGGTCAGTGTTAGTTATTTGGCTGCACTCTTACCCTGTGAGGAAATGTCACGAAATACCACAAATCCACTAACAAGAGTTTTATTAGGATGAGAAAGAAAGGGACAGACGTGAACAGGCCTGTGGAAACACACATGGTCAAGAGAGAAAGTGGAGCCAGGAAAAATGGCACCATCTTATAAAGGATGGGCTGCAACTGCATACACACTGACCCATGTGGCTGCCTCACATATGCATGTAGATCACATGGTTGCTCTGCACGCTTTACACAACCACATAAAGGAGCAGGGTCCTGGTCACGCCAGACATTTTGAGCCGGAAATGGCTATTTTGAACTGGAAATAGATAGGCGGAAGTGTCTAGGTCTGCTGGGCATGCCCAACCGTGGGGGCATGTTGTGACTTCATTTCAGTCAGAGGAAAGGCACTGGGACAATGCTGATGGGTGTGAATCATGGGGTGACTGATCAAAAGTGTTCCAGCAGGCACAGGAAGAACAGACCTCAGGGCAGCAGGTATGGCACTTAGATACAGCAAGGAGCAACACAAGGCAGGTCTGCAGTTCTGCAGGACTCTAGTGAAATGTGACATGGCGGCTATGGGGCTCAGAGGAGTCTTGCTCTTGTACCTTAACACCAGAGGGATAGGGTTGAATCTGGGGGAAGAGACATCCAAGAATCCCAAATGTGTTCCGGGATTCATAGGTATGAGAAGTCTACAAGGCATTCAGACTGCCCACAATGTGGTGCTAGCCTTCCATCCATCCTGGACTTGGATTCCTACCAGTAGACCTTCCTTCCTGTGGCCTGAATGTTTCTGAGAACTCACACATTTTCTCTAGCAACACTCTGAACTAATGAAAATCTAACCCATCTTTGAGGACCAGTAGCCCCTCCTGCAGGAGGGAAGGGAAGGGTGGATGTGGGGGTGGGGTCAAGACTGGGTTTGGAGGCTGCAGCCCTGTGTGTGCCCGCCCCGGAAGTGACTTTGGACACAGCCCTTAAAAAGGCGGCCAGGACCTTAGTCTCAGGGCATAGGTGGGGGTCGTGGGGGTCGTGGGGCTGGGGCAGGGGCAGTCTTCTTGCAGAGCAGAAAGTCTCTAACCTTCTGCCAGCTTGGCACCCAGGCATGCAAAAGACTACACGCATGCTGGGCATGAAGCCGCAGCGCCTATGGCTTTTAAAAAGACTTGCTTTCTCTGGTATACTTAGGAACTCTCCTTCCTTGAGGCAGACAATTTATGAAGTACTTGTAGACCTAAATTCTCACTCTCCTCCTGTTCTTAAAACTTCCCAGTAACGAAGAAAATGGCCGGGGTAATTTTCTAAAAGTGGTGGTGGCTTGGGGGTGGGGCATGAGGGTTGGAACAGGGTTGGGTAAGGGTAACTTTCCTAAAAGCGGGGTGGCATAGTGGAGGGGGAGGGGTGAAACTCTGTTGTTTGGGCAGGGGTAATTTCCTAAAAGAGGTGGTGGCATGGGGGGTGGGGGCATCAGGGTTGGAACTGTGTTGGTAGATGGGGAAAGAAAGCAAAGCATGATGCTCATTCTCAGCCTCACAATGGTTTGCTAGGACAAAACGAAGACATCTAGCTACTTGTTTGAAAAGCTCTGAAACTCTAGTTGGGAAACCAGAGAAGTGGTCTTTCAAAGGGGAACCCTTAGGAATTTGCCTTAGATGAATCAAATTCTGCTTTATAAGTTGGAGCCAGGTTTGTCCTGCTAATTACTCTGCAGGTCAGACCCACCGCTTCTCGGGTTCTCCTGGACACCCACCTGCTTCCCATCTTGCCTGATCTTAGCTTATCCTCTTACTCTAAAGTTGCTATCTAGTTAGTGGTTAGATGAATTTACAGCCTGCTTGCCCAAGTTTCATAGAGAGCATTTTTAAGTGTCCTCTTTTGGTCCTGTGTGGGAACCTCAGTGTTACTTGAAACTGTATCCTGTTTTCCTTAGTACCTGGTCTCTGTGCTCTGACACATCAACATTGAGGTTCCCGAATGCTACCTCCTGCTCTGTGACATCTGTTGTCTGCCAGGATTGTGGGTCTAGGGGTCCTAAGTAGTTTACTTTTCTGAAAAGTATTGACTTAGTCACAACTTTACTTAATGAGTCTCAACCTGGTGCAACCCTGAAACTGTAACCAGTGAGTCTCACCTGCCCCAACCTTGAAACTGTAACCAATGTGTCTCACCTGCCCCAACTTTGAAATTTTAACCAATGAGTCTCACCTTCTACAACCTTGAATCTTTAACCAACAAGTCTTACCTGCTCCAACTTTGAACCTGCAACCTTTTAGGGCTCTAGCCTGCTCTCCCCCACTTGCTGTGATGTTTATGGGTTGGCACTATGTCTCAAGGCTTGGAATGAGAACCTCCAAACTAATGTGGGTGCTTAATTACAGTTATGACTTACAACAGTCCCTTTTTTACTCTAGCTACCTTAATGCACAGTGTTGATAAACATGTGGCTGGCTCTGGTCTAAGGCTGTGCTAGAGATGTTTTCTCTAACAGCTACATGTCTGTCCTCAGATTCTGGTACAGAAGAGTGTAGGCTGTGAGTTTTTGATCTACTATGTAAGTTGTTAGAGATGACCTTCATAGGGCTGGAGAGATGGCTTAGCAGTTAGGAACACTGACTGTTCTCCCAGAAAACTCAGTTTCAATTCTTAGCTCCCACATCACACCTCACAACTGTCTATAGCTCCAATTCCAAGGAATCTGGCATCTTCCCAGACATACAGGCAATACCAAAAATTCAAATGAATGACAATGTTATAAAAATACATGAGCTGGAGTGCTCACTAATCAAGGTGGGAAGGGCCATGATAAAGCCTGCAGTGAGGGAGGGGAAGGAGGACATTCATCTCAGTTGGCCTGTACTTTATGCTTCAACAGCTACCTTCACTTTAAAGACACCCTTAGACAGCAGTGGGGCATCTGGGTACAGAGAAGAAGCAGGTGTAAGTGGTCAGGCTAATTTCTAGAGATTGAAGCTTGTACTGACATCCTCATCTCCCACATTAGGCCTTCATCAAGTCAGTCTTCAAGAAAGCACCTAGTGAATCTGGTTTTTAAGCTGCCTCATGTCACCTGGGTCTCTTAGCCAACTGATGCTGCTCTACATCAAATCAACCCATTACAGCCAGTGTGGTCTTGGTTGGCTCCTTACCCCTCTACTCACCTATGGCCTCTGAAGTCCTGGAGTTACCTGTCCTGCTTGGCTTTCAGAGAGCTTACTGGTTGTGGTTCTTCTCTGCCTAGCACCTACCTCAACCTCCTGTTCCTGCTCTTTCTAGGCCATTCCAGATACCTCCACTTGAGGTCTGCCCTCTTTACAAGCTACATACTGTGGAGTTCAGCACTGGTTATGACATTTGTCCCTTACCCCATTAGCCCTGAGCTTTCCAGACAATCCCAGTGAAGCTGATGATTGTCATTGCTGTGAAGACATGGGCAGCATAAAATGTCACAAATGTGCATTCAATAGCAATGTTGATGCTGACTCTAAAAAACGAATTCCATCTGGGAGAAATGAGCTTCAAGCACTTGTTAGATTCTGGGGCAGGGCCTGGTGGAGGTGTGGGGATTGTCTGTGAGGAGAGCTGAGCTGTTAATTCCAAAAGGACTGGTGCTCTGGGGTCCAAGCCTTGTCTGAGGACTGGCTCAATGAATTCTGGCCTGACTACAGACCTGCCCAAAAGTTATTAGCCTCTGTCTGGTAAACTCTCTAGAGAGGGATAACAAGGGAAATGTTCTCTCATCTGCAAGGGAGCTTGTTTACTGGATCCCTCCTGAATGTCTCCATAAATACTTTTTTCAATTGATCAGCCCCATGGCAAGCTCATGGCACCCTGTTTGCTTAGTTATTTTAGTTTTTGTGAATGATCCAAGAACAACCTGGGGAAGTTTATTTTCAGCTCACTGTCCAGGTTCCCAGCCTCTCTCTGAAGGAAGTCCAGGCAGGATTTGGAGAGGAAACTGGAGGATGCTGCTTGCTTCTTGCTCTCTAGCTCATGATCCTCATGCTCACCATCTTTCACAACTCAGCTACCTACCTGCTCAGTGGACTAAATCCTCCCCATCAATCTAAACAGTTGATCACAGATGAAGCTACTCTTGAAACCTCAGGGGGCAACTCTGATTGCAGTTCCCCTATTCCCAGGTGACTCAAGAGCTGTGTCAGGTTGACAGTATCCACCAGCACACCGGCTTTCCACTATATCATGGACCCAGTCACTTTCCAGTATGAGATCATCTACAGTAGTCACTTCTAAGAACTTTGCATCCCTGCCAACATCACAGCCACTACTATTGGGGAGATGTGTCCTGTTGTGGTTTTTACCCATCTCATTTTCCAGAAACTAACTTCCTAGGCAGTTAACCCTCTTAGTTTCATGGGTGGGGTGGTGATGGTACTTGGTAATGATCTTCATGAGGTTTGGCTGATGGCTAACTGCTGCAGTTGGCAAATCTTGTTATGAAAGACTGAGAGGGAGGTAATCATGTATCCTATGGCCATTTAGGGAATTCTCCTGTAGTAGGTATGGGGCCTGTCACTGTCTCCTGCTCTTCAGTCCCCACCTCCTTTTGATGGAGTGCTGAAGCTCAGGAGCATCAACCTTTACCTTCCTTGTGCTCTACCAAGTAAAGTGGTGCCCCGAAGGCCAGCAGACCATCCAGCCTCATCTGTTTGCCCACCCATGGCTATTTTCCAGGACAATGTTTTCTGCCCTCTTCTTTGGTGCACACTTTAAGAGAGCTCTGGGTACTAGTGTATGCTGTGTCTGAGCATAGTTTCCACCTACCAGTCCCAAACAGGGTTTTGTGGTCTAACAGTCCTGACTGTCCTAGAATTTGCTTTGTAAACCAGACTGGCCTCTAATTCTGAAACCTGCCTCTGCCTCCTCGGTTCTGCTGGGATTAAAGGAGTGTGGGACCACACCTGGCTTAACCCTTGTCTTTATTTCGGGGGCAGCAGGGGTTCAGGTTTTAACTTGTACAAGTTTAGAAGCCATAAGTGGTGTGCACCTACGGATCAAGATGAGTGGTTGTTTTAGAGTTGCTTAATACACAGAGAAACCCGATACACAAGGACTGATTTTTGTAAACCTCAGATTCAGCCATTCACTCACACTTGGAGTTAATGTACAACACATTCTAGCTTGAGCACCACTATTCCTCCTTGGCTTGGGCTTTTCAGCCAGCTCTCTTGACTTCCAGAAATGTGGTGACATGTCTGGTTGTAATGTTTGGTTCTGGGAACTGGTATGTGTGGTCTGACTGTGCTCAAGGCATGAAGGCTTGTCCTTGTGACTTGTGTCTGGGTTACTGTTTGCAGGGTCTGGGCTGAGGGTCACAGCAGAACCCATTGCTGGTTGCATGGAGGCAGCTTCCACAGAGATCTGCTTGTACAGAGCTCAGCCTCTCCTGATTACAAGTCTAATTAGCACTGTGCTCTCATGCTGACCCTGAGTGGGAAAACTATGGCATCCATTGGGCATCAGCATGGTTTTGGGGTGGTCCTTCAGAACTTTTCTGGAACTCGCTCAGTTCTCCTGCCAGGCGCTGCAGAGGATTGTGGTGTAGGTCCTGTATTTTCCAGAACTCCATCCCAGCTCCTGCCTAATAAGCCTCTGACCTTGTCTCCAGAGTGGGTGCTTCTGCAGGCTTCTCTCTTAGCTTCCTCCCTACTCCACAATTGCATGAACAGGAACCAGAGGCCTGTTCCTTCCAAAAGCACATCTACAGGGGTACCTTAGCTTCCATGGAGAAGGGATGCTGATGAGCTGGTGGGTCTACTCCAGGCTTCTCTCTTCCTCTTGTTTCCTAAAAAGAGTGAACTCTGTCCCCACAGATTATCTAGGGGAAGACTTAAGTAATTATCTTTCATCTGAGCTCTTCCTGCTGCTGGCAGGTACTCCAATCTACTTCCCTATGAATTGAGTATTCTCCACAAAGGGGGGAACTGAGCTGTAGACCTGCATGTGAATAAGGAATATTGGTTGACAAGGAAACCATAACCAAGCAACTCCAAACCCGAGTGGCCTAAAGAACAGAAATCTGTCTTGAATAGATGCCCAAATGAGGGAATGCTGGGTTGCTTTCTTCTGAGACCGAAAGTGAAAGTGAAATCTGTTCAGTCCTCTCTCTCACCAGGCTCCTGCTATGGGCTCTGCTTATTATACCTTAGCTTTTCGAGTACCATCCTCTTGGACCCGACAGTCTCCCTGTATACGATGTTTGCAGGTTTCTTCTGTATGAAAACACTAGGCCTATCTTAGCAGTTGGATGCTGCTGTTCTCCAAGCATCTTGTCAGTTTTCTGTTTTCATCGAGAGTATTCTAATCTTGAGACCACATCTCACAGGACTGTGTCGGCAGCTTGCACAGTCGTATAACACTTTAGTTAGGCTTATTCTAGGCTCCACTCTTAGCTCCAAGAACACTGGCACCTTGAAATGGCATGCAGCTGGGGTAGGTCTTCATGTAGCTACTGAGGCAGGGGAGGAGTAACTGAAATAATCTGAGGGTGTAAAGCCAGATGATCCTGAGGTGGGAGGGGTCAGCTGGTTGCTCTCAGGAGGAAGGCTTCAGCTAATTCCTGCTTCCTCTGAGTGTGGTTTCCCCTTCATGGTACAGAGACTGGCAAGGCTCTGGCAACCACAGAGGAGCTCACTGCCTAGCAGGGAATGTCTCCCTGCATCAATTTTATTTACTCTTTGAAGAGGAATTTATTCAAGTGTACTACCAGAAAAAGATAATTGAAAACCTGTTTTTGAAAGGCAGAGAGGCCTTTACCTGTGTCTTACCACAGAAATAGAAACCTTGAAATACCATGACCAAGGCAACTTGGAGAGGAAAGGGTTTATTTCAGCTTATACTTGCACATGGCAGTCCATCACAGAAGGCAGGATCTGAAGCAGAAACCATTGGGAAAGTTCTGACTGCCTTCAGTCCCCCATAGCTTCCTTAGCCTGCTCTCCAAAGGACCACAATCCTGAGGTGGCACCACCCACAGTGAGCTGAGTCCCCTAATACCAAGAAAATGACCACAGGCTTGCTTGCCCACACCCTAATCAGATCGGGACAGTGTTCTCAATTGAAGTTCTTTCAAAATGATTCTAGCTTGTGTATGTTAATATAAAACTAGCCAGCACAGACTGTCACATGGCATTTTACATCCTCTTGCCATAGGATAACCAGTACTCAGCTCTTCAACATTTCATTTAGATGTATACATGGAAGTATATTGCTTAGGTGGAGTCCCCAGGTGGGCAGCTCCATTGTTTGCCATCTAACATACTTTAAAGGCGAAAATGTGTAGAAATGGCCAAGCTATGTCTGTTTGGCATGGTTTGGAAAATGCTGTCAGTTTTGAATGAGTTCATTCTGCAGAAGCAACAGAGAACAAAAACACCCAGCTGGGTGCTCATGGCATCCAGTGGAGATGGCTGGAGGAGACCTGCTAGGGCACCAAGAGGTGACCTTAAACTAGGCTTACATCCAGCCAAAATCACCTTGGGGAGGCCAGCTTGACTTGCTAATGGAGAGTCCCAGGGGGAGCAGAGTGTGTCTCCCTAGGGTGAGCTTTTCATTGAAAGAATAAATAGGAAAAGGATACCAGTAAAATGGGCCAGATTTTATTTCCACAGAAACAGACCTGGAAGAGCTGAGAGCATCCGCTGAGGGCAGGCAGGAAGGCACCGAACTCAGAAGCCTCCAGCCAACACTGTTCCAGCTAGGGTTTGCAAGGTGGCCTGAACTCAGGAATTCCAAGTGGCTTAAGCCACACCTCACTTAAAAGGTTGCTTATGAGAATCCAGGGACAGCCTGGGGAGGCTGAGGTAGTGAGATACAGGTGAAAACTGGAATTGACAGCTAGGAGAGGGTCCTGTTGTCCTCTTCGTTACTGCAGGCATTTTGGATGCAAGAACAAACACTAGAAAACTCTGTTGGAAATGGCTTTCCCCGCCCACAGCCCCTTTTAAGGGCGCATCGTTACTGCTGGGTACGTTGGTTTTTTTCTCTGTCCTGTTTAATAGAACTACAAGGGGCAGTGGAAGCACATCTGGAACATTATGGGTCTTAGACATTTGAAAATATGCTGGAGTCTGGCAAAGGATGGCCCTAGTACCCAGAGTCTGCTTTCAAGCTTCCTAATCCGCACATGACAAGGTTTCCATCCCATCCTCCTTTAGATATATTTCCTATATATCCTATGTACATGGTGGAAGCAAGGGCTCTGCTTACATTACTGATCATTAAAAAATGTTCCCTATAACTCCAGTCATTACAGGAAGTAACAAAATAGCTGAGCTTTGTGTTCACTGTGATATTACAGTGGGAGAGAGAAAAGCAGAATTGTGATTAGTAGGTACAGAGACTAGTAGAGAGGGACAATTGGCTGGGGGGACATAAGACAGTTTTGAGTAAAGGAAAATGTAAAAAATGCCATCAGATAATCTGTAAGTTTCAGTTCTTAGGAGGCAGAGACAAAGACCCTGCAAGCCATGTTGGCTTATGTGCTTTGGGAGAGACTAACAAGAGGGACATGGCAATAAGGAAGGGACAGGGCAGGAAAGGTGGCCTGCTGCACCGACATTGGCCATTTGGAAAGAGGGACTATGTGTGGAGTCCTGAAGGGGACATAGGAGCCTGAATCTACCCAATGGCTGCTGCAGCCCTCAACTCCTCGGGTGTGCTTCTCTCTGCATTCCCAGACACTACCCCACTGGTGCCCTCCCATGTCAGTTCAGAGACTGAGTCCTTCAGTGGGTAGGCTTTCATGGGTGGATCATAAGTGGTCATACTTCCATCTGGGTGGTCCTCCCAGGAGTTTAGAATCTGATCAGGGCAGTTCTTGGTGAGGTTGTGTCACAGATGTTGGCCCTGTCCTCATGGGGTTGGTTTTTGTGTGTGGGTTTTCTTCTGGGTGTTACTTTTCCAGTGTCCCCCAGGCTACTTGAACTGAAAGCATTTCCCTAAAGCCTGACTCTGACCAGTGCACTGAGTACTGTAATGTGCTGGTGCATGGTTCTCAGTCCACCAATATTCTGACTAGGTTTTTTGCTTCTCTAGTTTCCTGATGGTGTGGAGCAGCAAGCTGCTGCCCAAGAAGGCATCTAACTGCTGCTCTGGAGACCTGAGAGGTAACTGTTCACCTCTCTAGATATGAGCATGGGCTTGGGAAGAGTGGGCCCTAAAAAATCAGGCCTACTAAAGTCTCCTGCCATAGCCAACTTTATTCAGAGCATCAGACAACTTCCACTTAGGTGACTCTGTTTAACCATCACTGAGTAAAATGTACAATCACGAGGACAAGCCACACATGGTAAAAACTTGTTTTTCCATAGAGGCATTGAAACAAATGATAGCCAGTTGGAATGAATAATCGGAAGTGAACTCACTCCTCTCTGCTCCACTTGGGAGGGAGGGGCAGGTAGTGACATTCCAAGAACAACTCATGTCATGGAGGAACAGATTAGACTCTTGTTTACTTGGAGTTTTCCTCACGAGGTCTCAAATCTCACACAGCTTTATTCATGGATCATGTTCCCCAACTGAATATCTCCTTAGCTGCCATATGCAGTCTCTGTCAAAAAAAAAAAAAAAAAAAGTGGTGGACACTACCTTAAAACGGACTTGAAGCAGGGAGATCACTAGACTGCCCTAATCATGAACTCCACTCCCATCCCCAAGATGGGCTCTGAATTTTCTGTTTTCATAATTGGAGTTCACTCGTGGGTACAGTGTATTCTGAGAATCTCTTGATTCCCCTGCTTCCAGCTGCAGGCTTTCCTCATCATCTTCCTTCCAATTTTCTCTCCAGCCCCTCCACACAGCCCAATCAATCAGTGCTGCTCGAACACAGATGGCATGCGCCCATTTACTGGAGTGTGGGCAACCTGACCAGGTGGCCACACTTCCAAAGAGAAACAACACTCCATCTTCCTGTACTATCAACTGCTGCTAACTGCTAAGGTAGGAACAGAGCCTCATGAGCTCCTCACATATCCATGCTGGAATTTGGACTGGAGGATCGTGTGCAAATTTATAGCCACATGTGCCATGCAACAGCCATGTCTGGAAGACAGCATTTCACAGTACTCTTCCCATCCTCCATCTCTCATAGTTTTCTGCCACCTGTTAATGGTTTCTGAGCCTTGTTGGGAGAAGGGCTGGTGATAAAAATGTCCCAGTTCGGGCTGAATCCTTAAGCCACTTATCTCGGCACTTTGACAGGTTATGAAGTCCTTGTGTGTGATGGAATACTAGTTGATGGTGTTCCATTTGTTTATGTCATGGATATTTGTTTAATGGTGCAAAGACATGTTGCTTTATATTGTTTAACTAGGTGAAGCTGTGAGAATTGAATGTCTAAAACCCTTGATTGGTCTAACCAAGAGCTGTACAGCTAATAGTGAGGCAGGAGAAAGGACAGGTGGGGCTTGCAGGCAAAGAGAAGAACTAGGAGGACACATCTGGGAAGAGAGATTGAGACACAAGAAGAGAGTGTGATCATCAGGGCCAGCAGCCCCTCGGTTATACATCAAGGCTCAGAATAAGAAGTCAAGAAAGGAATATAGAATAAAGACAAAAGCCGAGAGCAAAAGTAGACATAATAATCTTAGGAGAGCAGGCCAGAATTAAGCCAAGCTAAGGCTGGGGATTCATGAGTAAGAATAAGTCTTCATGTGATTTGTGAGCTGGGTAATGTGCCCCCAAAGAGTAACTACACCCATGTCAACAGAAAGCTTTTCTGACCAAGAGGGAGAGAAGCCCAAATCCTCATCTATACAATACTTTGCTCAATGGTCATGTCATAAACTGCCTTCAAATAGTGTTTTGTGTTTCCTTTGACTATTGTAAAGACAAGCTAGGTGTGAAGTTCATAATGAGTTGAGTGTGAGATCAGGCCTTGGTGCTTTGCTTGACTCTGGCTATAGGCTTAGTCTCAGTGCTTGGGCCACTTGCTTCCGGGTGGTTATGCCAGGAAAAGTGGGTTAAAGATGGAGAGTGGGTGGCCCCTCTGCAAATTGACTTGAAGTTGTCATCAGCATCCCAGAACTTGGTTGGAAGATGCCATGCTTCCCTTGTAATAGCATGGTTGTGTTTTTGGGAGAGATGGTATATTTCCTTGTCTGGTCCCTTCTGAAGGTAGAGCTCTGCAGTTCTCAGGTTCATTGCAAAAGTATGGTGTCTGAACGTATGTGGTTGCTGTTTAAACCTGGGGTAGAAGTGGCCATAAAGGATGAAGGATAATAAACAGATGGACTGCCAAGGGACAGATGTCTCTGGACCCTTATTGTCTGTCTGAGGGTTAGCTCTTTGGAATCCTGGAACCTACCAGGTTGGAATAGGCTTTCCTGGCAGTTTACATATAAAATTCAAATGAGGGAAAAACAACAACAACAAAAAAAATCATAAAACAACAACAAATAAACCCAAACAAACCCAGAGTTCAAGAGAACTAGGAAAAACAAATCTCCCCCCACAAAGGGGAAAATATTGTTTTTATCTCCTACAGCCTGTCAGAATTTAGTTTCCTTACCCCAGCCTTCAACTTTTCCCAAACACACTCAGGACTTTTAGCTGCTTTATGTAAACTTGCATGTGAGTGTATTGACATGTTGTATATGAGTTCACATGTGTGCACCTGCATGGAAGCCTGGGCTCAACGTCAGGTATGATGTGATGCCAGGTATGATGTGAGACTCTGCAAGTTTCAAAAAGTTGTAAGAAGACATGAGTTGTACTCATACTAAATTAAATGTTGAAGTACACGCTGCAGTGTTAATTATGCAAACGTCCAGATTCCTAGAGCGTACCAAGTGTGTGTAATGTACCCAGCAAGTGAATCCTACAACTTTGCATTGCCTTTTGGTAGCTTGTGGTAAAAATTATCTGGGATTAGCAGCACTGTTGTCTGCTACAGACATACAGCTCATTGTCAAGATCATAATTGGTTCAGGATGGGAACCAGACATCTTCAAAGAAAGATACGATTTATTAGTGAATTTAGATCACACAGCATGGAGCCCAAGTCCTAACTAAGGTTCCTGTAAGCTAAGAAGCAGGGATGCTGATGGGAGCAATTGAGTCAGGGTCAATGTTGAGAGCCTTGTGAGCTGATGCAGGTCCAGGTTCAGGGGATCTGGTGGCATAACTCAATGAGGATGAAGACCTGAGGGCTATAGAGAACCTGGGATATAGCTCCCTCTGTGAGGATGAAGTCCAGATAGTACAGGTAATAGCTATTTTCTGGCTATTATGAATAATATTGCTTTGAGCACTGTTGAGCAAGTGTCCTTGTTGTATGATGGACATATACCCATAGGATTCTCCAACAGTAGCAGTTACAGGTAGGAAAGTGATTGACTTGAGCTGCAACCATGAGTTCAAGGTAAATGTGGTCACATCTCTATAGGAGTAACCAATGTTGTCAGGACTCTCCTGAGGGACAAGGTAGAGTTTCTGGTTCAACTAAGTCAGATTTGTCCAGCGTGGTGAAGTGGCTCAAGGACAGCCATTGAGAAGTCATTGTTGGAGAGGTTGATTTTTGTGACTTAGTTACGTTGACGCATGACAGCCGAAGGGTAATTGGCTGGGAGTGCCCCAACCTGCAGCCTTCCAAGGTTTTAAGGTCTTGGCAAGCCCCATACATACATGGGACAGTACCACACCACTGAGGTTCAAGGGTGTGAGCTGATGCAGGTCCAGGCTCAGGGTAGATGAATAACTTCTGCATGTGAGAGTTGGCAGTGTCTCCAAGGGTGTCTTCAGCCACCTAATGGGGAAGAAGAGATGAGTTCTGGCAAAGCATGTTGAAAGTGGTTGGTGGGGTGTTGATGTCTCATTTTACGGCCCCACTTGGCACTAAGTAAGACTGCCCACACAAGAGAGGACAGTGTCAAGGCAGTTTCCATTTGGGGTCTTCTCACTCAAATCACACCACTCTTTACCACAGGCCTGTCAGCATCACTGAGGTACTGGCCCAAGCCTGAGATGAGTGATGGACACCTCATACATCCCCAAGTGTTGGTGACATTCCCTCTCCCCTGGGATGGTGCTCTTCATATAAAACATTTCATGTTTTCTCTTCCTTCTCCTTCCAAGAAACACCATCCAGAATAAGATGGTTCAGACCTTGAAAAGGTAATTCTGCTTGCTTGATGTTCAGGGCTGCTCTTCCTTTTTTATCATCTTAAAATCACCCTTTCTCAAGGAGTGCAATTGTGTATATGGGGAGGTTTTGTAAGGATAGGATTGTATTCTAACCATGCTTTCCCTCCATCTATGAAAATAACTTTCTGAATATTAAAGCTTTTTGTATTAAAAATCTCTTTAAAGAAAGTCCAAATACCCAAATAGGAGACAGTCACAACACATCAAATGCCAAGAGAAGCTCCTAGTGAAGCCATGCCTGTGACTCCTACCTGGAATCTCCACACTCAGTTAGCAGAAGGACAGCAGGAATGTAGAGGCTAGCCTGGGCTATGGGAACACTATCTCAAAATTGCTCTACATTAGAAACCATGTTATGATCCCTCACCAAGAAGTCAGTATTGTCTGACGTCTGTAGTTAGCTCTGCCTCAGCTCACTTGAGCACTTGGAAGCAGTGTTTCAGCAGCCTTCAGCTCCAGTGTGCACTGAGATGGAATGCCAGCTGAGGGGTCAGCCCTCAGACCTGTTTACAGGAATGTTACACACCTCTGTCCTGGTGTTGAGATTGAATCATTTGGGGGCTTTGGGAGCCCTCCATATTGGAAGCACTTTTTCCTAGACTCACTTGGGGTATCAGCTGTGTGATGGCTAGGCAAAAAGACAGCAGAGACTGAATGTCACTCAAACAACCTATTCACATGAAGCATTGGGAGAAATGCATTTGCAGATATATTTTAAAGTTCAATTAGATCTTTCTAGAACTGCTTTTTTTATAGGAATGTGTGGTATACCTGTAATATGCTTTATGTTGTAATACGCAAAAAACTTTTATTTTACTAGAGACATACACTGGAGCATTGTTGTTTTTAATTTGTAAAGGTATTACTAATATAGCCATAACTTCTAATAAATGTGTAATTAGAGTCAGCCTTCTCAGCACCTAAAGCAGTTGTCATGGTAATCCTGAATATGTACCTATGTCATGGTGCACAGACTTTAATTTTCCAAACTCTGGAAGGAAACCTATCCGTTTGCCAAATTTTATTTCTTTGGGTAACTTTTGGAATACTTCCTGCAGGTTATAACCTGGACTTTGGTTATACAAAGGAGGAGCAGGGTCTTTTCTTAATCTCCCTGACTTGTTGCCAAGTGATAGAAACCTCTTTCTTCAGATCTTGGCTAACATTTTGTTTCTTATAAAATTCTGAAGCTTTAACACATTCCCTATTAATAGATGATAAAATTCACCATTATCTTGTGCCAGAGGGGTGGATAGACCCATATGGGTTCTGATATGTGTTCTAAACAATGGATGTTCCTGTTTCTGATCTCATGTTATAGTTGAATAATAATAAAGTTAATTCTGAGTCAGCTGGAATAAGCTGGAGCCTGGAGCCACCCTGCCATGGCCACCTTTCCCTGTGTAGTATCTTCCCAGTGGCGTGTCTTCTTGTTGTGGTTGCAGCTGCGTTGGCATTGGTGTGGGTGGGAAGGGATGTGACTAAGGCCTCTTAGGAGAGTGGAGTGTGTGGAACCCAAAGGTGACCATTCTATTCTGCATGGTCTGGAGTGGAGGACACTCCCACAACTGGCAGGACTATGGAATATTAAAATCTCCCAAAGTATCACAGATGGATTCCTAGCCTGGCTTGGGGTATCAGCTGTGTGATGGCTGGGCAATAAGACAGCAGAGACTGAATGTCACTCAAACAACCTATTCACATGAAGCATTGTGACAAAGGCATTTGTAGACAATCTTCTGCACTGGTCTCTGAATTGGTTAAAAAATGGGGGGAGGTAGAAGATAAAAGTGTTGGCATACCATTTTTCATGGCTGTGTGTCTGTAAGGAATGAGTACCGATTAGAGCTGTCCTAAATAGTTGCTACTGGGATTCCAAACCATGGAACCAATGGGCAGTAGTGGAGAGTGAGATGAGAACCTAGAAGTGTCAACACTTCTACCTTCAATATGGAGGTGGGGAGGGATCCATGATACAGCATGCAGATGAGTCCTCAAAATACAGCAAAGTGTAGTAACTATGGAACATTCTGCCCTTGGACTGATGGCATTTGGAGAGACTTTTAAATAAGATTGAGTCTCTACAATGTAGCTGGAGGAGGGGGGAACAGTGGGATGGAGGCAGATGATGTGAGTCTGAATGCTGTGCAAACAGGAAAAAGTAATACCAAAATCCATTTGAGATAGTCCACATGACCTAAGGCAATGCAGGAGAGAGCAGTTCCCGATGAAGAGCTCCCATGAACTACTGGAGACTGGAGCAGTGTCCTGAGTAAGGCAGGCATTATTCAGAACTTAGTGTGAGCAGACTGTATTTGATGCTAAGTACTAAAGGCTACATGCATGTGACTGGTTTCCCAGGAGACTTAAGGACCTTGATGGTGGTAGAGGGATTTAGTGGTCTTGCTGAGCCCATGATAGGAAAGGATTTTTAACGAGGCAGGAGAGGCATGATTCAGAGTGACATGGAAATTGGTCTTGGGGAAAACCAAAGCATTCAAGAGGGGAAGAGAAGAACGAGATGAAGGGGCTATCTGGGTCACTTAAACAGAAACGTGCAGAGATTTGCATGAAGCCAGAACGTCTAAGGAAATGACAACAAAATTAGGTCCTTGAGCCATTTGAAGGCTTGAAACCTGAGCAAGAGATCACTGGCAGTATATATCCTAGAGCCAAGCACTGGAACGTCTCTGCTTGCCCTTCAGTAGGCATTCAACCCTAGAATGGGCTGTGTGTTTCCTTCCTACAAGAAAGCATCTTGGGGCTAGAAATCGTTCACCCTGTCTGGAGCCCTGTTAGCAGCCAGGTTATGACTGATGGAGAGGTAGCAGTTAGCCACCACTCAGCCTAAAGTACTGGCTGACTCAGGAAGCCTCTCCTGGCACAGCTGGTGAGAGAACTCGGCCACACTACCCTCTTCCTTAGTGCTGGACTAGGTAATTCAGAGCAAGGTGAGCAGCCCTAACCCTGAGTCTGGAGGTTGGGGAGAAACATGACAGCCCTGGGGCAGCACTCCAAGGATGTGGAGATGAGAGAATGACTGGATTGTATAGACCCATCAAGGTGGTGTCCTCCACCCATGCATCAGCACATACACTGATTATTTTTTAAAGGAAAAAACTGACATACTCAATGGAATATATGTCATTCTGTGTTAGACTTTGATGATTTTCTTTGAGTATCCCATTAAGGGTTGATTGCTGAAAAGATCTGACACTTGCTTAGCATGGTGTAAGGCCTTCAGAGATCCTTCCCATCATTTGCAAAAAGGGTTTTGTTTATTGATCTAATGCTAGTCTGAGTGTCCTGGAGACATAGAAAAGTGTCTAGATGACATGCAAGAACATGGGATTAGAAGGAGCTTAACATAGGGTACAGGACTAGGCACAATTGTAGGACATGATAAACTAGGGAGTGAGAAAATCCTTCAGCAGCCTGTGCTTGTTGCAAAAAAAAAATTACAAAACCTGTGCATAGGTGTAGCCCAGATGTGTAGACAATGATCCCAGATTCATAGGTGGTTATTAAATGAAAATCACAGGGTGAGTCGGGGAGGCCTGAGGTCCCAGTAAACACAAGGCTTATTGCCTCAGTTGTTGGCTGCCAACCTGAACTAGGTGTTAAGACCCTCATGCTGAAGACACATGCTTTTGTTACAAGACATGGCAACAAATCAAACTGGGCCTAAACTGCAAGTTTCTTGCTGCTGACTAGCTTTCATAGTTCCAGAAAGTGCTACACAGCTCTGGGGGAAGAATTATTCACAGTCTCAATCAGTGTGGACCCTACAAGGTATACCACCAACACGGCAAGAAGGTGTGTCCACCACTTCAAGTGTTGACATGATCAATAGGAGTACATGCAACTACTTTGCCAATTGTTTTCAGGTCTGCTCCCGGGGAAGGAATTTGCATCTGGGACTCTCAATCCAGTCAGAAGCTTGTGGCTAGGAAGGTCATAGGTTCTACTATAAGGCTGCTACAGTTTCTCCTTTATGTGGGGGAGGGGAAGAGGAGGAACCACAGTGTAAATGTGGGGTTTGACTGGAAACTTGCAGGATTCCTCTTTTTGAAAGCATGTGGGGCCCAGAGATGAAATTCTGATCAAGCTTGGTGGCAGCTGTCTTTATCCACTAAGCCATGATACTAGCTACCAGTGTCTCTGTGAATGGACAGGACGTGCTGGTCTGTTTTCTCCCAATTTCTCAGAGGGAGGTGTCTGGAGGCAATGGTCAGTGGATGTTTGCTGTCTTCCACAGCTGTACCTATAGCAAGGGAGTTCAGGAGATGTCATGGAATCCCTCAGCCTCCCCACTACCCTCCCTTTCCAGAAGATGCCATGCTCTGAGATTTCTTTGTATCAAGACAGGGAAAGGATGTGTCTCACTGTAATAGTGTTGTGTGGTTTCCATAGCAGTAAACTGGAGGCATCCTCTGGGGTGGCCATGACCTTCTCCTTTGAGGAGCAGATACTATCTTTGCTCACAATAAATTGAGGGAGGTAGCTGCTTGATAATGATACATGTTTTAATCCCCAAGTATATCATCCTTTGGGTACAGTGTGCTTCGGTTTCTGCTCTTACAGCTTCCTCTGGACGCCAGTTCCTCAGAGTTTGTTATCCATATTATACTGGTGTACCATGTTTATGTCAGTGATTTTACCTGAAAAGCAAATTTAAGGCAGGAGTTTTTTGAGAGGCATCATGAGGAGGAAGCCATGGTAGTATGTCTGAGTCTCTAGTATTGGGAACACACGGCACAGAGTCTATTGACATGGTAATAGACAGATGACAGAGTCTAAGTCAGTACCAGGGGAGGGACAGGGATAGTCCTAAAATTGGCCCTCTGCACTGGTAGCACTCACTACCTTCTTTAAAGGCTCCAACAGCCTTTGAAATAACATTATTAGCTGAGGACCAAGCTCTCAAAGCATGAGCCCAAGGAAGACATTAAACCACTGATCCAGTCTCTGCCCAGCCAGCCTATGTCCTATACTAGTATGCACGAGTAAGTGTCTTTATCTTGAGCCTCTTCTGCCTTCACATGCATGTGTTGACTGAACTTCTGTTCACTTGGAATTTTTATGACTAGTTTTAAGGATTTCTCCAAAGCACCATGGTAGTGTAATCCTTTTCAGTGTGATTTTGTGTTGAGCCAGTTCATCTCTGAGATAGGACCAGTGTTTGCTCCTTTTCCTATGTCTGTTCGGGTACTTGATGCTGTAATGAGATACCATGGCCAAGCAACTTGGGGAGGAAAGGGTTTGTTTGGCTCACACTTTAGCATTGCTGTTCATCACTGGAGGAAGTCAGGATAGGTACTGAAAATGGGGCAGGATCCTTTAGGTAGTACTCATGCAGAGGACGTGGAGGAATTCTGCTTCCTGGCTTGCTCTTCATGGCTTTCTCAGCCTGCGTTCCTATAGAACCCAGGACTACAAGCCAAGGGACTGTACCACCCACTGTGGGCTGTGGCTTCTCCTGTTAATCACCAAGAAAATACCCTACAGGCTTGTCGACAGCCTGATTTTATTCACACATTTTCCTAATTGATGTCCCCTCCTCTCGGATGACTTTAGTTTTTGCCAAGTTGACATAACTGCCCAGCACATTTTAGCTTATTTTGTGTAGTTTATGAAGTCAAAGGATTAACATTGCATGCAGATTCAGACCTAGGATGTTGACAGTCTGTTCCACCTGATCTCATCACTTAAATTCAGCTTTAAATTTACTTGAGACTTACTGAAACATTAATATGTTCATAAATGTAGCATTGTGTGCACAGGTGCTAATTCTTTTTGGTTCACAATAGGCAGTTCCACATACTGAGTCTTTGTAGCTTTTAATCTTTATAATATGGTTGCTAGGTGTTCAGAGAACTTTCTGACTTCATGACCATCAGGGCCAACAGCTAAGCTGCCTATCACTTCAGTGGCACAGTGATACCATGTAATAGGAGTTGTCAGTATTCCCACAGATCTTATTGTGATAAAGAAACTAAATTGTTGCACAACACCAAAGAAATATTGCTTAAACTCCAATGACACAGCAAACTGATTTTAACCTTCACTGAAGATTAAAATACAGTTTCTAGGTCTTAAGTTACATTGTGTATGTGGCAACCCCACCATTTGATTCGAAATCCTAAAGAACCAGACCTCTGTGTAAGTGCTGGTAGAGTAAAGGAAATGTACAAGAGGATGCCTCTTGTCTTAGTCACTGGTCTATTGCTGTGAAGAGACACCATGGCCATGGCAACTCTTATGAAAGAGTATTTAATGGAGGGCTTCCTTACAGTTTCAGAGGTTTAGTCTCTTATTGTAATGGGGAACATGATAGCAGGCATGAAGCTGAAGTAGTTGAGAGCTACATCCTGAGCCATAGCCAGAGAGAATATACTGGGACTGGCTTGAGCTTTTGAAACTTCAAATCCTAGTTTCAGGGACACACTTTTCCCCAACAAAGCCACACTTCCTAATGCTTCTAGTTCTTTCAATGAATTCCACACCCTGGTGAATAAGGATTCAAATATGAGCTCATAGAAGCCATTTTTATTCCAACCACCACAACTATCTTACTGATGAAGTTGAAAGCACTGTATAATGTTGACCAAGGAAACAGATCTCACCTCAAAGGAATAAAAGACCTGGTTGATTCTACAGTGTTAAGGAGTGGCCGTGGCCCACAAACACAATTTTGGGTTACCCTAAAATTCTATGTTCCAATGTGGAAACACTTTGAAGGTTTTATAGTCTTATAGACAGAGTCAAATCAAGGCAAGATTAAAGTGCATTGGTAGGTACATCAGAGTCAGTAAGATGGGGATAAATATCATGTAGGTCTAAGATGCTATCTGATGGCTGCCTTAGCTTTTCTGTTGACAGAAAGTGGTTGGCTTGCCTAGTCAATAGATTCTAAATGTTTTCTGTATTGTCACAAGATACAGAGTAGGGCAAGGTGAGGTTGTTCATGAAGACTTATACTAGCCCAAGATAGGTAATTAGCCTCTAAACCTACAGAATTCCAGCCTCTCCACAGTATTAAAATCCCAATGGGTTCATCTGTTTATTCAGACTCTGTTCAGTCTCATACAGTTTCTTTTCAGGACTATTCATTCAGAGCAAAAGTGAAGTTCAGGAAAGCCTTTTTGCCCTTAACTCCATCTATTGAAACATAATACATCTGTGGCTTGGATATTGGAGGACAATTGTAACTTGGCTTAGCATGTCATCTTTTTAGAAATTCTATTTCTTCAGCAGTACTTTGGTTCCCATTTAGGACCCTGCTATAGTGGAAAGACCAAGGTTCCTCATGAACTTGGGTTTAACCATGTTTATGTAAACCACAAGGAGGGTGGTTAGTGCTGCTAGGTCCCTGTGGGGTCAGTATCCCAACCTGCTCCCCATCTATCAGAACACCAGAGTACAGTTTTTCTAAAAAGGAATGTGAATTTCTGAATGCTGGTTCCTTTCTCTAGTCAAGGATTTGAGTCTCCACTATGTGACTTGTAGACACTTGTGGCATTTCAGATAGGGTATAGGTTTTGCTCCTGTCTTGTGCTTTGAAGAGGATCTTGAGGATGGTCCCTTGGGGTCTGTTTCTTTGCCTTTGGAGTGGCTTCCTGCCAAGTCTAGTTTTGCCCTCCTGGGGTGGACTCTTTCTCATCTATTCTGTATTGAGCTTTCTGCTCTCACGTGGTCCACACAAGCTCTGGCTGACCTTTTGCAAGTCTGATTATTGAAGAACCATGAACAAACGTACTTTAAAGGAGACTGAATGTGATCATCTTGGCCAGAGAAAATTCAGGGCTTCAGTGTCCTAAAAAATGTACATTGGAAAATGTAGACATCCAAAGAGCCACTATGTGGAGCTAGCATCTAAGGAGTTTCCATAGATGGTTCTTGACAAAGGCTGGATATTTGGTATATTCCTAAGAAGGTGGGGCTGACCTGACTATCAAGGCCTCATGGGAAAAGGGCATAAGTGTCAAATAGGGACAGTTTGCTGCAGTCATTGTGATGAGTGTGATTGTCCACAACCACCGCACTGTGTCTATGTGTATGGAAAAGTACAAGCAGTTATTACTGGATATTTGAGAAAATCATTTAGGATACAAATCAACCTGTTCATATTATCATGGCCAGAAGCCATTTGATGTTTACACTGAGACTTATTTCACCTTTGACTTGGGCCATAAAGAATTTGGCTTGATTCATAGATCCTTGTGAACTGTCCGTGTGCTTTGTGAAGAGTCTCTCTGTGTAGCATTCATCTGTGGAGGTGTAAACTACTTGGATGGCATTGATTCCTTAACACTGCATCTGTTCCTTGAAGAAATGGGTGGCCTTACTGATACAAGTCTGGATTTGCTATGACCAACTTTGAGTAACCTACAAGTTAGTCTTTTATGAGACTGTTCCTCTGATTTATACTACATTTGACTTCCTTGATATCACAAAATCATGAGTAAAGGCAAATTTAGAGAATGTGGCTAGATAATGTAGCTAGATATCTTGGCTTATTTCTCCTTTCCAGAATTGTGATAGTTGGAGGAGACTGAATTCTTGACTATGGAACAGGGTCCCCTTATATCTCTGTACTTCTTTTAGTTTCTGTGGTCAAGGGCATGGCTGTTGGCATTTGCTGGGCCATGGTATGTATGAAGATTGCAAACGAGCATATTGTATAAAACAACTGGATAGAAACAGGCAGGGCCGCATCAGGCAGCAGATTGGGCTGTAAGCCTGGCTGGGAACTCTACATGGGATTCTGAAGGTGATTGTGACTTGATCCCAGTTTTAGGGTGTCCTGGTTGTGTTTTTTTTGGGGGGGGTCACTTAATGCAAATGTGACCAAATCTGGGAAAAAGGGATCTTAACTAAGAAATACCTGGCATGTCTTTGGGAATATTTTTTTTTTTTTTTGAGACAGGGTTTCTCTTTGTATCCCTGGCTGTTGTAGAACTTCGTTTGTGAATTTGAGGTCAACTAAACTCGTATCTGTTTGGATTAAATCATGGCACCACAACTGCCTGACTGGGAACATTTTCTTGATTAATGATGTGGTACCCTGCCTGTGGGTGGTGTCACCCCTGGGCAGATGGTGCAGGGATGAATAAGATAGTGGGCTTAGCAAGCCAGGGAGTGACATTCCTTTATGGCTTCTTGAAGTGTGATTTTAATTAGTCTTAATAAATAAAATCCTGGAGTCAGGGTAAAAGCAGAAAGGTCAGAGAAGCAGAGCAGCCATAGTTGCTTCTTACCTCTATCAAATCTCAGACCCAATGGTGGGATCCTACCTCTAAGAATCCCCAGAACGAATGGGCTTGAGATCCTGTGTCCATCTCCCTAGTGCTGGAATTATAGGTGTGAGCCACAACGTCCTGACTCTTTAGACTGATTCAATCTCATGTCCACAGAATAGGTACCAAATTCCACTGAAAGGGTCAGTGCAGTGGCAGGTGGATTTAGTTCACCAGATGTCTTCTACTTCTCAGCTAAACATGCCACTCAAAGGCTGAGCATTATTACATCATTTTTGTGCCCATGTGCATAAGAATATAAAAATCATTTCCAGCTATCTATCCCCATTCTCCAATTCCTTCCATATCTCCCTCTTAGTTTGTGTTATTTTTGCTATGATGAATGAGCATGATAAAAATTCAGTTGGCGAAGAAAGGGTTTATTGGACTCATGCTTCTACATCCATAGTCCATCACTGAAGGAAGCTAGGACATCGCTTGAAACAGGGCGAGAACCTGGAGGCAGGAGCTGCCAAGGAGGGGTGCTCCTTTTACTGGCTTGCTCCCCATGGCTTGATCATCCTGCTTTATTATAGAGCACAGGACAACCAGCCCAAACAAGGCCCCACCACAATGATCTAGGACAATGTCCTAGAGGCTTGCCTGCAGCCCCATCTTGTGAAAACATTTTGTTAATTGAGGTTTCCTCTCAGAAAATTTTGGCTTATGGCAAGTTGACATCAAACTGTCCAGCACACCCTCTCTCTCAAACTTGAGTTCTTTATTGCTATACACACATATGCAACCTCCTAAGTCCATTTAGTGTTGCTTGTATGTACTTAAGTTTTCTCATCCCAAGTGGTCAACCATAAACATAGCTGGGGGCTTGTCTCTGCAACTGATTTCTCCTTTTCTTAGTAGACATTGACAGTCTGTAGCTCTTAATGGAGAACTGTGTCCTTGTGATATTTCCACCATCCATGTTGGCATGCCAACTGGTGTTTTCATTGTTCAGGTTTTGTTGAGGGAACCATATTGTTGAGACTTAGGGCCTTCTAGAACTGACAGGGCTGTACCTACTATCTGCTCTTGGTATTCCTGTGAAGGAAATAATTAGGTTGCCAATCTTAAGTGCCATGCCCCGGTCTCTCTGACAGCACAGCCTGCAACTGACACCTCGAGGAGACGTAGTCAGTGCTGCCCTGAAATTAAGGAAGGCAGAGTCCATACTGAGGTTTTCAAAAGTGGAGCATTTGTTTGAGACCATGGAGTTTGAGGTCTGGGAACCCGAGTCTAGCATTCCACTCTCTGCACAGGCTTTTAGTGGGAAGTTCTCTCTAGGTTAGTTTTATTGTCATACTTTATAAATGTGTTAAAGTTGTCTGCAGTGGATCTTTCTAGATGTTTAAGTGCATGTCTAAACGCTATTTCAGAATTGGACTGCTGTAGAAGCTTTGGTAATCCATGGCCCTATCTGGAAGCCTTGTCTGACTTGCTCTTCTAGAGACTGCCATGATACTGATAGAAATGGGAGTATGTTGACAGGACTGCATGTGGAAACTCAATGACATTAAGAAGGCTCCATTGTCATAATTTTATTCTTGACATCTCCTCCATTGAAACCTGACAGCTTCTTGGTTCTGTTACTGTTTGACAATTTTGGAATTGTCCTACAGACTAAAACCTCCAAGGAAACAAAACTCTTCATGGTGGGAGTTGGTGTCAGTTCCTTCACAATGCTTGCTTCACTGATGCATGCCACACAGTTACTACTACAATGAGGATGTCTGAGCCTACACAAGCCATGGTGTCTTTCTAATAGTGGGTGAGGCTGCCTGGAAGTTTGACTGCCCAAGGGGTTACTTTAGAAATAATTATGAAAATTATGTCTTAGTGCTAATGACTCATGCGAGGTGATGAACTGAAACCTGGTGACTTGTACCTTCTTTGGCGTTGGATTTTCAGCATCTGCTGAAATGACCTCATGAGAATCTAGAAGTAGTGAGGGAATGAACAATATTGCTCTTTTCTGATTCTAGATGAGCTTTGTCAGAAAGCTTATGCAGGTCCTCCTGCCCCTCAGGACCTATTTCAGATTTTTTTTCTCAATTTGTATGTGTCTGAGAACATTTCATTTTGTCATACTGAATAGTCCCTAAATGCTAGTCTTCTCAGAAGTGACAGGCTTCTTGTGAATCACTGGAAGTCAGTGTGGATGTGACAGTTACTGTCTAGATCTCTCAAGTTCTGTATGCACTCGAGAATGGCAGCACAGTATTCCAAGGAAACTGAATACTGAGTGGATGGGGAAGGACCAGCTATAGGGGAGAATATTTTACCTTCGTAGTAGTTGGTGAGGCCAGCTGACACCGGAGCAACCATAAGTTAGATGCTAGAGTGATAAGCTTCTAGATAGAGAGCTCTCAATATTGGTCATTAGAGAGTGGAGCGCTCTCAGTAATGTTGGTACAGCAGTATGCAGATACTTCTCGGCTTTGTCAGGCAATAGTGTATGGCCTTTGATATGAGTTGTTGAGTATGTGAGGCACCCTCACAGCCACAGTGCCGGCTGCAGCATATGGGATTCCCTATTGCCACCATCTGAGTACTCATGTCTTCTGTCTGGAATCTTGAGTGTGGTACCAGATCTAATTTTTGTCATAATTCCTCATGATAACTAACCAATTGGTTGCCATGGTGGCATTCTGACATTTGAAGATGACACTGATGCTGGTGGGTTTCTAGGAGAGTTCTGTGGACAATGGACATTGTGTCCTATTGTGGAATGGGTTGGAATGTGAGCTTATTTCCTTTGTAGCTCACCAAGTTCTAGCTATGCTAGAGGTTTAGATCTTTCATAAAATACCATGAGCTACCTCATAAAATGTTAGATCTAGGAGTTTATTTCCATAGAAATTGACCTTGAGGAGTAGGTGGGAGCATTGGCTCAAGGCAGGCATGAAAAGCACTGAAGTCAGAATATTGCAACCAACACTGCTCCAGTTCCAGGGTTTGCAAGTTGGCTGTACTTTCTCAAGAAGAATTCCAAGTGTCCTAAGGCATACCTCACTTAAAAGTATGCTTATGAGATTCCAGGCAAAGCCTGGGGATGCTGAGGCAGTGAGATGAAGTTCAGAATGGGGCATCCAAGGCAGCAGGTGCTATTATTCTGTTCCAAGGACGAGCTTTCTCACTATAGGCTTTTTTTTGGATCGTGGGACAAACCCTAGTAAGCTCTGTTGAAAATGGCTTACCCCCTGCCCCCAACCCATTTTAAGGGCACACTTTACTGCCTGACTAGAGTGGTAATTTTTCTCCTTTATTAATAGAACCACATGGGGCAGGGGAAGCACATTTGGAACTTTAAGGGTGTTGGACACTTGAAAATATGCTGGAATCTGGGAAAGGATGACCACAGAGTCTGCTTTCAAGAATCTCAAGCCTCACATGATAGGATGCTTTATCACATTGAACTTGGGATATATAACATGTATGCATGTGTACTTAAAGGGTTTTAGTGGTGTCTCTTGATGCTGACTTCCAGATTTAGGGAAACCTAAGAATGTCCGCTGTATCCCAAGATGGCATGTTGGAAAAGCTAACTGTCCTAGAAGAGGGGAGCTGTGATAGGGTGACTCCAGTTCCTCCAAAGATGGCTCATGGGAAGAGGCTGAATGATTGAAACTAAGGTCTCCAAGATTCTGCCTGGAGAGAGCACTTGGCTATGACATTGTTCAGAGGCCAGGAGACATGCCCAATTGATGAGACTCTAAAAGATTAACCTTAACTAAACTTCTAAGTCTTCAGGTAGTGGACTGTACTGGCTGTGCTTGCTTCTCACTTTGGGAAATGATCTTAACCTGTTAGACAGCCCACAAACATGAAGAGTGGATCGGGCAGGCTGGTTAAACCACAGCTGAGAGCTGACACCTCAAAACTGCAGGCAGGAAACATTCCACACTCAAAATGGTAGGAGTCTTTAAACTGAAAGACCACCACCTTGAGCAAGGCTGCATCTCCTAAATATACCCAAGTGTCATTACCTGGGACAAACCCAAATAAGGTCACTAACTGGGGACATGCATGTATTCAGATGTCCAAGTCTATGGGGACATTTCATTCAAACCAGCACAAGAAGATGGAGACTCAAGAGCCAGATCTGTCCATGGGCAGATCTTCAGGAAGGAGTGTCCTTGATCTACAGTTGAGACTCTTCAATGTTGTGTACTGGCCCACCACCAATACTAGGATAATTGCACAAAGTCAGTTGATGGCTGAGGCAATCTACATTCTTGGCAGATCCTGTCTACATTAGAGTTGTCTAGAGATTGAAAACTCTCCTTGAGTTGACACTGTGATGGCTTTCTCTTATTTTAGAGGCATTGGGAAGTTGAGTCTGGTCAGTTTTGTTATAGGGCAGCATCCTGAAGCTGTCAGTTCATTGCCAGTACCTTTTGATCTCCAGCACAAGAGTTGGAAGTCACCCCAAAGGGAGAATTATTTCTGCATAGAAATGGCTGATGTCATTGCTTCCACTTTGGCTGTGGAGTATCTGGAATAGGCTGGCTTCACTTGGGAAGAAGTGATTCTGGGGACAGCAGCTTGTTCTTGAAGCTAATCTAAGATTCAGTAGGACATCATGGTTTAAGCTAGCAACATGTGTTCCTTACAACAGGCTAAGTAGCCTTTACTAAGGCATTGTGATACAGTAATAAAATGCCTAGGCTCACCTAATCAAGAAGCCGTTGGTATGGACAGATGACTATTGTGGGGATTAACAAGGCAACTCCACATAGTTAAAGGATGTTTATTTAGGGGTAACTTACAACCAGTTTACGTTAAGGGTTAAGGGTTCTGGGAGAGGTGTGATGTAATCTAGTGGGGCTCTCTGAATAACTCTGTTCTGTCTGCCTTCCAGCATTCAGGATCACCAAGAACCAAGAGAGCTGGCACATCAGTATCTTGTGTCTTAATGGCTCCCAACTCGTCCAAGCCCCAGGTGCATGTCATCGGTAGGTGTGGCAGGTCCCTGAAGACTCACCAGGGGTAGTAATTCCAGCTCAAAGCTGGAACAGCTACCCAATACAGATGACCTCAGACTGTCCCTCCTACTATGTTCTTGGATTGTTTTTGGTACTCGTGAGCTGTTAGGTTCATTGTGAGGGACTCCCCTGCCCTGCACTGATCACAAGTAGGTTTCTGGTTGGAGACGTTGAGAGAAGGGCATGGAATTTGTTTTCTCAGGATGTCAAAGGATTGGTAGGCCATTTTATTGGTATGAATCTGGGTAGGGGTCCTACAGCAAGTAACAGGAGGACACAACCTTGGTGAGGGTGTCTCAAATAAAGACTTGGTTATTTGATTCTTATGTCTTAGTCAACAACAGATGTCATATCTCTGTCCTGCTGACAAGGGTCCTGAAAGACTTTATGATAAAGGATTGAATTGAGTGACTCTGTGTCCACCTGTGGTGAGCAGTTAGTCTCATCTCTTGCTGCTCTCAGGACTTGTTCTATTTGGAGGAGACTGAATTCCTGACTTTGGAACAGGATTTCTACTACAAATCTCTGTACTTCATTTACTTTCTGTGGTCAAGGTCATGGCTTTTGGCAGTGGCTGGGCTCCTATTTCAGCTTCAGAACATTGAAAAGTGGCCTATGAATTTAGCCATGTGAAAATTATTGCTGATTGTCTAGTTCATCTGACCTCAGAGTTTAGTGACTTGGTCCATCTTGTCCTGTGGAACACTGCATTGTAGTCTGATCTATTGAATGATGCCTTGCTAAGGAATTTTCAGGATAAAAGCTCTGGAGGCTATGAAGATGGCTTACATAAAAAGATCAGGACCTAGGAGGGTCAGGAGTCAGCAGCATCTTGCTATTACCCCATAGGAAGAAACAAGTTGTTTTATTTGCAAATTGTCACTGAAGGTGAAGCTAGATCTGCAAGTTAAGTTTTGCTGATTTGAACAAACTGCTGAGACTTTTGGAAGAAATGTAGGTAGTAAACCCAACCTTAGCATAGAAACTGCATCTGGCAGAAGCAGAGATCATGGTCATGGGAGATGGCTATGGAGCAACTGGAGAGAGTGCTGGGGGCTGCTTGGCCCTTCATAGCCCATGAATATCACTAATGGCCACTGTATTCCATGACTGAAGGGAAATGGCACATCCATTCTCAGTTGCTACCATGTCTAGTTGGACTATTGAAAGCAGCAAAGCACAAGGTGTTCAGCAAAACTCAGAGATTAAGTAGAGGTGGCTTATCAAATCTCTGGGCAGTATGCTTGTTGTCATGGTAATGCTTTCCTTGTATGCACACCTTGGACCATAAAGCCTGAGGTTTGGAAGTGTGAAACCCAGGGGACAAATGGTTTGTAAAAAACTGCAAGGGTATAAAACAATCCATATAATGGTAGTAGTGTATTCTACAGGTGACATCCTATCTTCAGGGAGCTGGTGCCCAGAGTCTTCTGTTTTAATAACAAAGGATGTGAAGTCTAGAGGGTGTGGACTTTGGAGTGCTTCCTGGAGCATGTGGGGTCTCAGTACCTGATTTCCCTTTGAATGATTCTTTGCTACATTGAAGTCCTAGTGGGATTCATTTGAGGATCATGTCCTTAATTCTCGAGAACACAAATATTTTGAATTGTCGACATTATCCACCTCAAAGTTTCAAGCCTTAATTTGTATAGGTTTTAAAGGCAATCTTGACCATAAAGAATGTAACACAAGATTTTATGTGAAAATAAGCAGTCCAGGCAGGGTCTTTAATCATAACATTTTAATGGACAGCTCAGGGCCATTTTATAGTTAGTGGTCTGCCTCATCCTAACTGAACTCAAGAATGCATCTTTGTCCTAAGCTACTGCATTGGACTACAGGGCGGGCCAGTTCAGGATGACATTCATATCACTAAGTTCCCATGAACCTTGGTAAAGAGATGAGAGATGACTGAATCTTGCACATAAATTCAAGGGTAGGGAGACTTTGATAGTTAAGCTTTTAAGAAACAGTGCACTCCACTCATGCAATAATTTCCTCCATTCTCAAACTCCAGCTGCCAAAAGAGGCTACTTCTGTGTTTATGTGGCTCATAACTAACTTGAGTACAGAGCAGCTATAGGGCAGAGGATAGCATCTCTTCTGTGCTTAAGTCCCAGAAGCATCTAGAGCTATTTTAGATGGGTACCTTCTCCACCCACCATGGTCATATTACATATCTTAACAGGCTAGCAGGAACTTTATTGTGTGACAGTGCCTATCTGGACATAATCACTTGATGGTGTAGTATCACACCAAAGTCTGCTGGCTCTATAGTTCCTAGTGATCCACCAGGGATTTCTACGGAGATCAGCATCATAATGTGTCACTATTTGATTGGCTGTGGGATGTGTTTTCCCAAGAATTTAACTTTCATCCAAGCCCTGTCTCTTGGGAGGAGGGTCTTTCTAAGGAGAATTCCTGTCTTTGCACTTCTGGTCCAAGTGTTTTCAATGACCTAGAGTAGCACTTATCTAAGGAAGGTGTCCTAAGCTAGGTACAGAGTTCCACAGAGAGAGAGGGTCAGTGCTATGGCAGGTGGATTTAGTTCACCAGATGTCTTCCACTTCTGAGCTAGAAATGTCACCCAAGGGCTGATCATTATTACATCTCAAGGTTTGATTGTATGCCTCTGTTGTGTGTGTGTTGAAACTTACAAAAAATCATTCCCACTGGCCCGCTCCATTCTACAACTGTATTCATTCAGTCCCCTCTTAGTATGAATTACTTTTGCTGTGATGAAACAGCATGATAAAAAATCAAGTTGGAGAGGAAAGGGTTTATTTGCCTCAAGCTTCCACATCCATAGTCCATCACTGAAGGAAGCTAGGAGAGTAATTCAAACAGAGCATGTACCCGGAGGCAGGAGCTGCCTGGAAGGGGGTGCCCCTTTTACTGGCTTGCTCCCCATGGGTTGATCAGCCTGCTTTCTTATAGAGCCTAGGGCCACCACTCCAAGGATGGCCCCACCCACAATGGTCTGGGACTCTACCCAATTAATCACTAATTACATGTCCTAGAGGCTTGCCTATAGCCCTGTCTTGTGAAAGCATTTTCAAAATTGAGGTTCCATTTCAGATGACTTTGACTTATGGCAAGTTGATATTAAAACTATCCAGGACACTCTCCCTCTCAAAATTATGACCTCTATATTGTTATACACATATGCAACGTCCTGAATCCATTGATCATCTGTAGCTTTTAATGTAGAATGTGTCCTTGTGATATTTCCACCATCTATGTTGGCATGCCAACTGGTTTTTGCATTATTCAGGTTTTGTTTAGGCCACCATACTATTGAGACTTGAGGCTTTCCAGATCTCACAGGCTGGACCTACTACCTCACAGAAGAGGTCACGACCCCTCTGGCTCTTCCATTCTCTTTAGTCCCTTGTTTTGCAATGATCTGTGAGCCTCATCTATAGGGGTTGTACTGTACAGACAGGATTTTGGTTTGGGTAGCCCATGCTCAGTTACTCTCTTCATTTTGACAAATTGTAAATTTCTTGAATAGATTCCACCTCTCAAAGGAAACATACTTGAGAGCTTACACTTATGGATGTTTATAAGGATCCACATCTAGAATACTACTAGAGATTTCAATGGTTTAGCAAATTGGTGGTAGTAGGTGTTTGTCTCCCAGGTCCGTGATCTCTCCAGCCACAGGAAGTTGGCCAGCTTTCCAGTACCACACTTAATTTCCCTTCTGTTGAGTGGAACTTAATCCAATTTGATAGCTGTTGGTTGCCTCCTGTATAAAAGTGTCACTACTGCACCATGGTGGATCTTGCTGGGGTGGTCATTGCTGTGCTTCATGGGCAGCCAGAGTGTATTCTCCTGGAAGCCTTGACTTGCTTCACCCTAGGCTGCTTGCAGGCAGGATACTAGAAGAAAGTGGTCAGGTGAGGCCACTAGTTCTCTACATGAGACAAAATTCCAACTCTGATCTTGTTCAGCTTCATACTACTGACAAGTGTGGCACCCTTCAATAGCTCAGTTTTCAGAACTCTAGACTGGGTGAAATAATTCAAGAGTCTCTGAACTGTAGTGGAGTACATTACTACCTGATTTTTGACATGTGTCTTGTCTGCCCTGAAAGGACTAACTACAGTCCATGTTTATTCATGAAACTCCATTTGTATTATGTAAGCTGTAAGATGAGACACCATTTAGGATGTAGGCTGCACATATTGTCTCATTGTCTGAGCCTAGGATCTGGTATGAATGACTTTATTGCTTACGTGAAACAGAAGCATTCCATATGTCTACATCTCCTGAAGTTAAGCTGATTTCAGGAGTGCCTGTCTAGAACAGACAAAGATTTGTGTCCACTATTGTCTACACATATGACAGATAGACTCAGGAAATAAAGGAAGCACTTGGGGATTCAGATTCAAAGCTTTGATAAATCAAGGAGTGTGGGAGCCCGTTTTCGGGTTGCTCATAGTTTTACCCAGCAGGTCCGCATAGAGGATGATTAGGACCACTGGCCTGAGTACAGGTGTCTGAGATGGTCTGCACTTGGCTGTGCTGAGGGGGAGGAGGTCTTTTGCTCCACCCCTTGGCATCTCTATAAGTACCCTGGGGCAGAGACAGGGCTCGTTGGAATAGGTTCCAGGCTCTCTTGAGGCTATCCTGTATTTTCTGTTTATCTCCACACTATAAATCCTCCTATCTAATATTTCTTGCTGCTCACACTCAAGAAAACTCTGGGGCGCTGTGGGGTTGGTGGGTGAACGCTCCCCAGAATGGCGCCTGAATAGGGGCTAAAGACAAAAGGGGGAAAGGAAAAAAGGGGGGACTAAAGAAAAAGAGGGGGACTAAAGACAAAGTAATGTCAGAATTTCTATCTTCCATCCCTTTCTCAATTCCTATCTGTGAAAAATAAGTGTAAGGCACAATGTAGTATTATAGTGTGGGAAAAACTTAGAAGCATAAGCTTGTGTAGAAAAAATCTTAAGGAAACTGGACAGAAAAACTCAATTTTCTAACTTTTGGTCTATGAACGTAAACTGGGAAAAACCTCTTTCTTTGAGCTTTACGGGTAGTAAAAAAGGTCTTTGCGCTTATAGGGAAGAACGTTTCCTATAGAAGCTCTTGACATGGGGACAGCTGAAATGCTAAGTCCAAGCGGCAGGAGAAAGTGATTTCTGCCTGAGGCAAAAATGCGGGTGTAAGAAGCCAAAAAGTTTAAAGTTGGGAAGTTTTGGGAAAAGTTGGTCTTTCTCTCTTGGGAAAAATATTTCTCAAACTTATAAAGCTTTTCTTGGAAAATTTTGGGGGAAAAATCTCTCTAAAAAGCTTCAATCTTTCTCAAAAGCTCTTAAAAAACTGAAACTAAAACCTTTAACTTTCTCAAAAGGACAAAAACTAGAATTACCTGAAGTCATTAGTATGGGAACCACTTGTGACTAGCTCTAAGGGAAAATAACAAACTTCTTAAGACAGCAAAACCTCTCCAAGTTCTTTTTCAAGCTTTAAAAATCCTCCCTGCAATGCAGGAGGCAGCAATGGAGTTCCTAAAAACCTCTTCTAAGCTCTGTCTCTTCAAGCTAGTAAGACAGTGGGTCAAAGTCCCCTGAGGGAAACGCTTGGGAGAGTAGGTGAAGAGCTACAGAGAGCCCAAAAGGGCAGAAAACCTTACCTGAAAACAAAAAAGCCAAGCTTTTCAGTTACAGCCGAGCTGAGGCATCAAGGGTTTTGTTTCTGAGTGAGCATTTCAGAAGGAAAAGGTGCTCCTAATTGGCCTAACACAAAGATCCCCTGAAGTGATACAAACTCTGTTAGCATTGTATCCTCACTTCTGAGCAAAAAAACCCAGAGGTGACTGTCCAGCGTCTCTGAGTTGGAGCGCATTTTGGGGATACCCGGGTTCCAGCAGTTGCAAACTTCCTGGAGCCCAGAGCTGAGGCAGGAAGGTGCAGGACCCAGGGGAAGAGGCTAATGAACAAACACAGCTAAAGCCGGTGGGAACAGCACAATTGTCCGCTTTCCTACGAGTCCGGGGTTGATAAGTCCACAGCTGCAAAAAAAATCTGAGAAAAGCTTTCCTATCAGAGAAAGGACCTTTCTGGGAAAACAGCAAAGCTGAACTGTGTCTGAAGCAGTTGTGCTGCTGAGTCAGAACGCTTTCTGGGGAAAGAGCCCAGCCAGGGCAGAACAGAACTATCCAGGAGTAAATCTTTCTTTTCTGTCAGAGAAAGCATCTCTTTGAGAAAAGCTTTGTTTCAACTGACTCCAGGTGAGATAGAGTGTAACCCTAAGGGGTGATTGCCTCTGGCATAAACTCTGTCCTTTAGCACCCAGACAAGCAAATGCAACCCACTGGGGGGACTGAGCCAAGTGAAGGCCTGATGAGGTAAAACACCTGTCCTAATGCGAGCTTAGAGATGGCAAAAACCTCTCTTGTTAAATTTTCGGTCTGTATGCAAACCACATAGACCCCCCAAACAGAAATGGACAAAAAGCCCCTACCTTCAGTAGCAGGGAAAGCCGCCACTGTAGTGTTGGAAACTGTTTCTGGGGTAGAGGGAATAAAGTGAGACCAAACTGGGAACTGTCAGGGAGAAACTCTGAAGAAACAGAGGGGGACAGATTCCTCCCCAGAAAATGCATGACCAGTGAAAGCTGCTGAGACTTTGAGGCAGATTTGGGGGGAAGAAAGCCCCTACCTCCAAAGGCTAGCAAAGGAACAATGAATGCAGCATGAGATATCTGAAGCTCTGCATCTCGGGGGAAAGGAACCAAGCAAAATGAGAAAATCAGTGGGAGAAATCTCTCTGAAGGATCTATGGGAAAGTAAATGTTTTTTCACTGACTGGCTAAGGCAAAGGAACACAAGCCTGGAGGAAGGTTGCTCTCAGGAATGCCAGCCTCAATGCACTCTAACGAGGCAGGTGCAGTTCTGATCCCGGGCCAGTGTCCAATGAAGGAGAGACACCTGTTAAAGCCAGCGGAGGAGAGTATAGAAATCTCTCAGCGTCCCTTAACTGAAAACTCTTGGTTCAAATGTCTTGTTGCAAAAGCAAAAACATCTAAAGCAAGTCCGGTAAAAGAATAGGAGGTTGACTCCTGGACCCAAAATGAGCCATAGGAAATGGAATCCATAAGCTAGCTCTTAACAGTGAGCTGTTGAAGAGAAATGCATTCTGGGAAATGTCATCTTTAGCTGAAATATGATACTGTTCAAAAACTTTCCAGCTCAGAATGAAGTTTCTTCTCAAAGCAAGCTAGAAAGCTTAATGTTACCTCTTGAGAACTCAGATCAGACAAAAAGCTACCAATAAGAGCAAACAAGCCATTTTAAAATCCTTAACCAAGGCAAAGCAGTCCATATATTGAACATTGTGTTAGATGATACGTATGGGAAATTTAAAAAGTTCTTTGCCTTGAATGAACAGCCTGCAAATGAGTGATTCCTTTGCAAATCTAATAGACAAGGAAACAGGCATTCAAAAAAGAAATGACTGCTTTATAGATGGGAACCAAACTTCAGAGAAATCTGCCTTAAAAATAGTTGCTTCACCTGAAAGTTCCTTATAAGAAATCAATGTTAAGTATTACAGCTGCTAATATCAGGAGTTAAAACTAATGAAGTGAAAATACTAAATCCTGAAAATGCTTTTTCTCAAAGTAAGCTAATGAAGGATATGTTTCATGAAAGAACATCTATGTTCTGACTCCTTTGACTAGTAAAAGTTTTGGTGAAAATAAAGGAACTAGCAATCAAGTCAAAATGTTTCAACAAATTCAAGATGCCATTCCACAAAAGAAAGCTGCCATGCTTTGAGGGCCATGTTAGAGCTCACTCCAATCTTCCTGGTCCTTCAGCTGAGGGTAATGCAATGGCTGATAAGTTAACAAAGATAGCATTATCCCAAGTGGAAATGGCTCAACAGTCACATGCTCTTCATCATCAAAATAGTAAAAGCTTAAGGAAGCTATTCAGTCTTACCAAAGAAGCAGCTTGTCAAATAGTTAATGTGGGGTATGTCCAAAATATTTTCCTGTCCCTCACTTACGGGTTAAACCCTTGACGTCTTCTTCCTAATCATCTATGGCAAATGGATGTTACTCATAGCTCAGAATTTGGCAAATTAAAATATGTACATGTTACCATTGACACTTATTCAGGATTTTTAGTGGCTAGTGAACAACCTGGGGAAGCTACAAAACATGTAATTATGCACTGCTTGAAGTGTTTTTACGTATATGGGGATACCAAAAATTATTAAAACTGATAATGGTTTTGAATATAGTAAGTAGTAAGGCATTTCAGCAATTTTGTACCCAATAGGAAATTGTACATAAAACAGGTATTCCTTATAATCCTCAGGGACAAAGTATTGTGGAAAGGGCTCATAGCAGTCTTAAAATACAACTTCAAAAAATAAAAATAGAAAAGGAGGAAATTTACCGTCGATCACCACATAATGCATTAAATCATGCTCTTTTTGTTCTGAACTTTTTGAATATGGATGTCCATGAGCAGTATGCCGCAGATAGATTTTGGCACAGTGGCACGAAAGTGACTTTTGCTCAAGTGAAATGGAAAGATCCCTGCTCAGGATTATGGAAGGGTCCCCATCCTGTTTTAATATGGGGTCAAGGACATGTTTGTGTTTTTTCACAGGAGGAGAATGAAGCTCAGTGGTTACCGGAGCATTTGGAACTAAGGAAGGTCAGCTCCAATGATGTTCCTATAAAGGAACCAGAATGAAAGAGGCTCCATGAGTGTTTCTGAGGTTTTGTCACTGGAAATAGAGTTTGGAGATGTGCCGCTTTGGGATTTACTAGCTCCTTTAGAAAAATACTTTATATCACCTAATAGCTGTGCAGTATTTTGCAAAGAGCAGCAGCTAAATACGGTAATTTCACCCTCAGGGTGAAGTGAAGTTTTTCGGTAGAATAAACCAAAAGTACTGTTGCAGTAGAAACGTTTGTCTGAATTGAAGCACTTTTAAGGGAGCTATTATAAATTTGGATGAAGGGACAGCCTCTAGTTAAAAACAATTTACCACTGACAGTGCATCTCTGCCGGTTTTGGAATGGCTGAGAGAACTCACAACTTTGGGGTGTGGCTTTGTCCTGAGAATGTTAGTTTCCTAGCAACAAGTATCACAACTCTATAATGACAATACTCACTAAATCCCAGTATTGTAAAGCAAAGCTGACTGTAAACTCTAAACTTTAGAAATGATGTATGTACTTCCTGGCTAGTTAAGAGAATCTTTCTAATAGAGATAATGATGATAATTAAGAGTAAGAAGTAGAAAAAGATGAAAATAAGCTATATGAGTTTGTAGAAATTATTCTGTATTGTTAGATCTGTGTTAAGAAATCTTTAGGTGTTTGCTAAGTTAAATATATGCTAATGGTAGCCCTATATAAGTTTGTAAAATAGATAATAGTTACTTCTTGCAAGCTTATATTCTTAAAGTATCTAAGGTAGTCTTAAAACACGTAGTAATGAGCTTGTAAGAAAAGATGCTAGTTGTAAATGTAAGTTTAAATAAGGAAGAAGATGGAATGAATATAAGTATATAAGTAATAAGAAATATATTTGCTAAAGTAGCTCTATAGTTTCTTTAAAGAGTATACATAAGTAGATATTGATACGTTATATGTGAGTTTGTGAAAAAGTGTAAATATTGAGTGTGAATCTATGCTTAATGTATATGGTGAAAGAACCTGAGATACAGAAGTTAGTGTCCTAGTAGACTGCAAAGTAGGCAGTCTGAATGGTTTCAAAAGCTCCAGAAGCCACTAAGAATGGCAGATGCCAGAACCAGCACAGGGCATCCACAGCTGAGATCCATGGAAAACCAACGCAACACAGAAAAACCTGAGCTAATGTCAAAAACAGTGCGGTTTAGAATACTACTGTAACTAAAAAGATCTCTGAGAACAAAAGTTGCAGAGATGCTTGTTTGAACTAAAATTGTTAACTGCAAAAAAGTTTTGGTTGTGAAATGTCTCCTCATATTTGGAAGTGAAAGCCTGATATCAGAATTTACTTTTGAACTTTTTGCACTTAAAATAATGAGATAAAACTACAAAAAGATTATGGCTATGGATTTCTTCATATTTGGAAGGCTAGTGCCAGAATTTATCATTTGAATTTGGGAGTTAAGAAATGAAATGAACAATAGAGATTTCATTGCGATGGAACAATTTTGAGTTTACTTATAGTAATGACCTGTTTTCTGGAATTGGGTTAAAAATGGAACTGTTTAAATGAAGAAATTTATTGTTTCTACCTAGAGTCAAGATGAAATTTTGTGTATGCATATATGCTTTATTAACTGGTGACTCATGAATTGTTTTATGGAACTGTTTATGTAAAATTGAAATTACTTTATGGAACTGGTTTTGTGTTACAAATGGAACTGTTTAAATGGAAAAGTTTGGGTTTTCTAACTAGGCTTGAGACTTTTGCTTAAAAAGTTATAAAGAAAAGGAAGAATTAATATTCCTTAGTCTATTTAATTTAAAAAATATTGTTTGAGTGGATTAATGTCATGTTTTGTTAGTAAGAAATGCAAATGGGGTATATTAAGAGATTACTTTTAAAGTGTAAAGTTTTAAGGAACTGCTTTTGGATGTTTTGCTAAAAGTTTTCAAAGTGTTAATGGTTAGATTGAGAATATCGCTTTTTAATATGGGTTTGTAGGAACTGTATAAGTTTGGATTTTTTCCAACTAGGTTCAAGATTTTGTTTTAAAAAATTATAAAGGAGTTATGAGTGGAATTAAGAACGAATGTATGTTTGCGGAAATTATGTTTAACTTATTTGTATTAATGCACCCTGGTTTTGTGGAGTTAAGGAAATATTTAAGTTTGTGAATACATCAGAAGTTTTTCCTATGTTCTGTTAGCAAGAAATTCAAATTATTCTATTAAGTTTTAAGACTGAGAAAATTGTCAACTATATATAGCACCATTTATGTTAATTCAAATGGTTCTGTAAAGAGTTTGCTTTGAGTTGTAAGATTGGAAGAATTGTGACTATGTACAGCATTATTTATGTTAAACTGTTAATGGTAATGGTGAAGTTAAGGAATTCTTTAAGTTTGCGGTTTAGAAAGGGCTTGATGCAGCTAAAGACTGCTGTAGTCACCTTGGACCAAATTAAAAAAAAAAATGCTATCTATATCATCCTCCACTCCTATACTGGGAGGTATAACAGCTATGGAGATTGCTGTAAGCTATTAATAATGAGTTATCTTTTTTATATATTAAGAAAGGGGGACCTGTGAGAGCCTGTTTTCGGGTTCTTTGTGGCTTTACCCAGCAGGTCTGCATAGAGGATGATTAGGACCACTGGCCTGAGTGCAGGAGTCTGAGATGGTCTGCACTTGGCTGTGTTGGGAGAGGAGGTCTTTTGCTCCACCCCTTGGCATCTCTATAAATACCCTGGGGCAGAGACAGGGCCCGTTGGAAAAGATTCCAGGCCCTCTGTCCTTTATTTTCGGTTTATCTTTGCACTATAAATCAGTCTATCTAATATTTCCTGCTGCTCACACTCAAGAAAACTCTGGGGCACTGTGAAGTTGGTGGATAAATGCCCCACAAAGGAGCCCATGAAATGACTCAAACTTGTTATGGTCTTGAAAGTGGGCATGCATGGCTTACAGGTGACCACCTATCCCCCGCCCCCTGCCCAAGAAAATGTTGAGGAATGTGAAGGAATATGACTGAGTTCTCAGGTGTGGAACTACAAGCTTCAACCTGGTGTGAGTTCTTTCTCTGTGTGGTTCCTTATGATGAAAGACTTGATACATGTTCAAGATACCTGTGCTTCTCTGTACCTGCCCAAGGGTCTAAAGTGTTGGTAACTGATGGCCAAAATTACCAATTTGTCTCAACTCAACCTTATGGTGCTGAAACTCAGATGGATGATTCTCATAGCCGGGTATCCTGTGCATTAGAAGAGGTTGCCAACATCCTCGTACTTTTCTTCCTAGTTAATCTTAGCATTTCCAGATGTGACAAGAGGAAAGGTTTTTCCTCTCACTGCTACAATTTTTCTGGGGTTCCATCTCTCCTTAGGTTGGGAAAGCTCGAGGACTTCCTAGATGTTGCCAAGTCACCCATGGGCGTTCATGGGTGGAATTCTGAATAGTTGTGGACTTCTACATCATCTTAGAATTAGGGGACAGTTTATGCTTATCAAATACAGGATGATTCCCTCACCAATGCTTGGGCCCTTCCTTCCTCTTAGTTTATTTTCTATGGCCTAGAATAGGCTTCTCGTCCATTACTTCACTTTGAAAATTCTTGCTACTTGATGGTGATCACAAAACTTGAAGACATGGCACTGACCTCTACTGTTCTTACCCCTGCTTGGACATATTTCTGCCCAGCTTTGGATCCTATGTTATAACCCGACACCCTGGTCCATATGTACTTTGTGTAGATGCTGAGGGAAAGACTAGCCAGTGCTGCATGTCTGGAATGGACAGAAACTGTGAATGATGGGTTTCTGCACAAGGTACTGCTTGGACCAAAGTCATAATTTGGGGGACTAAAAGGCACATATGTGGAAACTCTTATCACTTAAATTTCACTAGAGAACAAGAGGCATTGATACATGGCAAGGATTTGCCCCACATGATAGTGGCTGTGGGTGGATGCTCAAAAAGGCAGGCTGGGCCATGATTATCTGTTACAAAAAAGCCTATAGATTTATGATCTCCTTATTCAAGTCGTAGAAAACAAAATCTCTATAGATCAAACATTGTTCTAGAAGGGAATTTGTGAATAGGACAGGTGGCCATTTGTGACATTGCCTTCACATCTATGTGGAAGTGGTATGAATTATTCTACAGCATGCTTAGTGGCCTTCATTTGTGTAATGTAATGAGAATAAGCTACTATAGCATGATTCCTAATTGTTCTCATTAATAGAAATCTGGAGTCAGATCTTGGATAAAAGCTGAGAGATCAGGGAAGCAGAGCATCCAGCCACTAGTTCTTACCTCTATGAAATCCTCAGCTAAAAGGGACCTGAACTCCTGTCTTATATTCCTCTCTGTCCAGCCATATTACTTCCTGTCTCCACCTCCCTAGTGCCAGAATTAGAGGCCAGAGATGCCAAGTCCTAGAATCAAAGGTGTGTGCCACCACTGCCTGGCTATGTTTCTCTTTTAGAGTGGATCAGTTTTGTGTAGCCCAGAGTGGCCTTGATCTCAGATCTGTCTTCCTCTGCCTTCTGAGTGCTGGGATTAAAGGTGTGTGCCACCACTGCCTGGCCTCTAAGGCTAACAAATGGCTTAGCTCTGCACTCTGGTCTTCAGGCAAGCTTCATTTGTTAGATCACAAGCTAATTATCAACACAGACTACATGACTCCTCTCTAGTAGTTTGTGTAACACAGGTGGTTTCAGACATGGCCCTTACCATAGTTAAGCTGTGCTAGCTTTTGCAGGTTGTGTATTCTGTGTCCAGATTAGACAGTGTCACTCTGGCTAATCCAGGAGTTAGCCAAGCTGGCTGTGCACAGATGTCAGCTGCAGCCATTTACAGCTGTAGCTATACCCAGACTGTTATATCTACCTATGTCTTTTCCTTGCTATCCCCGAGAATGCCTTGTGACTTCCAGAGGAACATAGCCCAAGTCAGCATGCATTTGGTGGGGTTTTGCCTTTCCATTTCCTCACATTGTTAAGGTAATAAATACTCAGACATCACCATATCCCAGGCTCTGCTACAGGGGTCTGTGCTGATCCAAGAACACACAGATGGTCTGTGCAGTCTGTCACTCACTGTGCCTTCTACTCTGTTTCCTGGCTCTCCCACAGAGGGTGAGCAAAGCCTTTTCCACATTAGATAATGCTTCTTTGGGAACAACTCCTGGTCTTTGGTGTCCACCCCAACAACCTCATGTCCAGATTCCTACTTTCAGGCCAATGACTGGATGTTGGACATGTTTAGGAGTCTCCTTGGACTTGCACACAAGTCCGCTTGGTTGTCTTAGGATTTCAGCCAGAGGCTTAATTTTCTAGGTGGAAATTAGCCTTCACTCTGAAGGCCATGACATAGACCCTTCTGTAGTTGGAGCACTTCTCTCCAGGTGCCACCAAGCCCTGTTAGTCCAACAACCCACTTGTAAAATAAACACACAGACACTTATATTATTTAAACTGCTTGGCCATTAGCTCAGGCCTACCATTGTCTAGCTCTTACTCTTATATTTAGCCCATTTCTATTAATCTATACTTTGCCACATGGCTCGTGGCTTACCAGTACCTTATGTCTTTCTCGTCATGGCAGCTAGCGGTGTCTCTACCCAGCCTTCCACTTCCCAGAATTCTCTTCTCTCTTGTCCCGCCTATACTTCCTGCCTGGCCACTGGCCAAACAGCATTTTATTTATACAGAGCGATTTCCACAGCACCCTTCCATTGTTTCCTTGGATCTCTGGACCTTATGTCATTTGGAATGTAAATAATTTTCATAGCTTTGTGTGGTGCTGGTGGCTGCAGGTTGAGTTTCAGAGCCAGAAGCTCTGAGCAGGCTATCTAAGCCTGGGTTGTGTAGAGGCTTCAAGAAGCTTCTTCTGAAGGTCCTTGTTTCCATCCCCTTGGGACTGTCAGGTGAACAGGAGCACAGTGTTCTTCAGGAGCAGGAGGACATACTGGCTCTGCAAGTGCTTTCAGGACTCTGGATGTGGCAGTTCCGTGTGTCCTTCCTGTGTGGGCTGTTTGCCACAAGCACGGATTTTAGAACCAAATAGGCACTGAGAAGTAACGTTCTTTGTGCACCATGTCCAGCTGTTCAATACAGCCTGAAATTGGAGTTTCACAACAGCACCTATGTTGGAAGTATCAGTGTGTCCCCCTGTCACAGAGTTCTTAGGACTGTTGCTGCTCTTGGTATTCTCCTGAAAGAAAAGGGCATTAGCTTTCCAACCTTAAGTGCCATGCCCTGGTCTCTCCTAAATCCCAGCTTGCAACTGACTCCTAGGAAGGCCTTGTTCAGTGCTGCCCTGGAATTAAGGAAGGCAGAGTCCTTACTGAGGTTTTCAAAAGTGGAGCACTTGTTTGGGACCATGGAGTCTGAGGTCCGGGAACCTGAGTCTAGCATTCTACTCTCTGCACAGGCTTTTAGTGGGAAGTTCTCTCTAGGTTACTTTCCTTGCCACACTTTATCATTGTATTGAAGTTTTCTGCAGTGGATCTTTCTAGATGTTTAGGTACATGTCTAAACACTATTTCAGAATTGGACTGCTGTAGAAGCTTTGGTAATCCATGGATCTATCTGGAAGCCTTGTCTGACTCACTCTTCTAGAGACTGCCATGATACTGTGCAGATATTTCCCACCCATTCTCTGATAGAAATGAGAGTATGTTGACAGGACTGCATGTGGAAACTCAATGACATTAAGAAGGCTCCATTGTCATAATTTTATTTTTGACATCGCCTCCATTGAAATCTGACAGCTTCTTGGTTCTGTTACTGTTTGACAATTTTGGAATTGTCCTACAGACTAAAACCTCAAGGAACAAAACTTTACATGGTGGGAGTTGGTGTCAGTTTCTTTACAATGCTTGCTTCACTGATGCATATCACACAGTTACTACTACAATGAGGATGTCTGAGCCTACAGAAGCCATGGTGTCTTTCTAATAGTGGCTGAGGCTGCCTGGAAGTTTGGCTGCCCAAGGGGTCACTTTAGAAGTAATTATGAAAATTACGTAGATAACTTTTAATTTCATTAATTAGTAATAATTTGCGTAATCATGTGACTGTCACAGGAGTGATTGAAAACACAACTTCATCTGTCCTAGTGCTATTGACTCATGCGAGGTGATGAACTGAAACCTGGTGACTTGTACCTTCATTGGTGCTGGATTTTTAGCATCTGCTGAAATGACCTCGTGAGAATCTAGAAGTAGTGAGGGAATGAACAATATTGCTCTTTTCTGTTTCTAGATGAGCCTTGTCAGAAAGCTTATGCAGGTCCTCCTGCCCCTCAGGACCTATTTCAGATTTCTTTTCTCAATTTGTATGTGTCTGAGAACATTTCATTTTGTCATACTGAATAGTCCCCAAATGATAGTCTTCTCAGAAGTGACAGGCTTCTTGTGAATCACTGGAAGTCAGTGAGGATATGACAGTTGCTGTCTAGATCTCTCAAGATCTGTATGCACTTGAAAATGGCAGCACAGTATTCCAAGGAAACTGAATACTGAGTGGATGGGGAAGGAGTATGCAGAGGGGAGAATACCATCATAGTAGTTTGTGAAGCCAGATGTCACCATAGGAACCAGAAGAGTTAGATGCTGGAGTGATAAGCAGTGTTTCATAGAAGCCTTCTAGATAAAGAGCTCTCAATATTGGTCATTAGAGAGTGGAGTGCTCTCAGTAATGTTGGTACAGAATTATGCAGATACTCCTGTTTGTCAGGCAATAGTGTATGGCCTTTGGTATGAGATTGAGTATGTAAGGCATCCTCACAGCCACAGTGCAGGCTGTAGCATATGGGATTCCCTATTACCTCTATCTGAGTACTCTTGTCTTCTGTCTGGCATCTTGAGTATGGTGCCAGATCTTATTTTTATCATAATTCCTCATGATAATTAACCATTTGGTTACCATACTCGCATTATGACATTGAGGATGACACTGGTGCTGGTGAATTTCTAGGATTATTCTGTGGACAATGGACATTTGTGTCATATTTTGGACTGGGTTGGGATGTGAGCTTATTTCCTTTGTAGCTCACCAAGTTGTAGCTATGCTGGAGGTCTAGATCTTTCATAAGATACCATAACCTACTTTATAAGATGTAAGATCTGGGAGCATCTTTTACCTAGGGAATCAATCTCCCTGTGAGCTGAATTTAAGTGGGTCCTTGAGGTGAGCTTTCCATTTGTGAGTCTGTTTGCCTTGTGATCAATCAAGTCTAAACCTTTCATTTGCTTGTGATACCTGATGTGTATGCCGAATGTGAAAAAGATAACAGAGGCCATCTTGGGGAGGAACTGAGGAGGTGACATTTGTTTCATTAAACTTTATTATAAAAAGCTTGCAAATAAAATGTGCCACAAAGGTAACAAGACCCAAAGTCTGTACACCTCAGTGAACTTCTGTACAGTTAGAACAGCCATTCTGAAGGTGTGGTACTTCATATGGATTTTATATTTTTGCTATTGAATGTATTTTTATATATGTAATCACGACCACCTCAATCCCCAAAATGACCATTAAAACTAAGAAAGCATTGAACTTTATATCTCCTTCCAGGAGTTAATTGTTCATTTCTGCCACTCAGTCCTTCATAGCAAGTACTGTTGCTAAAGGGATCTCTCATTTTGACCAAGTTTATTTCCAGTGTTTGGAAATTAGATTTCTGTGGGAAGTTCTGGATCCGTACTTGGGGTTTCTCTGATACTGGGGTACCACATATGGGATGGCAGGGATAACAATTTCCTTCTTTCCTCTACTCCCCCACCCAAAAATACACCATGTCCAGCTAGTTGGCATTCTTTTATCTTTAGAAATACGAAAGCATTTGTGCCCCAGTGATGAGTTCCTGGTTTTTGTCCCCAACTTTTTCAGGTCAGGTGTAGCTGAGAAAGATTGACTTTTCCCATCCCAATGGAGACTGCTTATTGCATGACTCTTTTGTCTTTTTAAAAGCAAGATGATAGTCTGTTTCTGTCACCAGGCTTGGGTAATCATGGGGGAGGCTTGACCCAGGGGAGGGGGTATTCTCTAGCTGAGACTATTCCTACCTGCTGACAGCATTCCCACAGTGGAAAGTACAAATTCTCTGCAGGGAGAAATCTGATGCAGTTTCTGGTCTGCAGGCTTGTTATACATGTCAAGTTAAACTTTTCAGGAATGTGTCAAGTGATAATGAATCACAATAAGCTAATGTGGAATGATTATGCAAATATGGTTACTAGCGAAATGCTCTTTGTACCAGAGTTCTAGATGTGTTACTGTGGTCACCAAAATTAATGCAAAGCACAATGATGGTATATTATATACATGCAAAAAGGAGGTAGAAAAGTCTTGGGATAGTTTTGGGTTGACTTTGGTTATTACCAGTTAAATTGGGAGCTCTGGAGGAGAAATGTCCTGAGGTTGTGATGTGTTGGCCTAAAATGAGGTCTTGATACTCCAGTAAGTGGGTGTGGGCTGCTCTTAAAGGATTCATCTAGGGGAGATGGCACTCTGGAGCCAATGCCAGCCCTGTCTGATTGCATTCTCAGAGCTGGCAGGTTGGGGAGCAAGGTATTTCTGTCGGGGGAGAAGGGGAAGGTGTATTTCCTTATCTACTACAAAAATAGATGAGAAAAGCCATATCTTGCCCCCAAGAGAATACTATGTAGTTTATTCTGAAGCCAAACACCATTGACCAGATTTTTTTTGCCACAAATCCCATGTTCCAAAGTGTTACATGGAGTTCTAATGGCTTTCCTTGTTGTATTACAATAAGTATATTTTAACCCATTGAGTCCAACTAGTGCTGGGTGTGTTCCACTAGGGGGTGGGACACTCTTCAAATGTGGTGGTCAGAGAAAGGTAAGGCTAGAGACCCTTAGATCTTCAATGGTGATCTGCCCTGAATGTGATAGGTCTGTCCAGTAGTGGTTGCTTATTCCAACAGTCTTTGTTCTACTAACTGATTGGATTTAAGGCCCATTCCAAGAGATAGAAGCCATGACTGACACTGCTTGGTGTCTTAGAGCCTGAGTCTAAATAAGCTTAGGGGGGGAAAACCAAATATCACTGTCCTGCTAAAGAAAAGTTGTCATGAAATTATTCTCCCTAACTTTGTCTCCATAGTACAGTATTTCAGAGAACTAATACAGAGATCCACAACTGGGCCATGTAGAGAGTTAGATGTTGGAATTCTCATCCTACATGGGATGTCTTCCTCAAGCCCTTCTGCTCAGGGATCAGGATCTATGCAAAGAGGAGGTTAAAGATTGTAACAGCCAGAGGGAATGGATGACAGCAAGGGAAACAGTGTCTTCTTGACACAGCAGGACTGATGCACATATGACCTCAGACTGGAGCAGCATGCACGGGGCCTGCACGGGTTCAAGCCATGGTGCAGCAGCCTCAGATTTGCCTGCTGAAAGTGCACACCTGTGAGAAGAAACTGACTCTACTTTATGCCTCTTGGTCCTGGGACATATGGATTAGAAGTGAACTTGAACAGAAATAGTTTGAACTCTTGTGCTCTTCAGGGTTAGGGCTCCTGGTCCTGAAACTCCTTTGGGCAGAAAGCAAATGCCATCTGAGTGGGTCACTCCTGCAGGTCATCTTCATAGTAATGCAGTACAGTTTAAAGTGATTAAATAAAAAACTCCTCCTTCATGGAGTGCTATTTTAGGTCCCCCTATCTACTCATCCAGAATTCAAAGTGTACAGAGCACTCTCCCTTGTTGGTTGAGGCAGGTAATGGGTAGATTCCGTGGTTATTGATCATTCCTGTGCTTTTTCCACTCAATTGGATGTCTTGTCTCCTCCTGCATGGGATGCTGTGTTTTGGGTTTGAATGTTCCAAGGAGGAGGAGGAGAAGCAGCTTCTCTGCCTAGGATATTTACTAGCATGCATGTGTCAGGTTAAAACCATGCCCTGGTCCTGTTTGGGTTGCAAGAATCTGTGGCAGCCAAATTTATTCACAAATGGCCAATACAGCCATGTAGAGGAAGGGAGAACTCTTTTTCTGAGCATACCACTGATGTCTGTACTGGAGTTAAATCATCTGAAATGCTAGCAATGCTAGCCATGGAAAGGAGCAGCCTTGAATCTGTGGCCATGGCAGATGAAATTGGCCATCCCTTTTTCTTATGAAACCTGCCTGTGCTAGCCTCTACTTCACTGACATTCTACTTCAGTGCCTGAAAATGTCCGGGGTCCGTGGTAGTTCTGTTGGTTTGTTCATTTAAAAATTCCTAGGGTCATGTGGAAAGAGACTGATCCTTTGAAATATGGCCCCTGGTAAAACTGTGGTATGTTAAACCAGAATCTGTGCTGCCCTCTAGTGGAAGAAGCTTCATAGGGCTTTGCTTTCTTGGAGTTAATAGGCTGAGTGCTGTGCCCATCACAATCAACATATTGGCACATGCACTTAGGATATCTGATATGTCTCCACATGGGACCCTGGCATCAGTCACCATCATAGCTACCACACACAGGCTTAATTCATACACTAGAGCTGTGTTCGATGCAACCACTGGGTATAGAAAATGTTCTAGACCTCAGGGAGAAGCCTGAGATTCTGAGCCTAAAGCCCCACAGAAAGGGTCAAGGGACCTCAAATAGGACAGTCCTTACCAGAAGGTTACACACATGTCAGGTTAGCACACTGCAATGATAGTGAAGGGCTGAATCTGCTCCCCCATTCTGAGACTTTCACCCTTAGAACTATGAGGTGGCCCATTTCCAGTGGTGGGGGGCTTGTGTTTGAAGTTCCCCCCGTGAGCAGATGGTGTCTTCCCTGGTTCAGAAGGATGTGCTTTGTGCCTGAGGCTGAGTGATCATGTGAGTGGCCTTGAAGTGGTCCAGTGGAAGGAAGGGCATCTGAGGCCTGAGAAAGTGGAAATTGCTATGAGGATGGGTGCAAGGGGCAGTCCTAGGCTCCGAAATGTCAGCATCCTTGGGAGAAGAGTGATGGACACCTAATACATCCCCAAGTCTCTACTCCCCAGTGTTCACCTTGTGTTGGTGGCATTCCAACTGGTTGATGCTCTTCAGGCAGTGCATTTTTCAGGTCTTTTCTCCCTTCTGCTTCCAAGAAATACCACCCAGAATGGATGGTTCATACTTTGAAACAGGAAATATGGTTGCTAGCTAATGTTCAGAGCTGTTTGTTTGTTTGCTTTTTTTTGTTTTGCTTTGTCTTTAAACCTCTCTTAGGCAGTGCAATTGTAATTATGGTGAATCTTTAAAGAAATGATTGAGGGGAAACCATGGTTGGAATACAACCTATGAAAATAACTGTTTTTAAACATATTGAGAAAGCTTTCTTTGTATTAGAATCTTTTTATTTAAAGAAAAAGTTCAGATGCAAAATAGGTTGTAGTTACAGTTTTCCTGCCTGGCCCAGTCAGGACAAATCTCTCTTACCCGCCAGTCCCACAGTTGCTCAGACCCAACCAAGAAAGCACACAGAAACTTACATTGTTTAGAAATTGTATGGCCGTGGCAGGCTTCTTGTTATCTGCTTCTTTTATCTTAAATTAACCCATTTATGTTAGTCTATACTTTGCCACATGGCTTGTGGCTTACCAGTGTTTTTACATGTTGCTTTTCATGGCGGCGGCTGGTGGTGTCTCTCTCCAGCCTTCTGCTTCCCAGAATGCTCTTCTCTCTTGTCCCACCTATACTTCCTGCCTGGCCACTGGCCAATCAGAACTTTATTTATTTTAACCAATCAGAGCAACATATTTGACATACAGAACATCCTATAGAACTAGGTGACCATTACCACAGTTTATATGCCAAGAGAAGCTCATAGTTGAAGCTGGGCATGTTAACTCACACCTGGAATCTCCATACTCAATTAGCAGAAGGATAGCCAGAATGTAGAGGCCAACCTGGGCTACATGTGGAAACACTTTCTCAGACTTGCTATCCATTCAGAACCTTTCTTCATGGTCCGACACCAAGAAGAGTCAGTATTGTCAGGCTCCTGTGTTTGGAGGCTTGCCATTGGGAAGTTGATATTTTATCATCCCAAGTCTTAAGGAATCCCCTCTTCACCTAGGCCATGCACCATGTGGCAAGTACTTCAAGGTCATAGGTAGCTGCAGTCACCTGCCACCTCATTAGCAGCTGTGCTTCAGGGCATGTCTCAGAAAGCCACCTAGCACATCCATGGAAGTGAGTCTGTGTAGACGAGGTGAGAACACATCTTAGTAACATTCCTCAATTTGTTTCTAAGCCATGGACAGTATCATACTGTTCTTTGAAGATACATTCAAAGGATTCAAAGGATTCTTTATCAGCTGGGAAAATACCCAGCTAACAAGCCAAAAATTTTTTCATAGGTCCTTTGTTGGTAACAGCAATCAAGTATGCTGCAGAAGTCTGTTTGTCCCTAGTACGCTCCATTTTGAGAAATTTGTGTGTGCGTTTGAGAGAAGTTGTTTCTTTAAAGTGTGGGATCTGAACAGGAACTGTTTTGCTAGTAATGTAGCCTCTTTCTGGTGTTTCTTCATCAAAAGAGGAGTACTTCTTGCCACATTCAGCACAACTCCAGGGATGAACCCGAGTGAGGTGGCAAGAAATGGAGAGAAGACTTACACAAGGCAGAAAAGCTGGAGTCGGGGGGACTGGGTTCTCTGATGGAGAAGCTTCAAAATCTGGATGGAAGCTCGAGGTATTTGTTATATACAGGTGAGCCAGGAAAGTAAGTGGAGCTACTTTCTCCATAGGAGCAGTCTCTGTAGGGAGCAGTCTTCAGCAATAAATATCCAGGAGACAATGATATGATCTTTTTCTGTACATGCTGTCAACATCCACACACAGAGCAGAGGAGATATTTGCCATCCCTCAGTCTCATCCCTGGTGTGAGGGATGAGGATGGGGGTGTTGCCATTTTGCAATGCGACTGAGGCTTTGGTCGCTGACATGTCAGGCTCATGTCAACAGACCCATTCAGGATTTCACATTCATCTTCTGCTCCCTACACTACCTGACCACTGGACTGTGCTCTTCAATGGCTCCAAGAAGGTCATAGCTCATCCCCTGATGGATGTCCGAAGTTTTACTATGCTTTATCATTGTTCTAAAGTTCTTGTTCTGGCCCTGTGTTTGGAATCAATACCAGGGTCTTCCAGTATCTTAATTTTCCTGTTTGGATTGTGGCTGTCAATGCAGGGTCAGTAACAGGCCTCACTGTTTTCCTAGTTTTCTGGTTGTGAGGTGGTTAACTTCTCATGAAATGGAGAGTATTTTCAGTCATTTGTCTAGCCTGTTGCTGCAACTAAAGACAACAGTGAGGCTACTGGATACATGTTATCTATTTGGAAGCTCTCCTCTTGTGTCCCTTGGTGATGTGGATATTCTTTTAGCTTGATCAAGACTGATATGTCCAGAAGCTCAACAGAACTAAACCTCCAATGGAACTGAGAAGTAGAAAAATAGAATAGCAACTGATGGGAGCAGCAAAGGGTAGAAACAAATAGAGAAATCTGTTCTGTCCTCTCTCATGAGGCCTGTTCCTTCCCAAAGCACATCTATAGGGGTATCTTAGCTCCCTTACAGAAGGGATGCTGATGAGCTGGAGTATGCACTCCAGGCTTCTCTACCCCTTTTGTTTCCTAAAAAGAGGAGTGAACACTGCCTCATAGATTGCCTAGGGGGAGGCCTAAGTAGTTAACTTTCATCTGAGCTCTGCTTGTGGGAACTCTGCTCTGCGGGAACTCTGCTCTGCTTCCCTGTGAGTTGAGTATTCTATGTGAAAGGGAAACTGAGTTGTAGGTCTGCATCTGAATATGGAGGATTATTGGTTGACAAGGGTAACCATCACCAAATAACTCCAAACCCGAGTGGCCTAAAGAACAGAAATCTGTCTTGAACAGAAGCCCAAATTAAGGGAATGCTAGGGTTGGTTTCTCCTGAAACCAAAATAGAAATCTGTTCAGTCCTCTCTCTCTCATTAGGGAAGAGGCAGTCATGATGCTGATGCCACCTCTTGCATTGTAGCTTCTGAGTGTGAGCATCCTTCGGCTCTTTTGAGGAGAGAGGGATAAGAAATATTAGAAATACCTAGTTTTCGAGAAGAAAGAAACATGGGATAGCTTTGGGAAGACCAGGGTCAAAATCCAAAGGCCTTTCCCATTTATTTAAAAGGGCTTTTCATAAGAATGTCAAGGGGTGGGGCTACAGACCTACCCTTTGCTTGATCAAAGCACACTGCACAGCCAAGTGTGGAGCCTTCCAAACACTTCATAACCATACCTGTGGTCAAATTATCCCCTTATGCAGCCCTGTTGAGTAAAGCAAGTTCAGATTTTTGGACCTTGAGTAAGTTCTCACTAAGAAACCTCTGTGGGTTTCCGAATAAAATTGTTGTGTCAAACAGGTGAAGTAATGTCACTGTCATTACCAGTATCTACTATGGACAATTAGGTCATACCTAAGTGACATGAGGAATTTTGGACCTTTGTGATGCTATGGTATGGAGCCTAAGAGCCTGATTCCATCACAATAGTCTATAAGAAGAGACTGTTAGCTCTGCCCTTAGGCATGAGACTGTGTGTGTTGGTTCTGGGGAAATGGCTCAGAGGTTCTTATAGGAGGCTGTAAGAAGTGGAACATAAGAGCTTATGGGTCTGACATTATATACTCTGGTTTGTCACTACAACAAGATGCTTTCTTCTAGTGGTTTCATTGCGCACAGCCTGAGACCAGGGTCTCACTCATACTGTAGGAAATACTTAAATAACAGAATTATCAAGTGGACCATTCCCCCTATCATTCCCCATGCTATAATTTCTGAAGGGTCAAAGATTGATTTTATGTGATCCCAAATTTTAGCAAAGATTATAGTAGACACCTCCAGTGGTTTCCACACGTGTGGAGTTCAGCCTTAAGATTTCCTTAGAGTTGTACTATAAGGTTTAAGAACACTTTTTTCCGTCTAACCAATGATGATTTCCCTTAACTAACTCCTGGCTTGTGTTATATTCCAGACCAGATAAGGGGTTAAACAAAAAAAATTGGATCATAGTTTCCTTTTAATGCCATCTTAATGTCTGTATTTCTTTATCTGGTAAGTCTATTTGTTGTAAATTAAGTATAGCAGAATGAAAATGGGCATTGATTAGCCATTGAGTACTTAATGCTCAGGCTGACTCTTCTATGGCCATATTAAGTGTAGAGGAGGTGCCCCATTTGGATCAGGAAGGCTGTGTCCGCCACCCAACCTGCCACAGCTAGCAGATGGCAGTCATTATGGCTGCCGTTCTTTAAAGTCTTTTTATTCTAGTCCACTCTAGTCCACTCTATCAGTTCCACTCTATGATAGTGTGTTACATCAGTGGTTTCCCAATGAAAGCAAGAATAAATAGCAACCGTGCACAAAGGGCCTCGTTTGCATTCCAGCAGGCACTGAGCCAGCATATTGTCTGGGAGCAATTCAGCTTACGCTGTGAAGAATTGGTTAATATAAAAAAAGAGGGTCCTTACACAGATGGGTGTGCCCTTGAAGGTAAAATTCTGTGGCATGTGTGCCTTTTGTATGTGAATTTGTAATTGCAGGCCCTGTTAAATCCAGGTCTTGCACCATTCCTGTAGTTCCATTTCATTTAAAATCCCCCGTGGAGTAGGAATAAAGGAGAATGCAGTCTGTATTATTGGGGCATACATCAAAAGAGATGTCCTCTGTCAGGTTTACAAGTCCAGCTATATAATTCACTGCCTATAGCAGTGAGCTGAATGGGAGGCCCAAGATTCTATTGGTGGTATATATACTGGGAAAAGCAAGGGCAGTTACTGAAACCAGCATTGGTATAGGAGGGGCTGGGACAAGTGCCCAAAGATCTTCAGCCTGAATACTCATTCACAGGATCAGTAGCACAACTATCAGCAAAGGGAGAGGTCCTCCTAGAGATGTTCTTGATCTGTAGCAGGCTCTGTCTCTGATAGACACCCATATTGGCTTAGCTTGACCCTGTGGAAACACACAAGGATATCCTCACCCACATGTTAATAAGGGGGCAAGAGATTGCCCGTGATTAGATACAGGGTCTCTCCATCTGACTAGAGTGAGTGGTGTTTCTCTGAGGAGAGAGGCTCAATGATTATAGGCTGGACTCAGGCCTTTATCATCAAAAGACAAAAAATTCCTCTTCAACAGAGCTTCCATCAGGCCAAGTGTTGATCCCTCTTCTATTCATTGGGTATTTTTTGTAAATCATCCTTTAGTGAGAGTTCTTTCTCCAATGCTTGTTCTTGATGGTTAGATGGAATTCCTGTGTTGTGTTCTATTTTCCATTGCCTAAGGAAATCTTGAAATTGTTGAGAGGTGTATGCTGGGCCATTATCTGTTTTTATGCTCCAAGATACTCCATGATCATCATAGCAGTTTTTAGTGCCTTGATTGACTGACTGGTTGGCTTTTCCCCCAGTCTGTGTTAGGGCAAAGGTAAATGAGGTATATGTATCTACAATAACATGTATACAGTTTAAGTTGCCAACGAGGCGGTGATATATAATAACCATTTGCCAGAGCGTATTTGGCATTAGGTCCCCAGGGTTAACTCCTGCTCTATTTAGTGGTCCTATTGGGGGCACAGTTGGTGCAGGTCTGGGTTTGATTTTCATTGTGCTATTGGTAGTTCAGGCAGCAAATTTTGTGCAAGTTATGATGGGACAAAAGACATTGTTGGAGTAGTTGAGCCTGTTCCAATAGGGGCAGATTTACTGTCTTGATCTTCTCAACCCTATCATTGCCTGAAGCAAGCATTCTGGGAGCCCCGAATGAGATCGGATATGGGTTATATACCAGGGATGCCCCCTCTTCTCGTGTATTGCTTACATCATGGAGATGGGATCTGTATGGGGTTTTTAATTTAGCAAAGGACATCAGCTTGCATGCCTGGGTTGCATATTGGCTGTCAGAAAAAGTGTTTATGGCACTGACTGGCTCAACTCCAGTACTTTAAGGATAGCCAGGAGTTCTCCCATTTAGTCAGAGCCTGGGTTGAGTGGGTGTGAATTATTTCTTTGCAACTGGGCATTGTGATCATTAGGCCAAAGTTCATTCTGTTGGCATCTGTAAAGACTTCAGCCTTTTGAGGGAGAGGGACATTGGAGGGATTAGCACAAGGGCTAACGTGGGGAGTGACAAGACTGACAAGTGTCCATCTTGGGGAAAGTGGCTCAGGTGCCTGGTAAACCCTTCATCATGTTTTGGGAAGGGAAGAGAGTCTGCCCATAAGGGCTGGATATTTTGGAGGGAGAAGGGGAGGACAGTCTTGTCTGGTTCATGGCCAATGATTCCCCTGGCAGTTGCTCTTGCTTTAAGGCCTATCTCAAAAGCAATATCAAACTTGATGGTGACATGGGATAGCTCAGAATATGATAGAGGTATCCAGATTAGGGGGCCTGATTGCCCCAGTGCTTCCAATACACTGCCCTTAGTCCAGAGGACTAGGGCTGTCAGGGGAACATTTGGATCATGTTTCTTCAGGGACACATTACAGGCAAACTTACTAGCCCTCTTTAAGAGATCCCAGGCCCCCTCTGTCAACAGTACTTTTGCAGAGGGAGAGGAATGTCCCCCCCCCCCCGAGAAGGGAGAATGTTGTCTCATGTCTTCATCAGGAATTCAGAGAAATTCTTTGAGCTAATGTATTGTGCCACGAGTTCCTGGAGTTCTATAAGGGCATAGAACTCTCATATTATAATAGAGGCATTAAGGGGTTGGATGCATCTGCCAATTTGGAAACCCCAGAAGGTAAATAAGGGTAGCCATTGCATCTTTTCTGGGGCCTCCTTGAGGTGAAGAGCTCCTAAATCCTCAAGGAGCTAAGGCAGTAACTCCCGAAGTCTCTCTCTGCTTGGAAGGGCCTACAAGATATCATCCATATAGTGAATCATTAATACCTTATCAGAGATCCTAACTAAGGCCTGTTGAATATAAAACCAGCAGATGATTGGACTGTTTTTCATACCTTGTGGTAATAAACTCCAATGATAATGGGAAGCAGGTTTTTGAACATTGGGCTCCCAGACAGTGAATGTGAAATGCTCTCTGTCCTCTGGAGCCAGTGGTATTGAGAAAAAAACAAACTTTAATATCTATTACAAGAATATGACACCCAGTAGAATAGCACCAGGGTGTGGAATCTGTGACTGAGGTAAGCCCATTTTTTCCATTTGTGCATTGATTTGTCTTAGGAAAATTTTATCTCCTTAAGACTTGACTTTTTTTTTTTTTATTATGAAATTGGTGTTGTTAAATCTACTGCAGGAAGCTTCACTATGGCCCAATGACAATTTCTCTCCAATTAACTTTCTCAACTGTTAGTTTGGGTTCTATATAGGCCACTGGTCCACCCACACAGGCTACTGCAATGTCTAATGTAATGATATGGGCCTCAGAATATTTATATCTGTGTGGGGTTTAGTGGCCCTTAGAATTGGGGATGAAGGCTAGAATTTCTACCAGATTGACCTGTCATGTGTTACTATATCCTCAAATAGCCTTATCTGTGGTAAGCATAGGCCCCATTTTCTTTAATAAATCACAACCCCAATGAGTATTGGGTATATCAGAGATAATGGGGGGGAATCACCCCAGATTGCTATCGAGGTCCTTCCAGTGAACTGGGTGAAGGGTTGCTTTAGAAGGCTTATCCCCCTCTTACCCCAGGAATGGTTGAGTCATCTTTAAGTTTCCAATGTGGAAAGGCCCAAGCATCAGTAATAGATATTACAGTGGCTTCTGCCCCTGTGTCTACCATTCCCTTGGTGGGGCTGCCATCCAGGTGAATGGTCATCATGGGAGAATGGGGGAATAGGGAAGGGTCCAGAACAGTCTGGGTTTGGAGGAACCCCCTCTAACTTGCTGGCCTGAGGGTTGCCCCTCTTTATGTTTAAAGCCATTTGGGGAGAGCTTCTACAATCATATGACCAATGAAAACCTTTTTGGCATTTGGGGCATCTGGTCTTGGGTTGAACTTTAGGACAGTCTCTGTGAAGGTGACCCCAGCAAGAATGATCAGGTAGGTTGGGAGAGTGAGGAGGATTTTTGTTCCTTACAATGGTCATTAAAAGACCAGATGAATTCTTCTATAGTACCCAATTTTATACAAGCTATGATTCCCCAAAGTATTGGGACAATGGCTGTGTTGGGGGTTTTCTCTTCCTGCACTTCCTTTTTCTTAATTACTAAGGTGTACCCTAAAAGCAACACAAATGGGGGGAATGAAAGGATAGGGAGAGAAAAAGACCCCAATACTCACTGCTTGGGGTAGGAAAACAGAAAACTGAGAAGAGGGGTCTACTCACTGAAAATGGGAAAACAGCCAAAGGGGGCATCTTAACATGCCATATTGATTCTGGGATTGGGACAGCAAGCTGGTCAGCACTAAAAGAAAAACAACCTAAGTTGGGGGCCAAGATGTTACTGGCTCTGCAGCTGGGGTCTCACTGTCCCTGATCCTATGGGCAGGGAATGGGTAGAGGAAGAGTCAACAATGCAGACTCTGGGAAGATTGCTAGCAATCTCTCCTTTATTACATGAAGGACTGAGTTTTTTATGTAAGGGCTGTTTAGCAGGCTTTGCTTCTAGCTACTATGGCATTTCTTGGTCAGTTCTGGGGCTGCACATCATCACCTTTCAGTTTGGAGTTTGTGGGTCATGTTTCCACTAGCCAGGGTGCTCTCTGTGCATATCCCATTTCTTTGTTTGCTTAAGGCGTGACTCAATGCTTTCGGCCTTACCCACCTCACATGGAATCATTTAAGTGTCTAGTCAAAGAATAGTAAGAACTGAATGTGTAGACATTGCATTAAGCCACAATTTCTAAGAAAATGACAGCAAAATTCCATCCTTGAGCCTCTGGAAGGCTTGTGCCTGAGCTAGGGTTCACTGGCAGTATACATCATAGGGCCAAGCACAGGGAAGACTCTGCTTGTCCTGGTAGTAGGCAGTCATCCCTAGGATATGCTGTATTTTCTTTCCTACAAGAAAGCATCATGGGGGTGGATGTGTTCACCAAGTCCAGAGCCCTGTTAGCAGCCAGGTTATGACTGATGGAGAGGTAGCAGTTAGCCACTACTCATCCTAAAGAGACTGGATGACTCGGGAAACCTCTCCAGGCACAGTTGTTGAGAAAGAACAGTCATACTGCACTCTTCCTTAGTGCTGGACGAGTCAGTTCAAACAAGGTGAGCAGCCCTAACCCTGAGTCTGGAGGTTTGGATGATACATGGATAGCCCTGGGGCAGCACTCCCAGAATGAGGAGAGAATGACTATGAACTGTATAGAGCTATTCTAGGTGGGACCTTCTACTCACACCTCTGTACACAATGTAGATCTTTTAAAGGAAAAATTGGACACAGTGGGATATACTGCATTTTATGTTGGACTTTGAAATTTTTCATCAGTATCTTATTAGGAGTAGATTTCTCAAAAGATCTTGCACTTACTTAGCATGTTGGAAAGCCTTCAGAGATCCTGTGCATCATTTGCAAAGGTTTGTTTTATGGATCTAATGCTAGCCTGAGTGTTTTACAGACCTAGAAAGGCATCTAGGCGACATGCAAGTACAAGTAAGTGAGGATGGGAAATGGCTAATGAGTGTACAAGTCCAGACACAGCCGTAGAGATGATGAGAAGGGAGCAAGAAAATCCTTCGGCAGCCTGTGCTTGTTGCAACACAAGGGTTTACAAAGCCTGTGCAAAGGTGGAGCCTGAATGGGAAGATAATGATCCCAGATTCATGGGTTATTAAATGACAATCACAGGTTGAGTAGGGGAGGCCAAAGACGCTGTAAACCACAGGGTCTATTGCATTGGCCTTTGGCTGACAACCAGAACTAGGTGATAAGACCCTCATGCTGAAGACCCATACTTTTGAAGACGTGGCAAAAAATTAATCTAGGATTAAACTGGAAGATATTTTCTGCTGGGTAGCTTTCATATTTCCAGAAAGTATTATGTAGCTTTGGGGGAAGAATTATCAACAGTCTCAGTGTGGACCCTCAAGCTATAGTACCAAGCCAGTGAGTGCCCACTGCTTGCAGTGTTGGCATGAATCATAGGAGTACAAGCAACTACTTTTCTCTTTGATTTCAGGCCTGCTCCAGGGGAGGAAATTTGCATCTGGTACTCTAAACCTAGTCAGAAGCTTGGACCTAGGAAGGTCATAGGCTCAACTAGAGGCTGCTACTGTTTCTCCTTTATGTGGGGGTTAGGGAAGAAGGGAACTACAGGTCAAATGTGGCACTTGAGGGAAACTTTGCAGGATATTTCTTTCTATCATGTGGGATCCAAGGGATCAAATTCTGATCAAGCTAGTTGGCAACTAAGCCATCATACCAGCTACCAGTGTCCCTATAAATGGACAGGATGCACTGCTCTACTTTCTCACCATTTTCTATCAGTAAGAGACAGGAAATTTCAATCATTTTTATTCTGTTGTAAGAGTATTAATGTGGCATTACTACAAAGTTTAAAAATGGTAACTGGCCTGGAACATTAACAATTCTGGAGTCATATCAACCTGTACCTCTACACACTGTGACTTTGTTTAAAGTGGCTAAGTGGTTGATCAAAAACATGCCTGGACGTTTTGGAATTTGAACCCATAACTTATTAGGAACTTTAACAAGAATACTTACCCAGGTTAGGGAATTGCATATGTATGTAAAAAAGTATTAAAGACAAGATTTCTGTGTAGTCCTGGCTGCACCAGAACTCAGTCTGTAGACGAGGCTGGCATTGAATCCACATCTGACAGCCTCTGTCTTTCCTATTTGCTGATATAAAAGGTGTGACCACCTCTGCCTGGCTTGGAATTGTCTTTTTAGAAGCTGATCACTCCTAATAATACTTAAATATTAGCATTTGACACAGTAAATATGACCTGAGTGTCTTTATTTCTTGAACTAAAAGAGAAATAAAATCAGACCTGTGTTTGTGCAGATGGCATTCTGAGTATCAAGCCCCAGAATGCCAGAGGAGGGAAGTGGCTGTGGAAGGGAAGGGTGAGGGGATAGTATGGGCCTTGAGGTGGTCAGCTAAGCCTGTATATGGAGTGGTCCCATTGGAACTCCAGAATGATACAGAAGATGTCTCTCATAGGAAACAGAGTCCAAGAATTGCCAACTACTCTATCCCCTCAAGGTCTGCTTATGATAATCTCTCTACAGGCTGAGAGAAGCCCTTGTGACTGAGGTTGGTTGCTTTTGAAATACCTTGAAGAATAGCTAAGATAGTGTATCTGATATGGTAGAAAGGTTTCTGGAGGAGATGGTCAGTGGATGTGTATGATGTCTTCCACAGCTGTGCCTATAGCAAGGGAGTCCAGGAAATGTCATGGTATCCCTCACCCTCCCCACTACTCTCCATCTCCAGAAGATGCCATGCTTTGAGGTTTCCTTCTACCAACACAGGGAAAGGATGTGTCTCACTGCAATAGTATTGTTTGGTTTCCATAGCAGAAAACTGGAACACCCTCTGGGGTGGCCTTGACCCCCTTTGAGGGCCTGACATGGGAGTAATATTTCTTCTCCTTAGAAACTCTGAGGACTAAAATGAGGGAGAATTTAATGATTGAAACCACAGTGCTGCTGTCTCTGCCTTGTCTAGCCTTCGCTCATGTTGACTGAAACACTGTTAACAGAGAAGCAGTGGGATCCTCTGGAAGCAGGTGTCAGTTGACTTTGTGTGTTCATCCTGTGGAACCCTGGCTGTCCTGATGATGATCATGCAATCTGCATCCCCATATGTCTTTTTCTTTGAGTCCCTTCCCTCCCTTGGCCTGCTGAGCACATCAGAATATCTTGAGTCCTGGTGTACCTGTCAGAAGCAGATTGTCCTCCTCAGGACAGAGGCTTCTGCTTTGTTTCTCAGAGGCATATGGTAAAATGGAAATTCACTCATGCACTAATGAGCTAGAAATAGAACACAACTCCTAGAATCTTCTCTTGTTTAATGTCATCAATATTTATTTACTCTCTTGTTTTCAAATATCTAGGAAGAGTTTTGGTCATGATTGGTATCCATTTCCTCACATTCCAACAAGAAAAGGGTTTTTTTGTCTGGTCAAAATAGGATTGTGAAGTCACTTCTGTCTCCATGATATGGAAATGGTGGGCCTGCCATGCTCAAGTCCAGAGCTTGGGCCAACACTGCTCAGAAGTATGGAACTGGCTGCTAGAGCAGATATTAGATCTAGAACATTTTTAGCATGGCTCTCTAGGCAGAGTTGGAGTGATGGCTGTGTTCAGAGCTATTGTCAAACCTGTGTGTGGGGTGGGATGTAGAAATGGTCGACCCTTGAGCTGCTCTTATCAAGACTAGGTCCACTGGGGTTGGAGCCTCCAGTAGTTTTAGCCAGGGAAGGATATGGGAGAACGCGTCCTGCTACTTCTGTCAGCCCTTGGGTTTATCAAGGAAGTGTGACATTGTCAGACATTATCCTTCCTGTTTCCTCAAATAACTAAGTCATAACTGGGATCATGTCTTCACTCTGAGTAGAGTAGAGCAAAGCTATTGGAATCTGTGAAATATTAATGTAAAAATGACGTCTTTCATAATTGTGCCAATATTTCAAAGTGAACTTAAAAACTGATGACATTGATCCTCAGTTCTACCAATGTTGCTATGAAGATAATTGTCTTTATCAAACATCTCTGCTCAGACCTCAGGGATCGATGAAGTAGATGATGTGGAAAGATTGTCAGAGTCAGAGGGGATAGATGACACCAAGGCAAGAGTATCTTCTAGACACAACATGACTGCTGCAATATGAACTGAGACTGTGGCATCATGTATATTGGTCCAAGCTAGATGGGTCCCAGCCCTGAAAGAGGAAAGTGGACACTGATTTCAACCCCTAACCAAGAATCTACCTCCAATCCATAGCAGGTTGCAAAGGAAAGAATTAGTTTTCCCCAATAAAATCTCACTGGATATATATACTACCCTTAAGGGCAGGCCCCATGGACAAAGTAGAGGACCACTACATAATGAACTCCGTGTTCTCTTTGGAAATCTTTTTATCTTATATTGCCTTGTTTTGAACAGTTTGTTTACCTTACTGGTCTTCTCTTTTTTTTTTTTTTTTTTTTGTACATTGTTTGCAATTTTGTGTTTTTAAATCATTTATCCATGTGCTCTGCATGTATATTTCTTGACCTTTTTGTCTGTCTTGTTTCTGAATTGTTTTTTTTTTATTTGCCTGTTTTCTTTCTAGCAAGTAGATTTGGTAGGGTGGTGCGATGAAGGATGTGGAAGGATTGAGTGAGGGGAAACCAGAATCAGAAATGTTTTATTAAAATAATTATTCTTGAATAGTAAACAAAACAGCAAGATTGTAAGATGAAAGAACCAAGCAATGCACTGGAGGAAGCATCAGGGAGACATGTTAGAGGCCTAGAATACTATCCAATTACACCCTTCACTTCTTCAATGGGGTGAACATCATTCCACATCCCGAAATAACTTCCAGAAAAGTCTCAAGGACACTGGCCACGCAGAGGTGGGCAATGAAAAGCTACCTAATGGGGCTAGAGATGCCCAAGATAATTTGGCTCTGGATCTGCAGTATTATATCCTTTCCACAGTGAGTGACATGCTAATCTATCAACATTATAGAGTATTCACTATAGTCAACTACAGTAACTACAATTCATTCTTTTAGCTACATGGGATCTATTCCTTCACATGTTTGAAAAATAGTTCTCCACAGTTCAGACTACTTGCTTTTGAAAGGAGTTAGGATCCCTAAAGGGATAGACTAGTTATTGCCATTTTAACTGCTCTCTCCATCGACTGCAACATCCACTGTCTTCTGATGGCATCCCTCCATCTCCATCCTACACTTGGTGATTTTGTTAATGTAGAAGGATTTCCAGGTAGCCCACATTAGACATTCCTCCTGAAAAGTCTTTTCCCCTGGTAACCATGCTCCTCTGAGGTTGGAGTTGTATGATTCTCCTGGCCAATACTATCAGAAATGGGCAAGAAGTGTCCAAGGTGGTCACTCGTGTGTTAAGCCCTCTTCTTGCCCCAGCTGTGGCTCAGCAGGCACAGATGTGCCTGGTGAAAATTCACACCTCAGAGATGAAACTGACTCTACTTTGTGCCTGTTGGTCCTGAGACATAAGCCAGAACTGTCCCTGAGCAGATAATCTGAACTCTTGTGCTTTTTAAGGTTCGAGCTCCTGGTCCTGAAATTTCTGAGGGCAGAAAGCATCTGTCATGTGAGTGAGTCATTGGGAATGATGATGAGTGGGTTATTTCCTGCAAGTGTTCTTCATAGTATCATAGTACAGTTTAATGTGCATATTTTTTTAATAAAAAACCTCTACATTCATGGAGTGCCATCTTAGGTGCCCCCCTGATCTCCTTCTCCTCCTCCAGAATTGAGCAGGGGTTGACAGCCTTCTGCTGAATGAGGCAGGTAACAGATAGTTTCCATGGTTATTGATCATTCCTGTTCTTTTTCCACTGTAGTGGATGTCAGGTTTGACTTTGCATGGGATGATGTATGTTGGGTTTGAATGTTCCAAGTACTTAGGGAGAAGAGGTGAAGCTTCTGAGCCTAGGATATTGATTAAGACATATGTGTTCTGTTCAAACTTAACCCTGGCCATCCCTGGGTTGCAAGAAACTCAGGTAGTCAACTTTAACTACAAATGCCAATACAGCCATGTAGAGAATTGGAGAACTATCCTTTGAGCTTGCCACTGGCTGTACTGGAGTTAAATCATCTGAAGTGATAAGACTGCTATTTGCCATGGCTAATTTCATTAACAGATGATATTGACCTTGACATTCTCTTTGTTAATGAAAACTCCCTTTTGCTAGCCTGTATTCTACCACCATGATGCTGGTTCTCATAGTTGATAAGGTTAAGCTCAAGAGGAAGAATGATATCCCCAGCCTTGTGTCCTGTCTCTGTACTAGCCAATGTGTTGATTTCTGCCATAAACACACAGAAAATGCATAAGGCCACTTGTTTCCTGTGGGCCCATGCAAGACCTGGCAACTGCCCACTCGTGTAGATGTAACCATCTTGTTAAATAAGAAACACAGAGCCAATTACAGAGTTAAAAGCCAAGATGTCAGAGCAATAGCAGAAAGCTGAAAACCTTACCCTTCACTGCTGCTCTTTCCTCTCCACAAGAGAGCTACTTTCTGTGTCCTGTCTTTTATATAGACTTTCTGTTCTGCCTTCCCATTGGCTGTAAACCCAGCCACATGACCTCGTCACTACCTGTCTGTACAGACCTCCAGGTCTTCTATGGTTGGTATTGAGATTAAAGGCATGTGTCACCATGCTGGCTGTATCCTTGAACACACAGAGATCCTGCCTTTCCTTGTTTGTTGGCATCTGTATACAATTATCCAATTCCACATAAGGGTTTTTCCTGTATAATTCGAGGCAAGATCCAATCTACTCTCTTTATAAGATCAATTCTATTTCTTTTGGGATTTTTGCTGTTAATTTCTCCCAAAAAATTGCTGCAAGCTCTTTGCCAAGGTTCACTTTCTGTCCATAATTTTTCAATGTCCTCTTTAGTTAAAGGTACAACAATTTCTGCTGGGTCTATTCCTGCTAATTGACAAAGTCTCAATTTTCCTTTCAAAATTAAGTCAGATTTTTTCCACATAAGTTTTTAATTTTTTATTTGGTAAAAATACCCATTCCAATATAATATCTTCTCTCTGCATTAACATTCCTCTAGGAGAATGCCTAGAAGGTAAAATAAGCAAAATGTAATCCAACTTTGGATCAATACGATCCACGTGTCCTTCATGTACTTTCTTTTCTACCAAGGCCAATTCTTTCTCAGCTTCAAGTGGTAATTCTCTTGGACTATTTAAGTCCTTGTCACCTTCTAAAGTTTTGAACAAATTATTCAGTTCATCATTTTTTACCCCAACAATACTTTGTAGATGAGAAATGTCTCCAAATAAACTTTGAAAGTCATTAAGATTCTGTAGTAGATCTCTCCTAATTTGTACCTTTTGAGGTCTATTTTTTTGTAGCTCTATTTTATATCCTAAATAATTAATAGAATCTCCTCTTTGTATCTTTTCAGGAGCAATTTTAATCCCCAGCAAGGCAATATTTTCTTTACTTCTTCAAACATTCTTTCTAAAGTATCTGCATTTGAGTCAGCTAGGAAAATATCCTACATATAATGATAAACTATAGATTTAGGAAACTTTTTATGTATCACTTCCAATGGTTGTGGTACAAAATATTGGCACAGGGTTGGACTATTCAACATTCCCTGTGGGAGGACTCTCCACTGAAATCTTTTAACCGGTTGAGAATTATTGTAAGTAGGCACCGTGAAAGGGAATCTTTGTCTTTCCCTTTAGGGGTATTAAAAAGAAGCAGTCTTTAAATCAAAAACTATGAGAGGCCATCCTTTAGGTACCAGAGTAGGCAGAGGAATCCCTGGTTGTAGAGAGCCCATTGGCTGAATTACTTTATTAATTGCTCTAAGGTCTGTTACCATTTTCCATTTACCAGATTTCTTTTTAATAACAAATACAGGAGAATTCCAAGGGCTGGTATATTCTTCAATATGCTGAGCATTTAACTTTTCTTCTACCAGCTCTTCTAAAGCCTGGAGTTTCTCTGTTAAAGGCCATTTGTGAACCCATATAGGCTTGCCTGTTAACCATTTTAAAGGTAGAGCTGTTGGTGTCTTTGGAAGATCATCAGTTTTTGTGCCCTGTTCTTGAATAATATGAATGGCTGGTGACCACTCATTAGAATAATAGCTTCTAATATTTCTCTCAGAAACATATGCTAGTTTATGATTTATTTCTGAGGTTGGAGGGATGTTAATCTGAGTATTCTATTGTTGTAACAGGTCTCAACCCCACAGGTTCATAGCTATGTTAGCTACATATGGTTTTAATTTTCCTCTCTGTCCTTCTGGACCTATACATTTGAGCCACCTGGCACTCTGTTTCACTTGAGAGATAATGTTCCAATTCCTAACAGTTGAACGTTTACCTCCTGAAGAGGCCAAGTTGGATGCCAAAATTCTGGTGCAATTATGGTCACATCAGCACCTGTCACATCAGCACCTGTGTCTACCAGACTAGATAACAAAACACCATTTATTTTTATTGTTAATTTTGGTCCTTGTTCATTTATAGAAGTTTGCCAAAAATTTTTCTTTATGGTTTCTCCTGAATTTTCTGTGCTCTCTGTCTCAGTGGTTCCATTACTCTGAGTAGCCTGGTTTATTCCAATAGGCATTTGGTTATTTAACTGCTCTGAGTAGGGGTCTCCTCTATGATTGCTGGAAAGGTCTGAATTAGATTCACTGTAGGGGCCTACCTGAGGCCTCTCTGGGAGTTTCTCAAAGACTGAGGCAAAGTATTACCTTGTCTGTCCCTTGTTGATCTACATTCATTGGTCCAGTGTTTTCCCTTATCACACCTTCTACATACTCCAGAAGGAAGGGGTATTCTGTTGCCATTGTTCCTTGAAGAAACATTGTTTCTAGAAGTGCCCTGTTGACAGTCCCTTTTCAAATGTCCTTGCTTTCCACATCCAAAGCATCTGACATTCCTCAAACCTCTTGAAATTGCTTCTCCTACCCACATATTATCATGATCATGAGCCTCAACATTGACAGTGTCTCTAATCCAATCTTCCAAGGGTGCAGATTTTGCCTTTAATGGCCTGATTATTCTCTAGCATGCTACATTTTTGTTCTCAAAAGCCAAAGATTCAATAATTATCTGGCTAGCCTCTGAATTTGGGACAATTCTATTTACAGCTGAAGTCAGTCTTTGTAAGAAATCTGTGAAAGATTCTTTTGGGCCCTGTATAACCTTTGTAAATGACTCAGTTTTCTTTCCTGGTTCCTCAACTCTGTCCCATGCATTCAAGGCTGCCATTTGACATAGAATTTGGATATCATATAAACATTGTGTTTGTACTGTAGCATATTGGCCTTCTCCAACAAGCTGATCCTGGAAGACTTGTATACCTTTATCCCTACATTGTTTTTCTATGTTTTTAGCTTCCTCTTTGAACCACATTTGCCACTGGAGCTGTTGTCCAGGTTCCAGAACATCGTGTGCCAGTTCCTGCTAGTCCTGTGGTATAATCCTATTATAAGTTGACCAGGAGTTTAACATTTGCTTTACATATGGAGAATGCATGCCATTAGATACTATTGCCTCCATGTGGAGCCCTCTAATGGGCCGCGAAGTGCTACTGGTCACAGGCTGGATGATGCTAAAGCCATAGGCAGAAGGAGTCTGGTGACTCAGGGGTCTGGTGCACCCATGGGCATGGCACCTTCCTCACAGAACTGCATTACAGGTGTCTTGGTTCTTCACTGGCTCCCAGTATGCACCTTCATCCTTCTCTGTTGAGAACTCTCTGATCTGGAGTCTGCAAGCATTTTCCATACAGACCACCCCTCATGATGACCCTGAGAGGCTCCAATCTATTTGGACCTCTGACCTGTCTGTATCCTTTGCCATCTGGTCTTCCCAGGGTGGCTCTCTTGCCATCATTCAGATGAGGTTTCTTCTCAATAGCTGCTGAGATGCTCTTAAGGAGAGACTGGTCTGCCTCTGTCTTGCTCTAGAAGCTGTGTCTATGGATCTCTCCCAGCTCTGACTCTTGTAAACCTGGAAGTTGGAGCAAGTGCAAGGCTGTGGAGTGCTCAGTCCCCACCGCTTCTCTTTGTAAAGTTCCTCTCAGCTCATGTGGATTGTCCCCTTTTTTCTCCCCAATATATAGTGTCTCCTTGTCATATTTAAAACTGACCAAAGGATGTAGTTACTTTCTTTTTTTTTTTTTTAACTTTTTACTCCTTGACATTTTGTTGGTGGTAGGGGACAGGGGTGAACCTGCAACCTATCTCCCAAATCAATACATGAAAGTTTACTCATTCTAAGGATTCCTGGGCTTAGCTTCACTATTTTCCTGCCAGCTTTTCTTAAGTTACCCATCTGTCTTTTGCCTCCTGGCTTTTATCTTTCTTTATTCTATATATCTTTCTTTACTTCTGTGATTTCCTGGCTCCTGATGTCCACTTCAGTAGTTGAAAGTGTCAGGGGTCTGTTGCAGTTCTCTTGGTTGGTCCAGTTAAAAATTCCCAGGGACATGTGGGAAGGGAGAGACTATCTGGAATTTGGCCACAGCAGGACTATGGTATATTAAACTGGACTCTGTGCTGCCCTCTAGTGGGAGATGCTTCATAGGACTTCGTTAACTTGGTAGTCCAAGAGACTGAGTACAGTGCCCATCATAGTCAATATATTGACTAATGCACTTAGAATGTGCATCTGATATGAAATACATGGGACCCAAACATGGAGCAAATTGGGGGAAGACACTAATTTCCTGGTGATAGACAATTCTTTTCCCTAGATAGGCACTGTATGTTTCTTTCCTACAAGAAAGCATCTTGGGGCTGGAAATCATACACCCAGTCTGGAGCCCTGTCAGTAGCCAGGTTATGACTGATGGAGAGGTAGCAGTTAGCCACCACTCAGCCTAAAGCTACTAGATGACTCTGGAAGCCTCTCCAGGCACAGCTGGTGAGAAAAGCCAGTCACACTACCCTCTTGCTTAGTGCTGGACTAGTTAATTCACAGCAAGGTGAGCAGCTTTTAGTCAGAACTTGGCTATGCTTTCTCTCTCTCTCCCTCCCTCTCTCTCTCTTTCTGGATTCTGGATTCCCACCTCAGACACTAGGTGTTTGTTTTGAAATTCCCTCAGATTTCTACTGTTCTACACAGAATTGGTAAGTCAATTATATCAGATATTTTAAAGGAAACTATTTAAAAGAGATTTTTTTTTCCACATTTAAAAAAATGGGTTTTAGGTGTACATTGGAAGAAATTGGGCTTTGTTTGAAATTTTAGGCAGTCTGTCAATGGAACAACTATATGAGAAGATTAATGTTGATCAAATTATGTACATTATTCTTATCCTTGTTTTACAATTAAAAAAAATAGTCAATTTAAGTGCCAGGATAAAAATTTTAGAAAAACTTGTTAAACCTGTTAAAATGAATTATAGAGAAATTCAGATTCAGACAGAAGAAATTAAAAGTGAAGTTGTTTCAGGATTGGATTATGAGGTTATAGAAAGAAAGCCTGTTTTCACACAATCACCCTTAATTTATCCAGTAACCATACAACAGCTACCTGGTCAAGTGAAAACACAAAATATTTGGACTCAAGTTGAAATGTTAGACTTACGAAGGTTTAAGGAGGCAATAGTATCTAATGGCATGCATTTCCCATATGTAAAGCAAATGTTAAACTCCCGGTCAACTTATAATAGGATTATACCACAGGACTGGCAGGAGCTGGCACAAGATGTTCTGAAACCTGGACAACAGCTCCAGTGGCAAATGTGGTTCAAAGAGGAAGCTAAAAACATAGAAAAACAATGTAGGGATAAAGGTATACAAGTCTTTGAGGACCAGCTTGTTGGAGAAGGCCAATATGCTACAGTACAAACACAATGTTTAAGATATCCAAACTCTAATTCTATGTCAAATGGCAGCCTTGAATGCATGGGACAGAGTTGAGGAACCAGGAAAGAAAACTGAGTCATTTACAAAGGTTATACAGGGCCCAAAAGAATCTTTCACAGATTTCTTACAAAGACTGACTTCAGCTGTAAATAGAATTGTCCCAAATTCAGAGGCTAGCCAGATAATTATTGAATCTTTGGCTTTTGAGAACAAAAATGTAGCATGCTAGAGAATAATCAGGCCATTAAAGGCAAAATCTGCACCCTTGGAAGATTGGATTAGAGACACTGTTAATGTTGAGGCTCATGATCATGATAATATGTGGGTAGGAGAAGCAATTTCAAGAGGTTTGAGGAATGTCAGATGCTTTGGATGTGGAAAGCAAGGACATTTGAAAAGGGACTGTCAACAGGGCACTTCTAGAAACAATGTTTCTTCAAGGAGCAATGTCAACAGAATGCCCCTTCCTTCTGGAGTATGTAGAAGGTGTGGTAAGGGAAAACACTGGACCAATGAATGTAGATCAACAAGGGACAGACAAGGTAATACTTTGCCTCAGTCTTCAGGAAACTCCCAGAGGAGCCTCAGGCAGGCCCCTACAGTGAATCTAATTCAGACCTTTCCAGCAATCATAGAAGAGACCCCTACTCAGAGCAGTTAAATAACCAAATGCCTATTGGAATAAACCAGGCTACTCAGAGTAATGGAACCACTGAGACAGAGAGCACAGAAAATTCAGGAGAAACCATAAAGAAAAATTTTTGGCAAACTTCTATAAATGAACAAGGACCAAAATTAACAATAAAAATAAATGGTGTTTTGTTATCTAGTCTGGTAGACACAGGTGCTGATGTGACAGGTGCTGATGTGACCATAATTGCACCAGAATTTTAACTTGGCCTCTTCAGGAGGTAAACGTTCAACTGTCAGGAATAGACATGGCACCTTCCTCCCAGAACTGCCCTGCATTACAGGTGTCTTGGTGCTCCACTGGCTCCCAGGATGCACTTGCATCCTTCTCTGTTGAGAACCTGTCTCTGATCTGGAGTCTGCAAGCACCTTCTATACAGACCACCCCTCATGATGACCCTGAGGGGCTCCAATCTGTCGGGACCTCTGACCAGTCTGTATCCTTTGCCATCTGGTCCTCCCAGGTTGTCTCTCTTGCCATCATTCAGATGAGGTTTCTTCTCAACAGCTGCTGAGACACTCTTGAAGAGAGACTGGTCTGCCTGTGTGTCTTGCTCTAGAAGCTGTGTCTAGGGATCTCTCCCAGCTCTGACTCTTGACATATGTTGCCCGCCGTCCCACGGCCCGTGTAAGGATGATGCACAACACGAAGATTCTTCGTCTATCACGCTTTATTGAGGCACTCGGTTGAGGGGAGAGCTGAGGCGCAGGGCCCCAAAGCAGGGAATTGCTGCTGCTTATATGCTGCTCAAGGACTATGGGTCATGCTGTGATTGGCTATGTAAGGTTGGGTGCCACCAGGCTTTTCAGGATTGACTAGTGCTTGTTGCTAGGCTGATTACATGTATACCACAGAGCAAGAGAAAAACAACACGTGTTGTTGGCTAGTTTCCCAGTGCCATCTTGTAATGGCGTCCACAGTTTCCCCTTTTTGTTTTAATGAAATGTGTGGTAACTGGTATGAGTGGACACTCCCCCGAGCCATGCTGTCCTCTATTTTTTCGGGGATGGGGAGATCAGAGGAACACCCATATGCAGAGTATCATCATACCTCGGCTGGATGGACCGATGCAGTTTCATCTGCAAGTTACACACCAGATCTCAGGGTGGACAGCCCATCCTACTTGGAGAATTAACTGTGTACACTCAAGGATTGAATCCCTACAGTGTGCAATAGATACTACTGATCCCACGGGTGCTTGGGCATCCTTTCCTAGAGAACTTTATACATAGATTTCCAAGCTGTAGGGGAACTACCATGCTCAAGGGCAGATAGAGCCTTATCTAGGACCACCTTTTTTTTCCTTCTGGTGACACGCATCCTACACACAAGCCACAGCAAGACAAATAGTTCAAGGATACAGCAGGCCAAAAATATACCTATGCCAACCCACTCTTTGAAGAAGGATAGCGCAGATTTAACCCAGTCAGTAAGGCCTTCTATAGTGACCAGGGTGATATAATTATTATTTAATTGGATAATCTGGAACCGCATATCAGCCTGCATTTTCTCAAATTCCATGGACCAATTACATGCTAAAAATTGTCCAATATTATGACTCATATTAAGGTTGGTTTTCAATGGGGTAAAGCAAAGATTTTTTCTTTTATCTACACAGCTCAGCTGCACCACCTCAAATAACCTTGACAATTCTGCTTCTACTAAATCTATTCTCTTATTCAAAAGTAAAATACCAGATGCCAAATGTTGGTTGGCTCGCTGTTGAGAGTCAAAAATTTCTGAGGTGCGTTGTACGACCTCATTTATTTCCTGAGCTGTTTTTATTTGAGAGGTCATGGCAATACCTGCAGTAACTGCTGCTGTAGCTGACAAGGCAATTGCAGTAACCAGAGCAAGAGTGATGCCAAAATCTCTTTTTGCTCTAAAAAGCCAGGCAATTGGAAAGTGTTCCGGGTCAGCCTTCATGGGAATAGCGACCATGGTTGGTAGCTTCATCACTACCGCTGAATTTCCTAATGACATATTCCAACACTTTCTGGCTACAATCGAGCTCAACAGAACTAAAGTTAAAAATAAGAAAAAGATGAAGTGAATCCACACACACTGGGGAGCTAGTGTAATTCAGTTGACTTTTGAACTCTTTCCAATTCCATGAGAACTTTTTAGTGGTATCATTATAGATACCAGTGGCATTATACAGAGTAACCTGTTCTGCTTTAAGAAAGAAAAAAGGGGATAAATCTGTAAAAGCTCCCATGTTATTCTCCAACATCCAGGCAAAAAAGGGCCAACCTTTCTTGGTGGAATTTTGATTCTGAATAGTGAATGCGTCTAGATTGGGGGAAAAGGAAAAATTTTGTTTCACAGTAGCTCTATATCCTGTTTTTTCCATGCATTCATAAAATTCAGGGGGAAATACAAAAGAATTTTCTCTATAGAGACAATGGGGGGCAGTTCCCAAACGGCTAGAATTTTCAGTAGACCTTTTATCTTTTATAACAAAAACTCCTCTACTTTCCAATAGAAGGGTGGTGATATTTATAGCCCTGTGCCTGGTAGCGTTAACAGAGCCTGATCCTTCCGTTCGCCCTGTACTCACCTGCCTTAGTGCTGCTATCACTATGTCAATGCTAAGACCAGGTTGTAGATGCTCCATTGGATTTTAAAATGCCCATAATGACCCTGTCCTCAAATGTATGCAGGGTGCACTGTCATTGAATGAGAAACATAAACTTGGGGATAAATTGAACCTAGAGCTATTATAAGAGTGATATTTTGTCAACTCTTTAGTAGATCTCCTGCAGGTGACCTCTGCCTGGCATAGTGTAGAGAAGAATTTTGGGAATATGGTAGATTGATTATGTAATGGCATGGGTATGGGCCAAGATTTTGTGATGGCCCAAAAATGCTCCATTGTTCCCAGGATCCTAGGTATCAGCAACGCACCCAGGATCAGCATCAGGCTCGAGCTCCATGTCCTGGTCGGGTTGACCATCATGTATCTGGGATGGTTGGATAATCCTTGTCAATCGAGCTGGGATCCACACTGGTTCAGAAGCATCCTGTGGAAAAACACATACAGATCCTCTGGATCGGGCGATAATGGGATCCAGGCCTTTCCATTTGTTTGTTAGCACATCTTTCCATTTGACCTCTACAGATTTGACCGAATCCTTCAGACTGTGTCTGTCAGCTGCAGATTAGCCTCGCAAGTCCAATTTCAAAAAATTCATAGTAAAAAGGGCTATAGATATTCGTTGTCCTGGGGTAGCACTATGGGCTATTCCCCCTTTTTGTTTTTGAAGCAATTCTTTAAGTGTTCGATGCACACGTTCCACCACACCTTGTCCTTAGGGGTTATATGGCAGACCCGTAGAATGCTGTACTGCAAATTGCGCACAGAATCGCTTAAAAGTTTGAGAGGTGTAAGAGGGACCATTGTCAGTTTTTAGGTTTTGCGGCTTACCCCAGGCCACCCATGCTTATAGACAGTGGGTTTGCACATGACTGGCTTTTTCACCGGTTAAGGGTGTGGCATGTACTATGCCAGAGCAAGTGTCTACGGATACATGCACATATTTAAGTTTACCAAACTCAGAAACATGAGTGACTTCCATCTGCCACAGCATACCAGGTCTCAATCCTCTAGGATTGACTCCTAAGGAAGGGGCAGGAAGAAATGTCACGCATTCTGCACAGGCCTTTATGATTTGTCTTGCTTGTTCACTAGTGATGCCGAAATGCAATCTCAGTGTGTTGGCAGGGACATGAAACTGTCGGTGAAATTGAATAGCATTTTCCAATGGGCTGAGGCTAAGGAAAATAGAAGGCCTAGTGGCAGCATCCACCAGAGAATTAGCAGTTGCCATAGGGCCAGGTAAAACCAGTATGAGCCTGAATATGCCCTATAAAGAATGGATGTTTGCGGGTAAGGATTTCATGTTTTATAGCTAACAAAATATTGGAGACAGGGCTGGTAATTCTAATCTTTGCTGCCACTTCTAACATGCGCACGGCATTCACCACATACTGGGAGTCGGAAACAATATTAAGAGGTTCAGAAAAACATTTGAAAACTTCTAGCACAGTTAGACATTCAACAATTTGTGGTACATTTGGATGGAAAAACAGCTGTACTGGTTCACCACCTTCTACTAAGTAAGCTCCTATACCAGACTTCGAGCCATCTGTATAGACTGTGCAGGCTCCAACAATGGGTTGTTTTTGTGTAATCTTGGGAAAATATAGCAAATTTTCTTCAACAAATTTAAAGAAGGGATGAGCAGGATAATGATTGTCAATAACATTTGGGAAACTGCACGTAAATACTGCCCACTCATCAACAGTGGCAGTCAGTACCATGCACTGATCTTTAGTATAGGGAACAATGATTTTATCAGGGTACTTCCCAAAATGGGTCAAGCAGTAGCATAATCCTTCAATCGCCATATGCGCAACCAGGGATAGATAATGCATTATATTGCGGGGCGGGGCTGCATTATTAGCATGTAGCCACCAAATGGGGCCTGTTTGCCAGATCACTCCAGTAGGTGTCTCTCGAGTTTTAAGAATTAGGAGCTGTAAGTCCAGATTAGGATCATATCTAAGAACCTGTTTCCTTTCAAGGGCGGTTTCCATAATTTGTAATACTGCCTTGCCTTCTGAGGTAATATGACGGGGAGAGGTTATACAAGGATCCCCTTCTAAGATGGCATATAATGGCGTCAGCACATGTTTTGGAATTTCTAAATACCCTCTAATCCAGTTAATGTCCCCCAATAATTTTTGGAAATCGTTTAAGGTTTTTAAGCATGCAGTTTTTAAATGAATTTTTTGAGGTGAAATATGGGCAGCTTCTAATTTAGACCCAAGAAATTCTACCACCTTTCCTTGTTGCACTTTCTCTGGAGCTAAGTGTAGGCCGAAAGACTCAAGTGCATTGCTAGTATCACTCAACATCTGATGCAATTGTTCTGTTGTGGGAGCTGCCAATAATATATCATCCATATAATGGATTATCTTAACCCTTTTGTATTTGCTCCTCACTTCTTTCAATGCTTGGTCTACATATAATTGGCACATAGTAGGACTATTAGCCATACCCTGGGGCAAAACCTTCCATTGATATCTTTTGTCAGGTTCTTCATGATTAATGGATGGCAATGTAAAAGCAAAGCGAACCCTATCACCGGGTTCAAGGGAATAGAGAAAAAACAATCCTTGATATCCAAGGTGATGATTGGCCATCCTTTAGGTATTGCTGATAATAGGGGTAAACCACGCTGCACAGGGCCCATAATTTGCATTTGTTGATTAATAGCTCTAAGATCATATAACAATCTCCATTTTCCTGATTTCTTTTTCATAACAAAAATAGGAGTATTCCATGGAGATTGAGATTCCTCAATATGCCCTAAATCTAATTGTTCTTTAACTAAATCAGTAGCTGCTTGCAATTTTTCCAAAGATAACAGCCACTGGGGAACCCACACACTTGCTGATGTGTTCCATGGTATGGCTAGAGCTCTCCCAGTGGCCCCCATCAAAAACCCATCCTGTTCTACTTTGCTTATTAAAGGGCTGAATAGGTTCTACAGCTCCCTGCAAGTTCTTACCCAATCCTTTACCAGGGATATAGCCCTGCCTCTTCATAATATTCTTGCTCACTGTAGAGTAGTCATTGGTTAAATGCATTCCTAGTTGTTGTTGAATATCCCTTCCCCACAAGTTAATGGGTAGAGAGACTATGTAAGGCTGAAATTTTCCTGTTTTTCCATCTGCAGTCCAAGTTAATTCTCTTGAACTTAAGTTAGGTGTTTTGGCATACTCTAAACCTTGGAGGGTTCCTGAAGCTTTGGTTAGAGGCCACTTGTGAGGCCAATCTTCCTCCCTGATGATGCTACGATCTGCACCTGTATCTAATAATCCTACAAATTCTTTTCCTTCAATGACAATCATTAACATAGGTCTTTGATCTAAATCCAGGCTAATATAGCTAGCATCTATCCCAGAGGATCCAAAGCCTTTATTTTTCCTAGTTGCTTTTCTTGAAGGGAACATTTGATGACAAGAGGGGATAATCAGTAGCTGTGCAATCCGATCCCCTTTCTCTATTGAAAAAAGCCCAGAGGGTGATTGGCACATAACCTTAATGTTGCCAGTATAATCAGGGTCTATGACTCCTGGAAGAACAATCAACCCTCTCATAGTACAGGAAGAGCGGCCGATAACGAGGCCTACGGTCCCTGGTGGGAGAGGCCCATCCAGGTCTGTACTGATAGCCTGTACCTTCATTCTTGGTGTAATTACCAGACCGGAGGCGGCACGGAGATCCAACCCTGCAGATCCTTCCGTGGCTCTCCTTGGTTCTGCCTCTGAGGCGGCCGCATGTCTAATGTCACTTCCTGTGCTCCATATATTTGTGGGCCCTGGAGGCGGGGGCCCTTCCATTTTTTGACCCCGAAGTTGCGTTAGGGATGGGCATACCATTTGTCTTTTACGGATCTGCATTCATTAGCCCAATGTTTTCCCTTCTTACATCTTGGACACGTACCTGGGGTGCGAACTGAGTTCTTTGAGGCGTCTTTGAAACCATTAGAAGTGTTTATTTTTGGGCAGTTTTTTTTTTTATATGCCCTGGTCTACCACAGGCAAAACACCCTCCTTTTGAACCTGTTGCTTTTACTGCAGATAAGACTGCGGCTGCTAATCCTGCGTTACTGAGAGGACCACCAATCCCCCTGCAAGCTTTTAACCATGTTTCTAGACCTTTCCCTTTCCACGGAGTGATAGCTCGTCTACACTCATTAGTACATTGTTCATAAACCAATTGTTTTATAAGCGGCATGGCTGTCTCTTGATCCCCAAATATTCTTCCCGCGGCCTCTAACATTCTAGCTACAAAATCTGCAAATGGCTCATTTGTTCCTTAGAGAATCTTTGTTAGATTTCCAGAGACCTCTCCCTTATTAGGGATATGTTTCCATGCCTCACTATAGATTGTGGCTATTTGTCCATATACTTCCACTGGATATGCTGTCTGATTGTTAATCCACTGTCCCTGACCTAGTAGCATGTCCATATTCCAGTGTGGCTGTCCATTTTGTGCATTCAATCTTGCTTGAGATTGTACTTTGTCCATAACTATGGATTTATAATCCAGGTATTGGCCGGGATTAAGGCAAGCTTGAGCTAGTTCAAACCAATCAGATGGTGTAAGAGCACTTTGAGTAAATCTAGATATAAGAGTCTGTGTATAACTAGCATTAGGGCCATACGCTTTACAGGCTTCCACCACATCTTTCAGCTGTTTGAAAGGGACGGGCTCAAATGTTCTATTTCGAGTCTGTGGATCTTCATAAACAGGAAACGCAAGTGACAGCTGTCTCCAAGCGCTGGCACGGATGAAATGACATCCGCCAGTTTTTGGGCCTCCCTCTAGAGGTGGCGCAGTAGGTATTACAGAATTCAATTCATACCTACCTTGCTCATATCTAGCGGCTTCCTTTTCTAAAGCTTGTTCATCTTCATAATCTAATTCTTCCTCAGTATCCAGTTCCCTCTCCTCATTTTCCTCATCCAATTCTAATTGAGCTAGGGTAGGGTAAATACTTTTGGCCACGTCTGGCCGCTTCTGTTCTTTTTCTTTATTTAGGCCTTTCTTCCTTCTGTTCGACTGTGTTTTATCATTAGTAGATCTGACATGCTTTCCTGATGATCACTCAGTAATTGTTGAGTTGTTTTTAATACATCCTGATTTGCATTTTCCTTTAGATTATTAAGGACTACATTGTGTAAAGTCAATGTCCCTTTACTTATCTTATTCCTCCTGGTTTGTAAGTCCTTTCCTAACTTCTCCCAACAGGTCAAATTCAAATCTCCTGATTTTGCAAACCAAGGTGCTACCGTATCTATTTCTTTCAGCCATTTTTCTAACACTGATTTCTTTACTGATAGTCCTTCTCTATTTAATAGTTTGTAGTGGTGTAAGCCACTCTTTCATGTTCACCCCTTGATTATTGCCCATTTTTCTCGCGTTTATCTACACATGGCTGTCAGTAAAGCCTCTTTATTTACAAAGGACTTATTTTACTTTCGCTTTCCCTTTTATTCGGGTCGCAACAGCACAGGCAAACTCTATCTGACTGACACCTCAGGAAAAAACAACAACCTAGTACCACCAAAAACCAAACGATTATAGCTAGGATAAAAACGATAGCGTCCCTATCTGAAGAAAAGATCATACCTTTGATTAACACTCACCTCCACGTGTGACGTTCTGGATCCTCTTTGGCCCTGCGCCTGGTGCCTTAGGAGTTCCCGGGTTTGGGCAACAGTTGCCCACCGTCCCATGGCCCGTGTAAGGAAGACGCGCAACACGAAGATTCTTCGTCTATCACGCTTTATTGAGGCACTCGGTTGAGGGGAGAGCTGAGGCGCAGGGCCCCGAAGCAGGGAATTGCTGCTGCTTATATGCTGCTCAAGGACTATGGGTCATGCTGTGATTGGCTATGTAAGGTAGGGTGCCACCAGGCTTTTCGGGATTGGCTAGTCCTTGTTGCTAGGCTGATTACGTGTATACCGCAGAGCGAGAGAAAAACAACACGTGTTGTTGGCTGGTTGCCCAGCACCATCTTGTAATGGCGTCCACATTGATAGATTGCTGTGGTCATCCTGAAGTAACCCTGGAAGTTGGAGCAAGTGCAAGGCTGTGGAGTGCTCAGTCCCCACCGCTTCTCTTGGTAACGTTCCTCTCAGCACATGTGGATTGTCCCCTTTTCTCTGCCAATAGATACTCTCTCCTCATCCCATTTAAAACTCACCAAAGGATGTAGTTACTGTTTTTTAAAAAACTTTTTACTCCTTGACATTTTGGTGGTGGTGGTGGTGGAAGTGGTGGGGGACAGGGGGAAACCTGCCACCCATCTCCCAAATAAATACAGGAAAGTTTACTCATTCTTATGGATGCCTGGCCTTAGCTTCACTATTTTCCTGCCAGTTTTTCTTAAGTTACCCATCTGTCTTTTGCCTCCTGGTTATTTTCTTTCTCTATTCTCTATACCTTTATTTACTTCTTCTTCTGTGGTTTCCCGGCTCCTGATGTCCACTTCAGTAGTTGAAAGTGTCAGGGGTTTGTTGCAGTTCTGTTGGTTGGTCCATTGAAAACTTCCTAGGGTCATGTGGGAAGGGAGAGACTGTCCTCTGGAATTTGGTTCCTAGTGGGATTATGGTATATTAAACTGGACTCTGTGCTGCCCTCTAGTGGGAGAGATGCTTCATAGGGCTTTGCTGACTTGGGAGTCCAAGACTGAGTATGCTGCCCATCACAGTCAATATATTGACTCATGCACTTAGAATGTGCATCTGATATGTCTCTGCATGGGACCCCAACACCAGTCACCATACTAGCTGTCACACACAGCCTTAATCCATAAATGAGAGCTTTAAAAAAAATACAAGAGAAATGCTGGGAAGGAGTGGACTGTGTGCTCTGAATGAGACACACCAGCAACCCAGAAATACGGCACATTGTTTATATGCAATGAACTGAGGTTACAGCTACTAATGGTAGAGGATCTCTCTGGGGAACAGTCCCAAACTGAAATAATCCCAGAGATGCTTTCATCCATCCACCACACTGGGCTTTCATATCTCATTACCAAACAGCAACCTTCCACAATTTATTGTGAACAAAGACAGAGTCTGCTCTCCAGGTCATAGACACAGAACTGAAAACGTTTACAGCAGATGGTTGTAGTGAAGAGACTGTCTGGGGCTGCCTTTAGGACCTAAGTATATCCAAGATCTCAGAACAAATTTACAAATTGATGAATCTCTCCATTAGCAGTTTGCCACTGATGTCCTAGCACTCAAGAGGGCCAGCTTGCTCAGCTTGGTTGTGTGGCTGTGGGCTACCTCAGGGAGTGTGGCCTCAAATTAAACCAGGTGTCCCCACGAGGAATCAATGCCATCTTTGAACGCTTGCGAGTCTCCACGAGTCTGAGGTGGACAAAAGAGTTCAGTCCATGTTTGAAGTGATGTTTGCTGTACAGAAGGACAGATCAAGGACCACCCTGTTCTTCTGGAAGGACTCAATTTAGTGGAAGGGGATGATCAGTTCACCCATATGCTCCTCTTGGAGGATGACTATGATCCAGAAGATGTTCTCAATGTTTTCAAGATGGATCCTAGATTTAGGGAGAATGAAGAGAAAAATGAAGTGATTAAAAAGAAAATTCTCCATGAAGGAGACAGTGATTCAATCACAGACTCGGAAGCTGGAAGTAGGGAGGAGGAGGAGGAGGAGGAGGAGGAGGAGGAGGAGAGGAGGGAGGACAAAAAGTGACCATTCGTGACAAAACAGAAATGGATCTAGTCTCATTTCGACATACAGTATATCTTGCGATTCAGTCCAGTTTAGATGTTGAGGAATGTGCACACAAGGTGCTGAAAATGGAGTTGGCTGAGAGCCAAACACAAGAGCTGTGCAGAGTGATTCTTGATATTGCTGTGCCCAGCAGAGGGTGTACCAACAATTTTTTGGCTTGTTAGGTGGGCAGTTGTGCAAGCTGAGAAAAGAATACTCAGAATCCTTTATGAGGCTACTGCGAGAACAGTATGAAAGGGTTCATTGTTTAGAAACTAACAGAGAAGCATTGCTGAGTTCTCTGCTCACCTTTTGTGCACAGACTCACTTCCGTGGAGTGTTCTTGACTGCATGAAGCTGAGTGAAGAAACAACTACATCATCTAGTAGAATTTTTATAAAAGTATTTTTCCAGGAACTATGTGAATCCATAGGGTCTTCCTCAACTGAAGGCGAGGTTCAAAGATGAAACTCTACAGCCATTCTTGGAAGGACTATTACCTTCAGACAATCCACAGAATACTGGTTTGCCATCAACTACTGAGCTTCGTGAGAACCTGAAAACTACACCCGAGGTCATCGTAGCCCAGAGACCAGAAGACAAAGGGAAGCTGCCCCCCCACCAAAGCTCTTCATCCTCTGCATCATCCTCGGAGTATGATTCCTCTGACTCAGGTTCTGACATCAGCGAGAGCAGCTCAGACACTTGGAGTGAAGGGAGCGGCTCCTCATGGTCCAGTAGTCAGAGGTCTACCTGGCCTGAAGATGCAGGGAAGACGACACCAGGGAAGGCCACTAGTGAAGAAGCAGTCAGGAGCCAACAGACAAGTGACAGGCGGCCAGGAGGAGGAAGGGAGGAACAGAGGCTCCAGGAAGGGCAGAGAGAGCAAGGTCTGAGAGACAGAGCTCAAAACTCACAAAATGCTCACTGGAGAGATCCCCTAGCAAGGTCCATGGCCAGCAGAAGCCTTCCTTCCCAAGACTGTAGTTACAGTAGAGTCGGGAATGTCCGGGACCGAGACAGGCACAGAGAGCTGGCAGACGAGCATGCTGAGCCAAAGGGGAAGCGATGAAACTGCAGAAGAGTCTTTATCTTACATGGAGAAGCAAAGGACCCAAAATCAGGACAGTGACAGCCTCAGATGAAAGATGGCTCCGAGGCAAGGGAAAGGAGTAGAGGACATTCAGGCCCTCAAAGTGAGGACCACAGGACTCAATGGTGCTGAGAGATGATGGGAAAACTCTACCGGATACTCTGAACATTCGAGAGAATCACAAACTCAGGACCATAGGAGAGGAAAGTCTCCAATGAGATGAAAATAATTCTAATGGCAACTGAACGTGCCTTACACTTACTTACTTTTTACATTGATGGGTTGTATAGAGAACTCTTGTATAAAGTAGCTGTTTGTGTCTGTAAATTTTAAAGATGTTTACTTTTGGACATGTTTATGATTTACAGAAGACCTAAAGTAGTATCAATCATAAAAGAAAAGGGTCTTTCTCAAAAGAGGGTTAAGTGTTATGTTTTGTGAATAAAAGGAACAAATGCTCATTGAAAAAAAAAGTGATATATTGTGTACCCTAATACAATTTACCTGGAGGTCAGAGAACAGAACAAGTCACTAGAGGAAACAGAGGCCAGGTGGTGGCAGCATACACATTTAATCCTAGCAGTAGGGAGGCAGAGACCCTTCTGGATCTCTGTGAGTTGAAAGCCACCCTGGATTACACAAGGTTGATTCAGTCTAGGGGAGAAACAGAGCCAGGCAGAAGAGGCACACACCTTTCATCTCAATACTCAGGAGTCACACCTTTAATCCCAGTACTAGGAAGGAAGTGAAATAGCTGGACAGAGGAAGGATTGTAAGGCGTGAGGAGACAGTGACAGGAACTAGAGGCCTGTCCCGGTATTAGCATATTTCCATGCTAACATACCGCCTCCCTGCCTGTCCCTGTTTCTCCTCTGTCTTTTACCCAGTTAAGTCCTTTTTTCTTACCACCCATGTTTCTGTATTTTTGTTTGTTTTTTTTCTTCAGATGTTCCCCACTCTCCAGGACACCTTAATTCTTTTCATCTCCAGTGTTAATGCCTTGTTTGCAAACATCCTGAGACTGGTTGTCCCCACCTGTTGCTGCAGGGCAGGCAGTAGAAGCTCTTTTAGAAGGAAGGATATCTGCCCGCTGCATACTGTGTGCAGGCCAGGTAGAAGAAAGGGCCCGCGTTCCTTTCCCTGGCTTTGTGTTGTAACTGTTAATTCTTTGTGCTCTACACCCTGGTTCTTGGGATGAAAATATTCTCGGCTAAATTACATCTTACCTTCAAAAAGAGATGGTTTCACTGAGAGTTTGTGTGGTTAATTAGCTTACAAATTTATAGGATTCCAGTGTGTGCCATATACGTGACGCTTACTAGGTTGTGTCAGCTATTAGGTGCTGGTTAGCAGTCCTTGTCTAGCAACAAGTATGGTAGTGTAGTGTGGAACAGAATAAGTGTGTGGCTTATGTGGTCTTGTGTGGGTCAGGGCCATCTGTAGCAGTAACGGCTTTGGCCTTGAAATTTTTTTTAATGCTTATTGTGGATTGGGTGGGACACAAGCAAACTTCCAGCTAAAATTGGTGCCCAATGTGGGGCATGAATTTCCACCCAAAACCTGAAAAAGCTTTTAAAGGGGTTTCAAAAATGGAGCCAAGTGCACATTCTAGTTGTGTCTCACGGAACAGCTGTGATGCAGAGATGTTGTGGCATGCAGACTTGAGCCACAGTATGGTGGTTTCACAGCACACAGGCTTTAGCCAAGTATCCTGGTGGATTTTTGGTGTGGTACACAGAGGCATCTCCAAGCCACACAGTACACTGCATGGTGGATTTAGCTTTTGCTAGTACAAAAAAAAAATTTGGACTACACGTTGCTTTAATGAAGGCATAGACTCACTGCTTCTGAGAGTTGATGGTACACATGGCCCCATGCTGGAGATGAATTACCTCTGCCATGTTGAAATGCTGAGGTCGGCAGAGTCAGCAAGCAAGTCTTCAGCTTCAGTTCTCACCACTGCAGTTTAAAGCAATAGATTCACAATAAAACAGATTCCAATGAGATAAACCCTAAACTGTTTACAATGTGTGTAAAACTGTATATAGGCTTAAAAGAATGAGAAAAGGGAGGATAGACAGTTATATAAAGAAATAGAAAGTTTAAAAAAAAGTCTTTAAAGAAAAAGTAAAAGTATAAAAAATAAGCCACGTAAAGATGGATATCACACAGAGTCTGGATTATATTGTCTTTGGGATTTTAACTGCAGAGAGACATTTGATTGTAAAAGCTGCTGGGTTAAACCAATATATATTTTAATGGTATCTTGATTTCAGAATTTATTTCTAAGGACATGTCTTTGGAAAAGAGGTTCTGTTTTTGTTTCCACAGAAGATGAGAACCTATGGATTTGTTCCATGTTAAGATGGATCAGATTTGATCAAGCCAGACCTCCTGAAACTTAACAGATAGTATAACAGATGGTTATAGGTGGTCTTCTCAAGACTTGACCATTATCTTGAATTTTCTCAGAATCAACCTAAGACTACCAGCTTCCTTTATCAGCAGGAAGTAGCCTAGAAAACTATGCCCACTTTCCAAAAAAATGGATTATGGATGTTTGTCTTTGTTTAGGCTGCTGGTTACAAATTGCTATTGGTCATAGTTAATCTCTTTCCAAAAAATAAAAAAATAGGGGCATATGATATGGAAATATAGGACATAGATATGATAGAATAAAAGGGTGGATTGTTGAACCTACTTTTAAAGAGCAATAACTTGTTTAAAAATGTTTTACATTGCTATGGATACAAATTTTAAGTAAATTTTGTTATACTGTATGTATATTTTTACTCTTGTTTAAAGTATGATGTATATATAACTCATTTAAAATAGTAATGTATCATTAAAATACAGATTATGCCAGCCAGTGATGGCACACTCCTTTAATCTCATCACTTGGAGGGTAGAGGCAAGTGGATCTCCCAGTTCAAGGCCAGCCTCATCTACAGAGTGAGATCCAGGACAGGCGCCAAAACTACATGGAGAAACCCTGTCTTGGAAAAAAATGATTAATAGTTAATCATCTATGATGGTCAAACTTATCATATTAGTTTTCTAGGTATACATAGATATATTTCAGATTGATAGGTAATCTTCAAACACTTCAAAGACCTACAGAATATGGCATTTAAAATGTTTAAAAAAAAAAACCCAGACTTTTCTGGACAGTAAGACATGTGTGCTTCTAACAGGACTGATTTACTTCAGACAGAAGGATAGGCATCAAAGACACTCCATATGGAATTTATCTTCTTCCTGGCAAAAATAGTCATTTGGGCAAGAAACTGTTCTTACCTGGACTGCTTGATAAAATGTATCAACTAGACATGCAGATCACCCTAGGAAGGTGACCACTGAACTTTGCAAGGCAAAATGGTCCTTCAGGTTCCTGCTTTGCAGACGAAACTGCCAGACATTCTACAGGACACAGAGGTAAGTGACTGAGAGACTCTAGGCCTATGGCCTAAAAATGGATGCCCCAACATTACAAAAGAACTTTTGGTAACTGTCCAGGCAGCCAGCTGTCTCTGTGATTCTAGATTTTTGGAAGTTGCTTATAATGCACTTCTTGTTTACTTAGGTAATATTACATCCTTCTGAGATCTTTGATGTAGTTGAAGACTGCAAGAGGCAGTCGTGATGCTGATGCAACATCTTGTATGCTCTGAAATGTGAGCATCCTTAGGAGAAGAGTGATGGACCTAATACATCTCCAGAATGGGATTGTTCAGACTTTGAAAAAAGAAGTCTAGTCTAATGTTCAGGGGTGCCTTTATTTTTTTATTTCAACACTGTAGCTAGAAGTTTTCCTGTGTCCTACCCAGTCTGCAGACACTCAGACTAAAGTAAACACACAGAGGCTTATATTAATTATAACTGTTTGGCAATTAACTAAGGCCTACCACTGACTAGCTCCTACACTTAAACTCAGCCCATTTCTGTTAATCTATATGTCACCACATTTTTCATGGCTTTACCTGTGTCCCATTACATGCTGCTCCCTGGACAACAGGCTGGTGTCTCCTGACTCAGCTTTTCTCTTCCCAGAATTCTCCTTTTCTGCTTATCCCACCTATACTTCCTGCCTGACTACTGGCCAGTCAGCATTTTATTAAACCAGTGTACAAAAGAATTACCCCACAGCATTTCCCCTTTTCTGTTTAATTAAAAAGGAAAGTTTTAACTTTAACATAATTATTTTGTTATGTATAATTTTATTACCAAGCAAGAATTAGTTATAATATCTAGTCTATTTATATTTGGCAAATTTAAAGAAAATATTTATTTATCCTATATTTGTGAGTCTAAGGTTTCATATCTGCCTTATCTATTATCATAACCAAGGAAAACATTTCAGGGAGAGCACTTGGAGGCATCACAGCTTTTGAAGGCATCCAGCCACAGTGTGGCAGAACTGTCTGCTAATATGGGTATGGATGCAGATAGTAGAATTATAGGATTATATCTACCTCGGGAACTCCAAGGCTAGAAGCATGGTACCCAAGAGTACCAGAAGCAAAGTTTGATTGCCCTGTCTCTTAGAGCTCAGAGGCTTCATCCTCATGAGAAAGTTAAAGCCCAAGAGCGAGAAGATCTAGGGCTGTATCTTTATGGGGGAATTACAGTCACAGAATACATGGGCTGTCAGGCTATATCTTCATGTGATAGTTACATGCCTGCTTGATCCACTACTCTGAGGCTTTCATAATGGCTATTACATTCCCTGGTCCTTTGACTATCTGGTCTTCTTCCTCACAGTGGGAGCTACAGCCCAGAATCTTGAGTTCTCAGGTCTTTATCTTCATTGAGTTATGCCTCCAAGTCCCCTAGGCTCTCAACATTGATCCCTACTCAATTGCCTTCATCAGCATCCCTGCTTCCCAGCTTATAGGGCCCTTTTTTAGGACTTAAGCTTCATGCTGTGTGATCTACTTTCAGTAATAAACCTAATCTTACCATGGAGGTTCCTGGTCCCCAACCAATTCTGAACTTGACAATGAGATTTAAGTCTGTAACAGAAAATGTTGTTGCTAATTTAGGTCACTTTTTACCATGAGGTACCAAAAAGCAATACAAAGTTGTTGGATCCACTTCCCATGTACAATAACACACACTTGGTAAGCTCTAGGAATCTGGACATTTATATAATTAACACTGAATTGTGCACTTTAATATTTAGTATGAGGACAACTCACATCATCTTACATATTTCCAAATTTAGAAGAAACTTAATTATTTGATCCAATACAGTGTAGAATTCCATACAAAATGTGAAATTTATGCCTAAACATCATTATAGCCATCTTTGACTACTAGCAAGGACACTTATCAAAGATATCTTCAGGCAGCCACACTTCAGGAGACAGAAGGCAAGAATATGAGAGTGGGGAGGAATCAAAAATTTCTGAATCCTGATACATTATGAATGACAGGATTTTGTATTTTGTATTAAGTCTTGATGACAAGATATGAGGCAAAAGACAGTGTACGTCACTAACCTGGCAGTTGATGGTGCACTGGTTGTAGCTGCCTTTCTGGGCAGTAAAAATAACACACTTTCAAGAAGTTTATGACACGACCCACCATGCTTTCTCTGTGTTACCATGAATCCAGAGCCACTGCTCCATCACTGAGGGATTGCATTAGACTACTGACCAATAAACAGCACACACGTTAGGTGATTCAATGCGGCCTGAGTGCAAGTTAGAAAATGTCCATCTCCTAAGAGTCAGTCCTGCTATATCTCTGGCCTTGGCATATGAGAACCCACACACTCAGCAGAGGGTGGCATGCTGCTGTTCCTTGTACAGCACAGAAAGGTAGCCCGTGCTCACTCAAACTCTTCTTCCAGCAGTAATAAACTCTCACATCTGGGTGCTCAGACCCATTTACTAAGTGCTCCAGAAACTGTAGGTCAAAGTGGAATCCAGAACAAGCCAGAGTGGACTTGACAGCCGGTGCAAGCTGCCCTGCCACTTGGCCTTGTGCAACAGAAGAGCTCATTTCCTGGGATTGTTATTCATAAACATAAATTACGTGAACCTTATGCAGTCACAGTAAGAAAACCAGACTCTAGACACACAGGGCACCAGAGAAATTCCACTCCCTATTGTCCGAAAGAAAGAACTTCTGGCTCTGGATTGCTACTGGGTCACAGGAGGAACTGAGCTGTCCATGGCACCCCACATGATGAAATACTTGAAAAAAATCTCATAGTTGTATCTGAAACATCTTTTTTTTTTTCACAAGGTTAGAGAAGCATCACAGTTAACCCTGAAGTCTCAAAAAAGCAGCGTTGCAGGAAATGTTTTAAAGCTCCATGACATTTGCTTCCTGATTCTCTAAACATTGTAGAACCCACCACAGCTATTATTAGTGCTTCTGGTGAAGCCAAAGGACATGCCTCCAGAGTTGGGATGCAGATATCCACATTCCAGAAGCACTAATCCATAGAAAAGTCAGAGTTACAGCCTGTTCAAAGGCCTGGAAAGACACGAGGATGGGAATCTGAGGGAGTAGAATCTCTGGCACTATTTTGTCCTTTGAATTTAAAAGGAACATTGTCACAACTTGATCAGACTCGAACAAGACTCAAGCACTACAAATAATTTACTCAGGAGAAGCACAAGTTGGGAGACAGCCATCTCCAAAGATGTCTTTGTGCCTCAGTGGCCTGTGCATAAGATAACACTCAGAAGTGGGCAGTGGCCATGTCTTGCATGGGCCCACAGAAAATAGGTGACCTGATGCTTATTCTCTGTGTCCATGGCAGAAACCAACATTATTGTCTTCTACAGAGACAGGACACAAGGCTGGGGATACCAGTTCAAAAGCAGCAGCATGATGGTGGAGTACAGGCTGGCAAAGGGGATTTTACATTAAATGAGAGAGAAAAAACTGTCGAGGCCAGTTTCATGTGTTAAGACACTATATGCCATGACTTCTTTTGCTATCACTGCAGATGCTTTAACCCCAGTACAGTCAGTGCCAAGCTCAAAGTTAGTTCTCCATTCCTCTACATGGCTGTATTGGCCATTTGTGGACAAAGTTGACTGCCTCAGTTTCTTGCAACCAAAGGAGGGCCCGTGTGAAGTTTTAAAAGGACACACATATCTTTAGTAAATATCCTAGGTTCAGAAGCTTCACCTCTCTTCTCCCTAAGTTCTTGGAACATTCAAACCCAAAGCACAGCATCCCATGCAAATCAGACCAGACATCCACTTCAGTGGCTTTGAAGTGGCAAAAGCATAGGAACCATCAATAACCATGGACTCTACCATCAGTCACCAAGCCAGAAGACTCTGTCAACTCAGAAGACTGGAGGAGGAGGAGATCAAAGGGGATGTAAGAGGGTGCTACAAGAAGGCAGCGTTTTTTATTCAAGTATTTTAAACTGCACTGTGGTGCTATGGACTATCTGCAGGAGTGACCCCACTGTGGTACTATGGAGAACACCTAGACGAGTGACCCTACTGTGTTACTATGGAGAACATCTGCAGGAGTGACCCCACTGTGTTACTATGGAGGACATCTGCAGGAGTGACCCCACTGTGTTACTATGGAGGACATCTGCAGGAGTGTCCCCACCTTATTACTATGGAGAACATCTGCAGGAGTGACCCACTTGCCATCATTTCCAAGGACCCACTCACATGACAGTTTCTGCTCTCAGAAATTTTAAGACCAGGATCTCTAACCCTGAAGTGCACAAAAGTTCAAATTATTTCTGCTCAGGGACAATTCTAGTCCCTTATGTCCCAGGACAAAGAGGCACAAAGTATAGTCAGTTTCTTCTCAGAGGTGTGAACTTTCACCAGGCAAATCTGTGCCTGATGAGCCACATTTGAGGCAGGAAGAGGGCTTGGCACAGAAGTGACCACTTTGGACACCATTTCCGATTCTGATGGTCATGGACAGGAGAATCATACATCTCCAACCTCAGAGGAGCATGGTTGTCAGGGGAAGAGACTTTTCAGGAGAAATGTCTAATGTGTGCTACCTGGAAATTCACCCACATTTTAAAAAACAAGTGTAGAATGGAGCTGGAGGGATGTCATCAGAGTGGATGTTGCAGACAATAGAGAGAGCAGTTAAAATGGCTGTGAGTAGTCTATCCTTACAGACACTAACTCCTAGCTCTCGCACAAGAAAGCACGCTGAACTGTGGAGAAAGATTTTTCTTTTTCTTTTTTTTTTTTTTTTGATTTATTTGTTATGTATACAGAAGAGGGCGCCAGATCTCATTACAGATGGTTGTGAGCCACCATGTGGTTGCTGGGAATTGAACTCAGGACCTCTGGAAGACCAGTTGGTGCTCTTAACCTCTGAGCCATCTCTCCAGCCCAGAGAACTATTTTTCAAATGTGAAGGAATAGATCCTGTGCAGCTGAAAGAATGGATTGTAATTAACTAAACTATACTGAATACTCTATAAGCTTAATAAATTGATTAGCACATCACTCACTGTAGAAAAGGTTGAGTTGTTACAGATTCAGAGCCAAATTATCTTGGGCATCTTCAGCCCCTTTAAGTAGCTTTAGCCCCATTAAATAGCTTCTCATTGCCCACTTCTGTAGGCATTATTCTGTGTCCTTGACTGTTCTGTAAGTCAGTTTGGAATGTAGAATGAGTTTCCTCCAACCCAGAAGCTAAGAATGTTATCAGATATTATGTTGGACCTCAAACATGTCTCTCTGCTTTGCTGTTTTCTGTCCATTTGTTCTTCTAGCAATGCATGTTTTTGTTCTTTCCTCTTATTATAACTATTTTATTTGAGAATAATCATTTATTAGATATAATCTGATCATGCTTTCTCCTCCTATATCTCCTAACCCCTCTCACCTTACCCCATTTCCAACACCCCTTCTTCCTTTAGAAAGCAAACAGAAAACGAAAACCTAGGACTCATCAGGTTTGGACCCATGCAGGCCCCGTGCACGCTGCTCCAGTCTGAGGTCATATGTGCATCAGTCCTGCTGTGTCGAGAAGACACTGTTTCCCTTGCTGTCATCCATTCCCTCTGGCTCTTACAATCTTTAACCTCCTCTTTGCATAGATCCTGATCCCTGAGCAGAAGGGCTTGAGGAAGACATCCCATGTAGGATGAGAATTCCAACATCTAACTCTCTACATGGTCCAGTTGTGGATCTCTGTATTAGTTCCCCTCTACTATAGGAGAAAGCATCTCTGATGGTGACTGAAACACTGTACTTTGGAGACAGAAGAATATCATGCAAAGTCATCTTATCACTACCTTCCATTGGTAGGCAAAGATATTTGGTTTTCCCCTAGGCTTATTTAGACTCAGGTGAAAGGCCACCAAGCAGTGTCAGTCATGGGTTCTATCTCCTGGAGTGGGCCTTAAATCCAATCAGATAGTAGCACAAACATTATTGGTGTAACCAACCACTATTACACCTGAAGATCACATGCAGGGCAAATCAACATTGAAGGTCTAAGGGTTTGTAGCCAAGTTGGTGTTTACCTGTCTCTGACCACATTTGAAGAGTGTCCCACTCCACATTGGTACACACACACAACACTAGCTGGACTCAATGGGTTAAAATATATTTATGGATTACCTTGTTCTATTACAATAGGAACTACATGTAACGCTTTGGGACATGAGATTTGTGGCAACACAAATCTGGTCACTGGTGTTTGGCTTTCGAATAAACTATATAGTATCCTCTCTCAGGTGAGATATGGGTTTTTTTCATAATGTTTTTACAGTAGACAAGTAAATACATCATCATCCCATTCCTGTCAGGGGTATCTTGCTTCCTCCCCAGCTGTGAGAATGTAGTCAGACAGGGCTGCCCATGTCTCCAGAGTGCTACCTCCCCTAGATGAATCCTTTAAGAGCAGCCCACACCCACTTGAGTATCAAGACCTTGTTTGAGGTCAGCACATCACAACTTGAGGCCATTTCTACTCCAGAGCTCCCTATGGAGACAACTGAAGGAATGAAATAGGCCTCCTTCATAGAACAGGTCAAGTTCTTTGATGCTGCCCTTTTAACTCCCTGTTATAGAAGCATGTGCAAAAGAATAATCCTAAATTAGTACCTTGCATCCAACCCTGTGAGTGTCCACTTCTTGGGGAAATCTCCAACCATGACAAGGTCTGGGAAACACTTCGTCCTTTAAAGAACTGATGAACAAGAAATTCCTAAAACAGCAAATCCAGTACAGACTGGAGCTTCTGGAGAATTCTACCTTTGCCAAGTTATCAACTCTTCCCCAGTCTGTGTGTTCTAGCAAATTCTAAATAAGGTGTGTGTGGTGGCTAGTCTGTTATTAATCTTGACTGTATCTGAAAAGAACTATAATCCAGACAGAGAGGACACAATGTGATCCAGAATTGGAGGCAAGAAGACAACATGCCTTTGATCTGGATCTTGAGGCTGGATGATACACCTTTAATTGGTCCACACCTTCTGCTGGGAGGACAACAAGGGGGTGTGTTTGTCTTCACCTCTTTGTCCTTGCCCGTGTCTTCATTGACATGGAGTCTAAGATCCACAGATGGATGGTTCCAAGGAAACAGCATCCTCCAGACACCGACAGGACTGATGCTCATACACAATCAGTGACTGATAAGCATGCACAGGACCTCTGCACAAGTTCAAGCCAGACAAAAATCCCAGCAGAGGGGAAGGAAGCACAGAGTCCCTCCACTAGGAAATTATTCACAAATGACAGAAGTTAGGAGAGGGGAAAATTAATGGCAGGGAGAAGAGGCAGACCCTATGTCTCCCTCACAGATTCAGACCTCTAAGTGGAAGACTCTGCATGTGATAATTTCTCAGTGAGCATTTGGGCTTAGGGCTTTAAAAGTTTTGTGACTACTCCCCAGCAGTGAAAAGGAGTCAAGGTAAGGGGGGACACTAGCCAGGAACTCCATGCTTAGTGCCTAAACAGGTTTGGATTCTCTAAGGAAACAGAGAACATTTGGGAGATAATTACATTTTCTCCAAAATGAAATGTGGAAAAAATCCAGCATGCCATCTATGGAGGAACTAGTTTGCTTTTCCTGCCAGAGAAACTGGCACCCAACAGAAATGATAGCTATAGACATGCTCTTTCATTGGTCACAACTGAGTACTACCAACAGCTAGTAGGAGTGGCCAAGTGTCCCTGGTTAGATTTAACTGTCAGCTTGAAAACCTACAACCACCAGAGCAGGGAGTATTGGCCCCTTCACATCAAAATAGTCTATGGGCATGTCCTTGGGTATTGTCTTTAAATTGTTGTAGGCGTATCCAGTCCACTGTGGGTAGCACCATCACTAGGTAGGGGCTCTGAGGATACAGGAGGGAGCTGACCAAGTATTCCTCCATGATTTCTGCTTCAAGCTCCTCCTTGAGTTCATGCCCCCATTTCAATGATGGACTGTCACCTAGAAGTGTAAATAGAATAAACTTTGATTTCCCTAAGTTGCTGTGAGAAACACTGACAAAAGCAACAGACAGGAAACTGGAAAGAGGGATGCTGGTTTTGTCTCACAAAAATCAGGACAGATCTCCACAACTCTGAGTAGTCCAACAGTGGTAATAAGGCTCAATTGCCCTGATCAAGCTGGCAGTTTGGCACAGAGGCCTGAAATTCCTTAAAACTTGATAAAGATGCCCAGGTGCACTGCTAATACCATCTAGAGTCTCTGATCACATGTCAGAAGTACATACCAAGAAAAGCACAGCATGAAAACAAGCATACTGCCAGAGCTGGGGATAAGCCACTTCTACTTAATCTTTTAGTTTTGCAGACAACTTGTGCTTTGCTGATGGCTGTGGACAATCTCACACATCACTATGGATGCAGGAAACTGTCCCTAACTGACACTTATGCCCTTTTCCCATGAGGCCTTGATAGTCAGTGCTGCTGAACAAATAGAATTTCTAAAAAGATGATGTGTCTGGGCTAAATTACAATTGTCCACCAATGTCCAAACCACAGATGTATTGTGTTTCAATAGATGGAATTAAGGGCAAAAAGGCTTTCCTGAACTTCACTTTTACTCTGAATGAATAGTCCTGAAAAGGAACTGTGTCAGACTGAACAGAGTTTTGTCTGGATAAATAGATGGACCCATTGGGACTTCAATACTGTGGAGAGGCTGGAATTCTGTAGGTTCAGAGGCTAATTACCTATCTTGGGCTAGTGTAAGTCTTCATGAACAACCACACCTTGCCCTACTCTGTATCTTGTGACATTACAGAAAACATTTAGAATCTATTGACTTGGCAAGCAACTACTTTTTGCCAATGCAAAAGCTAAGGCTGCCATCAGATAGCATTTTAGACCTACAGAATATCTACCCCCATCTTACTGCCTCTGATGTATCTACCAATGCATTTTAATCTTGCCTTGATTTGACTCTGGAACATAGAATTTTGCAGTAACCCAAATCTGTGTTCCCCAGGCCACAGTCACTCCTTAACACTGTAGAATCAACCAGGTCTTTTATTCCTTTGAGGTGAGATCTGTTTCCTTGGTCAACATTATACAGTGCTTTCAACTTCATCAGTAAGACAGTTGTGGTGGTTTGAATAAAAATGGCTTCTATGAGCTCGTATTTGAATCCTTATTCACCAGGGTGTGGAATTCATTGAAAAGACTAGAAACATTAGGAAGTGTAGCCTTGTTGGGGAAAAATGTGTCATTGAGGGTAGAATTTGAAGTTTCAAAAGCCAAAACCAGTCCCAGAATATTCTCTCTGGGTATGGATCAGGATGTAGCTCTCAACTACTTCAGCCTCATGCCTGCTGTCATGTTCCCCATCACGATAAGAGACTAAACCTCTGAAACTTATGAAATACTCTTTCATAAGAGTTGCTGTGGCCATGGTGTCTTTTCACAGCAATAGACCAGTGACAAAGACAAGAGGTATCCTCTTGTGCATTTCCTTTACTCTACCAGCATTTACACAGAGGTCTGGTTCTTTAGGATTTCAAAATAAAAGCCAAATGGTAGAGTTGCCACATATTCAACCTAACAGAAGACCTGGAAAATGTATTTTAATCATCAGTAAAGGCAAAATCAGTTTGCTATGTCACAGGAGTTTAAACAGTCTATCTTCAGTATTGTGCAATGATTTAGTTCCTTTATTACAGTAAGATCTGTGGGAATAGTGACAATTCCTATTACATGGTATCACTGTGCCACTTAAGAGATTATGACCAGCAGGTCCAACAGCTGAGCTACCAAAGTCAAAGTTCTCTGAACACCTAGGTGCCATATTATAAAGATTCAAAGCTACAAAGACCCAGTATGTGGAACTGTCTGTTGTGAACAAACAGCCAAGGGCCTCAAAAAGCAATAGCACCTGTGCACACAATGTACCATTTATAAAGATATTAATGTTTCAAGAGTCTCAAGTAAATTTAAGGCTGCATTTAAGTGATGAGATCAGGTGATCAGACTGCCAGCATTCCGGGTCTGAATCTGCATGTGATGTTAATCCTTTGACTTCATAAATTACACAAAATAAGCTAAAATGTGCTGGGCAGTTATGTCAACTTGGCACAAACTGAAGTCATCTGAGAGGAGGGGACCTCAATTAGGAAAATGTGTGAATAAAATCAGGCTGTCGACAAGCCTGTAGGGCATTTTCTTAGTGATTAACAGGAGAAACCACAGCCCACAGTGGGTGGTACAGTCCCTTGGCTTGTACTCCCAGGTTTTATAGAAATGCAGGCTGAGAAAGCCATGGAGAACAAGCCAGGAAGCAGCACTCCTCCACATCCTCTGCATGAGTACTGCCTAAAGGATCCTGCCCCCTTTACAGTTCCTGTCCTGACTTCCTCCAGTGATGAGCAGCAATGCTAAAGTGTGAGCCAAACAAACCCTTTCTTCCCCAAGTTGCTTGGCCATGGTATCTCATTACAGCAATAGGAACTCCAACAGACACAGGAAAAGGAGCAAACACTGGTCCTGTCTCACAGATAAACAGGCTCAACACAAAATCACACTGAAGAGGATTACACTACCATGGTCCTTTGGAGAAATCCTTAAAACCAGGCATGAAAATTCCAAGTGGGCAGAAGTTCAGTCAAAACGTTCACGTGAAGGCAGAAGAGGCTCAAGATAAAGACACTTGCTCGTGCATACTCCATAGAACATGGGTTGGCTGGGCAGAGACTGGATCAGTGGTTTAAGGTTCTCCTAGGGCTCATGCTTTGAGTGTTTGGTACTTAGGTAATAATGCTATTTCAAAGGCAATTGGAGCCTTTACAGAAGGCAGGGACTGCTACCAGATTTAAGGTCCATCTTTTAGGGCTATCCCTTTCCTTTTCGCTTTGTCTTTCCTAGGTACTGACTTGGACTCTGCCTTCTGTCTATTACCATGACAATAGACTGTGCCATGAGTTCCCAATACTAGAGACTCCCACCATGGCTTCCTCCTCATGATGCCTCTCAAAAAACTTTCCTGCCTTAAATTTGCTTTTCAGGTAAAATCACTACACAAACATGATACACTGGTAAAAATGGGCAACAAACTCTGAGGAACTGGCATCTAGAGGAAGCTGTAAGAGCAGGAACCAAAGCACACTGTACCCAAAGGTTGATCTACTTGGGGATTAATACATGTCTCATTATCAAGCAGCTACCTCCCTCAATTTATTGTGAGCAAAGACAGTATCCGCTCCTCAAAGGAGAAGGTCATGGCCACCCCAGAGGATGCCTCCAGTTTACTGCTATGGAAACCACACAACACTATTGCAGTGAGACACATCCTTTCCCTGTCTTGGTAGAAGGAAATCTCAGAGCATGGCATCTTCTGGAAAGGGAGGGTAGTGGGGAGGCTGAGAGATTCCATGACATCTCCTGAACTCTCTTGCTATAGGCACAGCTGTGGAAGACAGCAAATATCCACTGAACATCTCCAGATACCTCCCTCTGATATCAAAGCCACTATCTTAGAGATTCTACCAAGTATTCAAAGGCAGCTAGCTGGCCTCAGGCACAAGGGCACCTCCCAACCTACAGAAAGCAGATTATCATCAGTGGGGGTGGGCTGGAGTATTTGGCAATTACTGACTGTTTCCTATGAGACACATCCCGAGACATCTTCTGTACCATTCTGAGGTTCCAATGAGGCCACTCTATATACAGGCTTAGCTGACCACCTCAAGGTCCAGTCTATCCCCTCACCTTTCCCTTCCACAGTCACTTCCCTCCTCTGGGGTTCTGGACTTGATTCTCAGAAAACCATCTCCACAAACACAGGTCTCTGGGTTTCGGGGTTTTTTTTGTTGTTGTTGTTTTTTGTTGTTGTTTGTTTGTTTAGTTCAAGAAATAAAGACACACAGGTTTTATTTAATATGTCAAATATTAATATTTAAATACTTTTTTCACTAGGGTGACTGATCAGCTTCTAAAAACAAGTTGTAAGCCAGGTGGTGGTGGCTCACACCTTTCATATCAGCAGATAGGAAAGCCAGAGGCTGGCAGAACTGGTTCAAAGCCAGCATAGTCCACAGAAGGAGTTACAAGACAAACAACACATAGAGAAACCTTGTCTCAAACGTGTGTGTGTGTGTGTGTGTGTGTGTGTGTGTGTGTATGTATGTATGTTTGCAAGTCCCTAATATGGGTATTTGGTTTTTTAGAGTTTCTAGCAAGCTATGTGTTCAATTCCAAAACCTCCAGGCTTGTGGTTGATAGACAACTTATCCACTTTAAACAAAGACACAAAGTGTGTAGGATATACAGGTTGATATGGCTCCAGAATCATTAATGTTCCAAGCCAGTTTCCACTTTCAACCTTTGTAGTAAAGCCTCATTCAGACTCTTATCCTAGCATAAAAATAGGTGAAATTTCCTATTTCTTACTGATGAGCAATTGGGAGAAAACACACCAGCACATCCGGTCTATTTAACAGAGACACTGATAGCTAGTATGATGGCTCAGTGGATAAAGACAGCTGCCAGCAAGCTTGGTCAGAATTAGATCCCTGGGCCCCACATGCAAAAAAAAAAAAAAAGAATCCTGCAAGTTTCCAGTCAAACTGCACATTTGCTCTGTGGTTCCTCCTCTTCCCCTCCCACACATAAAGGAGAAACTGTAGCAGCATTCCAGTGGAGCCTATGACCTTCCCAGCCAGTGACTGGGTTTAGAGTCCAAGATGCAAATTCCTTCCCACGGAGCAAACCTGAAAACAAATGGAAAAGTAGTTGTTTGTACTCCTATTGATTATGCCAGCACTCGAAATGGTGGAGACATCTTGGCTGCCCAGTTGGTGGTATACCTTGTGGGGTTCACACTGATGGAGACTGTGGATAACTCTTCCCCCAAGGCTGTATAGCACTTTCTGGAACTATGAAAGCTATTCAGCAGGAAGAAGCTTCGAGTTTAGTGCCAGGTTGATTTTTTTGCCATGTGTTCTAAAAAATGTATGTGTCTTCAGCATGAGGGTCTTATCACTTAGTTCAGGTCAGGAGGCAACAGCTGAGGCAATAGGCCTTGTGTTTACTGGGACCTCAGGCCTCCCTTACTCACCGTGTGATTTTCATTTAATAATAACCTATGAATCTGGGATCATTGTCTACACATCCAGGCTACACCTTTGATCAGGTTTTGTAATTGTTTTTTGCAACAAGCATAGGCTGCTGAAGGATTTTCCCACTCCCTAGTTTATCATGTCATACAACTATGCCAAGTCCTGTACCCTATGTTAAGCTCCTTCTAATCCCATGTTCTTGGATGTCATCTAGACACTTTTCTATGTCTCCAGGACACTCAGATTAGCATTAGATCAATAAACAAAACCCTTTTTGCAAATGATGGGAAGGATCTCTGAAGGAATTACACCATGCTAAGCAAGTGTCAGATCTTTTCAGCAATCAACCCTTAACGGGATACTCAAAGAAAATCATCAAAGTCTAACACAGAATGACATATATTCCATTGTTTATGTCAGATTTTTCCTTTAAAAATAATCAGTGTATGTACTGATGTATGGGTGGAAGACACCACCTTGACTGGCCCTACACAGTCCGGTCATTCTCTCACCTCCACATCCTTGGAGTGCTGCCTCAGGGCTGTCATGTTTCTCCCCAACCTCCAGACTCAGGGTTAGGGCTGCTCACCTTGCTCTGAATTACCTAGTCCAGCTCTAAGGAAGAGGGTAGTGTGGCTGAGTTCTCTCACCAGCTGTGCCAGGAGAGGCTTCCTGAGTCTTCCAGTCCTTCAGTCTGGCTGACTGCTACCTCTCCATCAGTCATAACCTGGCTGCTAACAGGGCTCCAGACAGGGTGAATGATTTCTAGCTCCAAGATGCTTTCTTGTAGGAAGAAACACACAGCCCATTCTAGGGTTGAATGCCTACTGAAGGGCAAGCAGAGACGTTCCAGTGCTTGGCTCTAGGATGTATATTGCCAGTGATCTCTTGCTCAGGTTTCAAGCCTTCCAATGGCTCAAGGACCTAATTTTGTTGTCATTTCCTTAGACGTTCTGGCTTCATGCAAATCTCTGCACGTTTCTGTTTAAATGACCCAGATAGGCCCTTCATCTCGTTCTTCTCTTCCCCTCTTGATTGCTTTGGTTTTCCCCAAGACCAATTTCCATGTCATTCTAAATTGAGCAGCTCTGCCAAAGCTTCTCCTGCCTCATTAAAAATTCCTTCCTACTATGGGCTCAGCAAGACCACTAAATCCCTCTACCACCATCAAGTTCCTTAACTCTCCTGGGAACCCAGTCACATGCATGTAGCCAGAAGAACTTGGCATCAAATACAGTCTGCTCACACTAAGTTCTGAATAATGCCTGCCTTACTCAGGACACTCCTCCAGTCTCCAGTGGTTCATGGGAGCTCTTAATCAGGAACTGCTTTCCCCTGCATTGCTTTAGGTCATGTGGACTCTCTCAAATGGATTTTGGTATTACTTTTTCCTGTTTGCACAGCATTCAGACTCACATCATCTGCCTCCATCCCACTGTTCCCCCCTCCTCCAGCCACATTGTAGAGACTCAATCTTATTTAAAAGTCTCTCCAAATGCCATCAGTCCAAGGGCAGAATGTTCCATAGTTACTACACTTTCCTGTACTTTGAGGACTCATCTGCATGCTGTATCATGGATCCCTCCCCACCTCTGTATTGAAGGTAGAAGTTATGACACTCCTAAGTTCCCATCTCACTCTCCAACACTGCCCATTGGTTCCATGGTTTGGGATCCCAAGAGCAGCTATTTAGGACAGCTCTAATCAGTACTCATTCCTTACAGACACACAGCCATGAAAAATGGTATGCCAACACTTTTATATTCTCCCTCCCCCCCCCATTTTTAACCAATTCAGAGACCAGTGCAGAAGATTTTCTGCAAATGCCTTTGTCACAATGCTTCATGTGAATAGGTTGTTTGAGTGACATTCAGTCTCTGCTGTCTTATTGCCCAGCCATCACCCAGGTGATACCCCAAGCCAGTCTAGGACATCTGTGATACTTTGGGAGATTTTAATATTCTCTAGTCCTGCCAGTTGGGAGAGAGTCCTCACATAAGTTTGTGGTAGACCCCATTCAACTAGGAGACCTTCCACTCCAGACCATGCAGAATAGAATGGTGACCTTTGGGTTCCACACACTCCACACTCCTAAGAGACCTTAGTCACATCCCTTCCCACCCACACCAGTGACAACGCAGCTGAGACCACAGCAAGAAGACATGCCACTGAATTCTACACAGGGAAAGGTGGCCATGGCAGGGTGGCTTCAGGCTCCAGCTTATTCCAGCTGATTCAGAATTAACTTTATTATTTATTTAACTATATATAACAAGAGATCAGAAACAGGAACATCCATTGTATAGAACACATATCAGAACCCATATGGTTCTATCCACCCCTCTGGCACAAGATAATGGTGAAATTTATCATCTATTAATAGGGAATGTGTTAAAGCTTCAGAATTTTATAAGAAACAAAATGTTAGCCAAGATCTGGAGAAAGATGTTTCTATCACTTGGCAACAAGTCTGGGAGATTAAGGAAAGGCCCTGCTCCTCCTTTGTATAACCAAAGTCCAGGTTATAACCTGCAGGAAGTATTCCAAAAGTTACCCAAAGAAATGAAATTTGACAAATGGATAGGTTTCATTTTCCAGAGTTTGGAAAATTAAAGTCTGTGCACCATACCATAGGTACATATTCAGGATTGCCATGACAACTGCTTTAGGTGCTGAGAAGGCTGACTCTAATTACACATTTATTAGAAGTTATGGCTATATTAGTAATACCTTTACAAATTAAAACCGACAATGCTCCAGTGTATGTCTCTAGTAAAAAAAAAAAAAAGTTTTTTGTGTATTACAACATGAAGTATATTACAGGTATACCACACATTCTTATAAAACAAGCAGTTAGAAAGATATAATTGCACTTTAAAAGATATACTTAATAAACTGAAAGGGATAATGAAGACCCCTAGAATAGATTACACAGTGTTTTATTAAGTAGTTTTTAAATGCTAATGAGAAAGGAATGACGCAGCTGCAGAGAGACATTGGACAGTAGAAAAAAACTGCTTAATAAGTCAGCCTGTGTATTCTAAAGATGGGCTCACCTAGGAGTAGAAACTGCAATATGTGTTAGGTTGGGAAAGAGGTTTTGCTTTTGTTGCCACAGGAGGAGAAATCTGTGGATACCATCCAGATGGATAAAGATTAGATTCGAACAGGAGACCCTCTGAATAGGAGGAGTGACAGTTCTTCAGACAACTTGGTCATTCAATCCAGACTGTCTTAAAAAGACTAACAAATGCCTTTCATTTGATCATGATCTTCCTTCTATCTTTCCAGGAGAAGAAAAACATCCAACTAAGGATTCTGGAGACCACTGGACAAGTGAGACATCTGAAATAGGATGGATCAAAAGAAAATGTTCCAGGAGAGGAAAATGGCCAAGTGATATTGTCCACCTCCAGCCTCTGCTGATGCCAGGTTCTACACAAACATTGTACACCTTTCAGGTCTCCAAGAAGATGGGCCCTTCCAAGGAAGAGTCCACCTGGATTGTGGTAATGCCACTAAGCTGACAGCACCACACAAAGATCAGCTTCAGACTACCAAGTGCTCAGGATGTTCATATGAGACTGACACAGACATGTTACAGAACTTTGAACTCCAATACTTCATCCTAAAACTCCCAAATGCAACCAGGCTGGGCACTGTAGAAAGATTGGCAAAAATAGCTTTGTTATTGTAAATACTTTTACTGTGTTATCCATAAAACCTTTCCTTTTCAGACAAAAAGGGAGAAACATTGCAGATTATTTGATCATACTAAACCCAGAGATTGCTTTATTAAAATAATGTCAACCAAGGGTCAAGAGTCAAAGTGAGCACCCAGTTGACTGAAGTGACCACAGAGAATGAGGGGTAGACAGGAGGTCAGAGAGAGGCACAGGAGGTAGGGGGACAGACTTCTTTCTGGTTTGTGGACATTTTCTTTCAGACAGCTTAGGAGAGAGCCCTCTTTCCGAGACCCTGGTGGAGGAGGAAGTTCGGCTGTGAGAGTAGGCAGTGAGTGATGGACCCCCATCATGTGGCTCCTGAGTCTTATTGGTAAAATAGAATGACAGAGTTAAACAGCATTTGGCTCCTAACGTGAAGGTGGCTGAGCAGAACTGGGAAGAGGATGCCACGGCTCACCCTTACTTCAGACTCAGCAGCAAGGCGGTAGTGGCAGGGAAGGTACAGTCAGCAACCGAGGCACAAGTAGGTTCAGGAACAGCCCCAGTGCCAAATGTAAAGTGACATTAGCAACCAAGGCAGTGGTGGTTTGAGGTGCAGCCACCGTGTACAGATAAACAAATCCCTAATGACAAGCATTCAAACATGTGAGCCTACGGGGGGCTTTTCATACAAACCTCCACACTTAGACTGCTCAGATTCAAAGGAAAGGCAGTTTTTGAAGCCTGCATAATGAAGAGGAAGAGCTTCCAATAGGAAGGGTAAACAAAGCCCTCAAATGATTCAATCTCAACACCAGGACAGAGGTGTGTGACATTCCTGTAAACAGGTCTGAGGGCTGACCCCTCAGCTGACAGACACTCCATCTCAGTGCACACTGCTTCCAAGTGCTCAAGTGAGCTGAGGCAGAGCTAACTACAGACGTCAGACAATACTGACTTCTTGGTGAGGGATCATAACATGGTTTCTAATGTAGAGCAATTTTGAGATAGTGTTCCCATAGCCCAGGCTAGCCTCTACATTCCTGCTGTCCTTCTGCTAACTGAGTGTGGAGATTCCAGGTAGGAGTTGCAGGCATGGCTTCACTAGGAGCTTCTCTTGGCATTTGATGTGTTGTGACTGTCTCCCATTTGGGTATTTGGACTTTCTTTAAAGAGATTTTTAATACAAAAAGCTTTATATTTTCAGAACATTATTTTCATAGATGGAGGGAAAGCATGGTTAGAATACAATCCTATCCTTACAACCTCCCTATTGCACTCCTTGAGAAAGGGGGATCTTAAGATGAAAAAAAGGAAGAGCAGCCCTGAACATCAAGCAAGCAGAATTACCTTTTCAAGGTCTGAACCATCTTATTCTGGATGGTGTTTCTTGGAAGAAAGAAAAAAAAAACATGAAAATGCTCTATATGAAGAGAACCATCCCAGGGGGAGGGAATGTCACCAACACTTGGGGATGTATGAGGTGTCCATCACTCATCTCAGGCTTGGGCCAGTCCCACAGTGATGCTGACAGGCCTGTGGTAAAGAGTGGTGTGATTTGAGTGAGAAGACCCCAAATGGAAACTGCCTTGACACTGTCCTCTCTTGTGTGGGCAGTCTTACTTAGTGCCAAGTGGGGCCCTACACTGAGACATCAAGACCCTACCAACCACTCTCAACATGCTTTGCCAGAACTCATCTCTTCTTCCCCTTTAGGTGGCTGAAGACCCCCATAGGAGACACTGAGCAAACTCACTGCCAACTCTCACATGCAGAAGTTTTTCATCTACCCTGAGCCTGGACCTGTATCAGCTCACACCCTTGAACCTCAGTGGTGTGGTACTGTCCCATGTATGTATGGGGCTCATCAAGACCTTAAAACCTTGGAAGGCTGTAGGTTCGGGCACTCCCAGCCAATTACCCTTCTGGCTGTCATGTGTCAATGTAACTAAGTCACAAAAATCAACTTCAACAATGACTTCTCAATGGCTGTCCTTGAGCCACTTCACCACCGCTGGACAAATCTGACTTAGTTGAACCAGAAACTCTACCTTGTCCCTCAGGAGAGTCCTAATAACATACGTTACTCTTATAGAGATGTGACCACATTTACCTTGAACTCATGGTTATACTCAAGGCCATAAGGCAGCTCAAGTCAATCACTTTCCTATCTGTAATTTCTATTGTTGGAGCATCCTTTAGGTATATGTCCATCATACAACAATGACACTTGCTAACAGGGTTCATAGCAACATTATGTAATAGCCAGAACCTGGCTATTACCTTCACTGTCTGGACTTCATCCTCACAGTGGTAGCTACATCCCAGGTTCTCTGTAACACTCAGATCTTCATCCTCATTGGGTTATGCCTTCAGATTCCCCTGGGCTCTCAACTGTGACCCTGACTCAAATGCTCCCCTCAACATCCCTGCTTCTCAGCTTACAGAGACCTTAGTTAGGACTTGGGCTCCATGTTGTGTGATCTAAATTCAGTAATAAATCTTATCTTTCTTTGAAAATGTCTGGTTCCCATCCTGAACCAATTATGATCTTGACAATGAGCTGTATGTCTGTAGCAGACAACAGTGCTGCTAATCCAAGATCATTTTTACCACAAGGTACCAAAAGGCAATGCAAAGTTGTTGGATTCACTTGCTGTGTACATTACACACACTTGGTAAGCTCTAGGAATCTGAATGTTTATATAATTAACACTGCATTGTGTACTTCAACATTTAATTTAGTATGAGTACAACTCATGACTCCTAAAAATTTCCCAAGTTTAGGATAAACTTAGTTCTTTGATCCAATACAGTGTAGAATTCCATACAAGAAGTGCACCAAATTTATACCTAAACATCATTATAGCCATCTTTGCCCACTAGCAAGGACACTTTTAGAGATATGTTCAATCAGCCACACTTTAGGAAACAATAGATAAGACTATTAGAGTGGGGCTGAATCAAAAAATTCTGAATACTGATACAAAATCCTGCCATTCATAATGTATTTTGTATTAAATCTTCATGACAGGATATGATGCAAAAGACACTGTAGATGTACAATAGTAGCTGCCAATAGTCCACTGGTTGGGAGCTGCCTTCCTCAGGCAGTAAAATAATACAAATTCATGAATTTCATGACACCACCTCTCATACTTTCTGTGTATGCCTAACTCCCTTGAGCTCCAGACACACACATGGGACACACTCCTTTGCCACTGGCACTAAGACCAGCAAAGAACAGATTCAAACAGAAGCTGTAGTCATGGCTCAGCAGGCTGCTCTTCACATTTGAAGATTAGGATTTGGATTCTCAGAATGCATGAAAAAGCCAGCTGATCGATGGCCCACCAGCACCTGGGAGATGGGAACAGGGAATCCCTGGAGCAAAATAGCTAATGTCAGACTATCCTTGGCTGAATACCAGGTTCAGCATAGGACCCTGCCTCACATCATACCCGATGTTGGCCCCAGGCTTCCATGCAGGTGCACACATGTGAACTCATACACACGTCAATACATTCACATGAAAGAAAATATGAAGCAGCTAAATGTCCTGAGTGTGTTTGGGAAAAGTTGAAGGCTGGGGTAAGGAAACTAGATTCTGACAGGCTGTGGGAGATACAAACAGCTTTTCCCTTTTGGGGGAGATTTGTTTTTGCTAGTTCTCTTGAACTCAGGTTTTTTTTTTTTTTTTTTTTGTTGTTTTATGGTTTTTTTTGTTGTTATTTTTTCCCTCATTTGAATTTTATATGTAAACTGCCAGGAAAGCCTATTCCAACCTGGTAGTTTCCAGGATTCCCATGAGCTAACCCTCAGACAAACAGACAATAAGAGTCCAGAGACATCTGTCCCTTGGCAGTCCATCTGTTTATTATCCTTCATCCTTTATGGCCTCTTCTAACCCAGGTTTAAACAGCAACCACATACGTTCAGACACCATACTTTTGCAATAACCAGAGAACTGCAGATCTCCACCTTCAGAAGTGACCAGACAAGGAAATATACCATCTCTCCCAAAAACACAACCATGCTATTACAAGGGAAGCATGGCATCTTCCCACCAAGTTCTGGGATGCTGATGACAACTTCAAGTCAATGTGCAGAGGGGCCACCCACTCTCCATCTTTAACCCACTTTTCCTGGCATAACCACCCGGAAGCAAGTGGCCCAAGCACTGAGACTAAGCCTATAGCCAGAGTCAAGCAAAGCACCAAGGCCTGATCTCACACTCAACTCATTATGAACTTCACACCTACCTTGTCTTTACAACAATAAAAGGAAACACAAACACTATTTGAAATCAGTTTATGACATGACCATTGAACAAAGTATTGTATAGATGAAGATTTGAGCTTCTCTTACTCTTGGTCAGAAAAGCTTTCTCTTGACATGGATGTAGTTACTCTTTGGGGGCACATTACCCAACTCACAAATCATTATCACATCTATATTTGCTCTGGCCTTTTACCTTTATTCTATATTCCTCTCTTGACTTCTTATTCTGAGCCTTGCTGTACAGCTGAGTGGTGGCTGGCCCTGATGATCGCACTCTCTTCTTGTACCTCAATCTCTATCCCCAGATGTGTCCTCCTAGTTCTTCTCTTTGCCTGGAAGCTCCGCCTGTCCTTTCTCCTGCCTCACTATTAGCTGTACAGCTCTTGGTTAAACCAATCAAGGGTTTTAGACATTCAGAGTCACACAGCTTCACAGTTAAACAAATGCAACATAAAGCAACATGTCTTTACACCATTAAACAAATATCCACAGCATACACAAATGGAACACCATCAACTAATATTCCATCACACACAAGGACTTCATAACTAGTCAAAGTGCTGAGATAAGTATCTTAAGGATTCAGCCATAACTAGGACATTTTATCACCAGCCCTTCTCCCAACAAGGCTCAGAAACCCTGAGGAAGTAGCAGAGAACTAAGAGATGGAGGAAGGGAAGAGTACTGTGAAACACTGTCTTCCAGACATGGCTGTTCGATGGCACATGTGGCTATAAGCTTGCACAAGATCAACCAGTCCAAATTCCAGCTTGGATAAAGGAGGAACTCATGAGGCTCTGTTCCTACCTTAAGAGTTAACAGCAGTAGATAGTACAGGAAGATGGAGTGACATTTCTCTTTGGAAGTGTGGCCACCTGTCAGGTTGCCCACATTCCAGTAAATGGGTGCATGCCATCTGTGTACAAGCAGCACTAATTGATTGGACTGGGTGGAGGGGGTGGAGAGAAAATTGGAAGGGACATGCTGAGGAAAGCCTGCAGCTGGAAGCAGGGAATCAAGAGATTATCAGAATACACTGTACCCATGAATGACGTTCTCCAATTATAAAGACAGAAAACAGAAAATTCAGAGCCCATCTTGGGGATGGGAGTGGAGTTCATGATTAGGGCAGTCTAGTGATCTCCCTCCTTCAAGTCAGTCTTAAGGTAGTGTCTGCTACTCAATATTATTTTTTGACAGAGACTGCATATGGCAGCTAAAGAGATATTCAGTTTTGGAACATGATCCATGAATAAAGCTGTGTGAGATTTGAGACCTCGTGAGGAAAACTCCAAGTAAACAGAGTCTAATCTGTTCCTCCATGACATGAGTTGTTCTTGAAATGTCACTACCTGCCCCTCCCTCCCAAGTGGAGCAGAGAGGAGTTCACTTCCAATTATTCATTCCAACTGGCTATTATTTGTTTCAATGCCTCTATGGAAAAACAAGTTTTTACCATGTGTGGCTTGTCCTTGTGATTGAACATTTTACTCAGTGATGGTTAAAGAGAGTCACCTAAGTGGAAGTTGTCTGATGCTCTGAATAAAGTTGGCTATGGCAGGAGACTTTAGTCGGCCTGATTTTTTAGGGCCCACTCTTCCCAAGCCCATGCTGCTATCTAGAGAGGTGAACAGTTACCTCTCAGGTCTCCAGAGCAGCAGTTAGATGCCTTCTTGGGCAGCAGCTTGCTGTTCCACACCATCAGGAAACTAGAGAAGCAAAAATCCTAGTCATAACACCTGTGGACTGAGAACCACGCACCAGCACATTACAGTACTCAGTGCACTGGTCAGAGTCAGGCTTTAGGGAAATGCTTTCAGTTCAAGTAGCCCAGGGGACACTGGAAAAGTAACACCCAGAAGAAAAACCACACACAAAAACCAACCCCATGAGGACAGGGCCAACATCTGTGACACAACCTCACCAAGAACTGCCCTGGATCAGATTCTAAACTCCTGGGAGGACCACCAAGATGGAAGTATGACCACTTATGATCCACCCATGAAAGCCTACCCACTGAAGGACTCAGTCTCTGTGAACTGACACGGGAGGGCACCAGTGGGGTAGTGTCTGGGAATGCAGAGAGAAGCACACCCGAGGAGTTGAGGGCTGCAGCAGCCATTGGGTAGATTCAGGCTCCTATGTCCCATTCAGGACTCCACACATAGTCCCTCCTTCCAAATGGCCAATGTCAGTGCAGCAGGCCACTTGTCCTGCCCTGTCCCTTCCTTATTGTCATGTCCCTCTTGTTAGTCTCTCCCAAAGCACATAAGCCAACATGGCTTGCAGGGTCTTTGTCTCTGCCTCCTAAGAACTGAAACTTACAGATTATCTGAAGGCATTTTTTACATTTTCCTTTACTCAAAACTGTCTTATGTCCCCCCAACCAATTGTCCCTCTCTACTAGTCTCTGTACCTACTAATCACAATTCTGCTTTTTACTCTCCCACTGTAATATCACAGTGAACACAAAGCTGAGCTATTTTGTTACTTCCTGTAATGACTGGAGTTATAGGGAACATTTTTTTTAATGATCAGTAATGTAAGCAGGGCCCTTACTTCCACCATGTACATAGGATATATAGGAAATATATCTAAAGGAGGATGGGATGGAAACCTTGTCATGTGCGGATTAGGAAGCTTGAAAGCAGACTCTGGGGACTAGGGCCATCCTTTGCCAGACTCCAGCATATTTTCAAATGTCTAAGACCCATAATGTTCCAGATGTGCTTCCCCTGCCCCTTGTAGTTCTTTTATACAGGACAGAGAAAAAAACCAACGTACCCAGCAGTAACGATGCGCCCTTAAAAGGGGCTGTGGGCGGGGAAAGCCATTTCCAACAGAGGTTTCTAGTGTTTGTTCTTGCATCCAAAAATGCCTACAGTAACGAAGAGGACAACAGGACCCTCTCCTAGCTGTCAATTCCAGTTTTGACTGTATCTCACTACCTCAGCCTCCCCAGGCTGTCCCTGGATTCTCATAAGCAACATTTTAAGTGAGGTGTGGCTTAAGCCACTTGGAATTCCTGAGTTCAGGCCACCTTGCAAACCCTAGCTGGAACAGTGTTGGCTGGAGGATTCTGAGTTCAGTGCCTTCCTGCCTGCCCTCAGCGGATGCTCTCAGCTCTTCCAGGTCTGTTTCTGTGGAAATAAAATCTGGCCCATTTTACTGGTATCCTTTTCCTATTTATTCTTTCAATGAAAAGCTCACCCTAGGGAGACACACTCTGCTCCCCCTAGGACTCTCCATTAGCAAGTCAAGCTGGCCTTCCCAAGGTGATTTTGGCTGGATGTAAGCCTAGTTTAAGGTCACCTCTTGGTGCCCTAGCAGGTCTCCTCCAGCCATCTCCGCTGGATGCCATGAGCACCCAACTAGGTGTTTTTGTTCTCTGCTGCTTCTGCAGAATGAACTCATTGAAAACTGACAGCATTTTCCAAACCATGCCAAGCAGACATAGCTTGGGCATTTCTACACATTTTCGCCTTTAAAGTATGTTTGATGGCAAACAATGGAGCTGCCCACTGGGGACTCCACCTAAGCAATATACTTCCATGTATACATATAAATGAAATGTTGAAGAGCTGAGTACTGGTTATCCTATGGCAAGAGGATGTAAAATGCCATGTGACAGTCTGTGCTGGCTAGTTTTATATTAACATACACAAGCTAGAATCATTTTGAAAGAACTTCAATTGAGAACACTGTCCCGATCTGATTAGGGTGTGGGCAAGCCTGTGGTCATTTTCTTGATATTAGGGGACCCAGCTCACTGTGGGTGGTGCCACCTCAGGATTGTGGTCCTTTGGAGAGCAGGCTAAGCAAGCTATGGGGTGCTGAAGGCAGTCAGAAATTTCCCAATGGTTTCTATTTCAGTTCCTTCCTCTAGGTGCCTGCCCTGCCTTCCGTGATGGACTGCCATGTGCAAGTATAAACTGAAATAAACCCTTTCCTCTCCAAGTTGCCTTGGTCATGGTATTTCAGGGTTTCTATTTCTGTGGTAAGACACAGGTAAAGGCCTCTCTGCCTTTCAAAAACAAGCTTTCAATTATATTTTTCTGGTAGTACACTTGACTAAATTCCTCTTCAAAGAGTAAATAAAATTGATGCAGGTAGACATTCCTTGCTAGGCAGTGAGCTCCTCTGTGGTTGCCAGAGCCTTGCCAGTCTCTGTACCATGAAGGGGAAACCACACTCAGAGGAAGAAGGAATTAGTTTAAGCCTTCCTCCTGAGAGCAACCAGCTGGGCTATCCAATCCGGGGGATCATCTGGCTTTACACCCTCAGATTATTTCAGTTACTCCTCCCCTGCCTCAGTAGCTACATGAAGATCTACCCCAGCTGCATGCCATTTCAAGGTGCCAGTGTTCTTGGAGCTAAGAGTGGAGCCTAGAATAAGCCTAACTAAAGTGTTATACGACTGTGCAAGCTGCCGACACAGTCCTGTGAGATGTGGTCTCAAGATTAGAATACTTCCAATGAAAACAGAAAACTGACAAGATGCTTGGAGAACAGCAGCATCCAACTGCTAAGATAGGCCTAGTGTTTTCATACAGAAGAAACCTGCAAACATCGTGTTCAGGGAGACTGTCAGGTCCAAGAGGATGGTACTCGAAAAGCTAAGGTATAATAAGCAGAGTCCATAGCAGGGAGCCTGGTGAGAGAGAGGACTGAACAGATTTCACTTGCACTTTCGGTCTCAGAAGAAAGCAACCCAGCATTCCCGCATTTGGGCATCTATTCAAGACAGATTTCTGTTCTTTAGGCCACTCGGGTTTGGAGTTGCTTGGTTTCCTTGTCAACCAATATTCCTTATTCACATGCAGGTCTACAACTCATTTCATAGGGAAGTAGATTGGAGTACCTGCCAGCAGCAGGAACAGCGCAGATGAAAGTTAATTACTTAAGCCTTGCCCCTAGGTAATCTGTGGGACAGAGTTCACTCTTTTTAGGAAACAAGAAGAAGAGAGAAGTGTGGAGTGGACACACCAGGTCATCAGCATCCCTTCTCTATGGAAGCTAAGGTACCCCTGTAGATGTGCTTTTGGAAGGAACAGGCCTCTGGTTCCTGTTCATGCAATTGTGGAGTAGGGAGGAAGCTAAGAGAGAAGCCTGCAGAAGCACCCACTCTGGAGACAAGGTCAGAGGCTTATTAGGCAGGAGCTGGGATGGAGTTCTGGAAAATTTAGGACCTACACCACAATCCTCTGCAGCGCCTGGTAGGAGGGCTGAGCGAGTTCCAGAAAAGTTCTGAAGGACCACCCCCCAAACCATGCTGATGCCCAATGGATGCCATAGTTTTCCCACTCAGGGTCAGCATTAGAGCACAGTGCTAATTAGACTTGCAATCAGGAGAGGCTGAGCTCTGTACAAGCAGATCTCTGTGGAAGCAGCCTCCATGCAACCAGCAATGGGTTCTGCTGTGACCCTCAGCCCAGACCCTGCAAACAGTAACCCAGACACAAGTCCAAAGGGCAAGCCTTCATAACTTGAGCACAGTCAGACCACACATACCAGTTCCCAGAACCAAACATTACAACCAGACATGTCACCACATTTCTGGAAGTCAAGAGAGCTGGCTGAAAAGCCCAAGCCAAGGAGGAATAGTGGTGTTCAAGCTAGAATGTGTTGTACATTAACTCCAAGTGTGGGTGAATGGCTGAATCTGAGGTTTACAAAAATCAGTCCTTGTGTATCGGGTTTCTCTGTGTATTAAGCAACAACTCTAAAACAACCACTCATCTTGATCCCTAGGTGCACACCACTTATGGCTTCTAAACTTGTACAAGTTAAAACCTGAACCCCTGCTGCCCCCCGAAATAAAGACAAGAGTTAAGCCAGGTGTAGTCCCACACTCCTTTAATCCCAGCAGAATTGAGGAGGCAGAGGCAGGTTTCAGAATTTGAGGCCAGTCTGGTTTACAAAGCAAATTCTAGGACAGTCAGGACTGTTAGACCACAAAACCCTGTTTGGGAGGGGTGGGTGGGAACTATGCTCAGACACAGCATACACTAGTACCCAGAGCTCTCTTAAAGTGTGCACCAAAGGAGAGGGCAGAAAACATTGTCCTGGAAAATAGCCATGGGTGGGCAAACAGATGAAGCTGGATGGTCTGCTGGCCTTCGGGGCACCACTTTACTTGGTAGAGCACAAGGAAGGTAAAGGTTGATGCTCCTGAGCTTCAGCACTCCATCAAAAGGAGGTGGGGACTGAAGAGCAGGAGACAGTGACAGACCCCATACCTACTACAGGAGAATTCCCTAAATGGCCATAGGATACATGATTACCTCCCTCTCAGTCTTTCATAACAAGATTTGCCAACTGCAGCAGTTAGCCATCAGCCAAACCTCATGAAGATCATTACCAACCCCCACCCCCAGCCCACCCATGAAACTAATAGGGTTAACTGCCTAGGAAGTTAGTTTCTGGAAAATGAGATGGGTAAAAACCACAACAGGACACATCTCCCCAATAGTAGTGGCTGTGATGTTGGCAGGGATGCAAAGTTCTTAGAAGTGACTACTGTAGATGATCTCATACTGGAAAGTGATTGGGTTCATGATACAGTTGAAAGCCAATGTGCTGGTGGATATTTTCAATGTGACACAGATCTTGAGTCACCTGGGAATAGGGGAACTGCAATCAGAGTTGCCCCCTGAGGTTTCAAGAGTAGCTTCATCTGTGATCAACTGTTTAGATTGATGGGGAGGATTTAGTCCACTGAGCAGGTAGGTAGCTGAGTTGTGAAAGATGGTGAGCATGAGGACCATGACCTAGAGAGCAAGAAGCAAGCAGCATCCTCCAGTTTCCTCTCTAAATCCTGCCTGGACTTCCCTTCAGAGAGAGGCTGGGAACCTGGACAGGAAGCTGAAAATAAACTTCCCCAGATTGTTCTTGGATCATTCACAAAAACTAAAATAACTAAGCAAACAGGGTGCCATGAGCTTGCCATGGGGCTGATCAATTGAAAAAAGTTTTTATGGAGACACTCAGGAGGGATCCAGTAAACAAGTTCCCTTGCGGATGAGAGAACATTTCCGTTGTTATCCATCTCTGAAGAGTTTACCAGACAGAGGCTAATAACTTTTGGGCAGGTCTGTAGTCAGGCCAGAATTCATTGAACCAGTCCTCAGACAAGGCTTGGACCCCAGAGCACCAGTCCTTTTGGAATTAACAGCTCAGCTCTCCTCACAGACAATCCCCACACCTCTACCAGGCCCTGCCCCAGAATCTAACAAGTGCTTGAAGCTCATTTCTCCCAGATGGAATTCGTTTTTTAGAGTCAGCATCAACATTGCTATTGAATGCACATTTGTGACATTTTATGCTGCCCATGTCTTCACAGCAATGACAATCATCAGCTTCACTGGGATTGTCTGGAAAGCTCTGGGCTAATGGGGTAAGGGACAAATGTCATAACCAGTGCTGAACTCCACAGTATGTAGCTTGTAAAGAGGGCAGACCTCAAGTGGAGGTATCTGGAATGGCCTAGAAAGAGCAGGAACAGGAGGTTGAGGTAGGTGTTAGGCAGAGAAGAACCACAACCAGTAAGCTCTCTGAAAGCCAAGCAGGACAGGTAACTCCAGGACTTCAGAGGCCATAGGTGAGTAGAGGGGTAAGGAGCCAACCAAGACCACACTGGCTGTAATGGGTTGATTTGATGTAGAGCAGCATCAGTTGGCTAAGAGACCCAGGTGACATGAGGCAGCTTAAAAAGCAGATTCACTAGGTGCTTTCTTGAAGACTGACTTGATGAAGGCCTGAATGTGGGAGATGAAGATGTCAGTACAAAGCTTCAATCTCTAGAAATTAGCCTGACCACTTACACCTGCTTTTTCTCTGTACCCAGATGCCCCACTGCTGTCTAAGGGTGTCTTTAAAGTGAAGGTAGCTGTTGAAGCATAAAGTACAGGCCAACTGAGATGAATGTCCTCCTCCTTCCCCTCCCCCACTGCAGGCTTTGTCATGGCCCTTCCCATCCTGATTAGTGAGCAGTCCAGCTTCATGTATTTTTATAACATTGTCATTCATTTGAATTTGTGGTATTTCCTATATGTCTGGGAAGATGCCAGCTTCCTTGGAATTGGAGCTACAGACAGTTGTGAGGTGTGATGTGGTTGCTAAGAATTGAAACTGGGTCTTCTGGGAGAACAGTGTTCCTAACTGCTAAGCCATCTCTCCAGCCCTACGAAGGTCATCTCTAACAACTTTTATAGTAGATCAGCAACTCACAGCCTACCCTCTTCTGTACCAGAATCTGAGGACAGAAATCTTGCTGTTAGAGAAAACATCTCTAGCACAGCTTTTGACCAGAGCCAGCCACATGTTTTTCAACACTGTGCATTAAGGTAGCTAGAGTAACAAAGGGACCCTTGTAAGTAATAACTGTATTTAAGTAGCCACATTACTTTGGAGGTTCTCTTTCCAAGCCTTGAGACATAATGCCAACCCATAAACATCACAGAGCAAGTGGGGGAGAGCAGGCTAAGGTCCTAAAAGTTAGCAGTTTCAAAGTTGGGGCAAGTGAGACTCATTGGTTACAGTTTCAAAATTGGGGCAGGTGAGACTCATTGGTTACAGTTTCAAAGTTGGGGCAGGTGAGACTCATTGGTTACAGTTTCAAAGTTGGGGCAGGTGAGACTCATTGGTTACAGTTTCAAAGTTGGGGCAGATGAGATTCATTGGTTACAGTTTCAAGGTTGGGGCAGGTGAGACTCACTGGTTACAGTTTCAAGGTTGTACCAGGTGAGACTCATTAAGAAAAGTTGTGACTAAGTCAATACTTCTCAGAGAAGTTAACCACTTAGGACCCCTAGACCAGCAATCCTGGCAGACAACAGATGTCACAGAGCAGGATGTAGCATTCCCAGAACCTCAATGTTGATGTGTCAGAGCACAGAGACCAGGTACTAAGGAAAACAGGATACAGTTTCAAGTAACACTGAGGTTCCCACACAGGACTGAAGGACACTTAAAAAACCCTTTCTACTTGGTCCTGCAGGCTGTAAATTCATCTAACCACCAACTAGACAGCAACTAACGAGTAAGAGGATAAGCTAAGATCAGGCAAGATGGGAAGCAGGTGGGTGTCCAGGAGAACCCGAGAAGCGGTGGGTCTGACCGGCAGAGTAATTAGCAGGACAAACCTGGCTCCAACTTATAAAGCAGAATTTGATTCATCTATGGCAAATTCCTAAGGGTTCCCCTTTGAAAGACCACTTCTCTGGTTTCCCAACTAGAGTTTCAGAGCTTTTCAAACAAGTAGCTAGAAGTCTTCGTTTTGTCCTAGTGAACCATTGTGAGGCTGAGAACGAGCATCATGCTTTGCTTTCTTTCCCCATCTACCAACACAGTTCCAACCCTGATGCCCCCCCCCAATGCCCCCCCTGCTTTTAGGAAATTACCCCTGCCCAAACAACAGAGTTTCACCCCTCCCCCTCCCACTATGCCACCCCGCTTTTAGGAAATTTACCCTTGCCCAACCCTGTTCCAACCCTCATGCCCCCCCCCAAGCCACCACCACTTTTAGGAAATTACCCTGGCCATTTTCTTTGTTACTGGGAAGTTTTAAGAACAGGAGGAGAGTGAGAATTTAGGTCCAGAAAGTACTTCATAAATTGTCTGCCTCAAGTAAGGAGAGTTCCTAAGTATACCAGAGAAAAGCAAGTCTTTTTAAAAGCCATAGGCGCTATGGCTTCATGCCCAGGATGCGTGTAGTCTTTTGCATGCCTGGGTGCCAAACTAGCAGAAGGTTAGAGACTTTCTGCTCTGCAAGAAGACTGCCCCAGCCCCACGACCCCCACCTACCCCCTGAGACTAAGGTCCTGGCCGCCTTTTTAAGGGTTGTGTCCAAAGCCACTTCCGGGGTGGGCACACACAGGGCTGCAGCCTCCAAACCCAGTCTTGACCCCACCCCCACAGCCACCCTTCCCTTCCCTCCTGCAGGAGGGGCTACTGGTCCTCAAAGATGGGTTAGATTTTCATTAGGACAGAGTGTTGCTAGAGAAAATGTGTGAGTTCTCAGAAACATTCAGGCCACAGGAAGGAAGGTCTACTGGTAGGAATCCAAGTCCAGGATGGATGGAAGGCTAGCACCACATTGTGGGCAGTCTGAATGCCTTGTGGACTTCTCATACCTATGTAAGCCCAAACACATTTGGGATTCTTGGATGTCTCTTCCCCCAGATTCAACCCTATCCCTCTGGTGTTAAGGTACAAGAGCTAAGACTCCTCAGACCCCATAGGCACCATGTCACATTTCACTAGAGTCCTACAGAACTGCAGACCTGCCTTGTGTTGCTCCTTGCTATATCCAAGTGCCATGCCTGCTGCCTTGAGGTCTGTTCTTCCTGTGCCTGCTGGAACACTTTTGATTAGTCACCCCATGATTCACACCCATCAGCATTGTCCCAGTGCCCTTCCTCTGACTGATATGAAGTCACAACATGCCCCCACGGTTGGGCATGCCCAGCAGACCTAGACACTTCCGCCTATCTATTTCCAGTTCAAAATAGCCATTTCCAGCTCAAAATGTCTGGTGTGACCAGGACCCTGCTCCTTTATGTGGTTGTGTAAAGTATGCAGAGCAACCATGTGATCTATGTGCATATGTGAGGCAGCCACATGGGTCAGTGTGTATGCAGTTGCAGCCCATCCTTTATAAGATGGTGCCATTTTTCCTGGCTCCACTTTCTCTCTTGACCATGTGTGTTTCCACAGGCCTCTTCACGTCTGTCCCTTTCTTTCTTATCCTAATAAAACTCTTGTTAGTGGATTTGTGGTATTTCGTGACATTTCCTCACAGGGTAAGTGTGCAGCCAAATAACTAACACTGACCTTCCTTTTCTGTCAACTCCAGGCTCACTTGTCTCCTCACTCCTCACATGCCACACATCCTTCACACGCCTCTTAGGGCCTACTGGTGCTGTGGCCTTTGTCTGGATATTCATTCTCCAGTGTCCACAAGGGCTGCTCCCTGTTGTCTCTTAGGCTTCTGTTTAGAAATTACCTCACCAGAGGGCCTTCATCCTAAACAGCATCTCTGCCTCTGGCCTTCTCTTGCTCTCTGCTGGCAGTAAACATGAACCAAGCTGTTGCTGTTATGGTTCCTAAGTGTTCAAGGATGTTCCCCCTTGACTGTAACTCCAGGTAAGGGGGGGGACTTTTCCTGTGTCATTCACCACATGTCCTTACATGGAACACCTGGCACATAGTATCCCACTGAGTTCACAGCACCTGATTTCTTTTCCTGTCAGAGGGATTCACTATAGAGCCACAGCTGCCTACAGTTCAAAATCCCCCTGCTTCTGTCTCCTGGGTACAGGGATAGAATGCATGGCATCACTGCATCCTAAATTTGCTGGTATCCACCTCTTTAACTTAAACAATAGTATTCTTACCAGTCTCTTCCTGGGGCTGTCTGCTAGCCATTGTATGACTGAAACCCCCTTGTAAGTCCCCTCTTGAATACATGGAGGTCCCTTTTGTGATACAGGCTTACATGGCTTAAAAGTATAGTTTGCATGTTCCATCGGGTTCTCTGTGGGCTACCCTGGTTGACTTAGGCATGCTTTATTGGTGAAATTATTAAGGCCACTCCACGTAGTTAAAAGGGAGGTTTATTTTGTGGGGTACTTACAAATGAGGGGGTAGGTTACAGGGTCTGGCAAGGGTATAGCACAATCCGGCATTGTTCTCTGGAGAACTCTGCTTGGTCTACCTCCAGCGTCCAGAGCCTGGTAACCAAGAGAGTGAGTTCTTCCCGATCCTTGGTCTTCTGCTTCCTCCTCTGCCCCGCCTTGTGGGCGTGACCATTACCAAAGCCTCAGTGGGGGTTGGAACTTCCAGGCCAATGCTGGGATGGCTACCCACTACAATGCTTCCAGTCTGATCCAGACCCCAGCCCTTCCTCATCCTGCAGGCAGAGCACACGGGAAGCTGAAGGGGCTGTGCTAATTACTGGTGTTCTCCCAGGCAAGATGTAATACTGGGAACTCCAGAAGAAAGGCCTGTGGTTCCAGGGCACAGGATGGGCTGGTGATGTCTAAGGATATGGTAGAGGGATTGGTTAAATGGTTGTTGCTAACACCAGGGGCCACAGGAAGAACTGGGTTGAAAATGTGGTGGTTAAGATGGGTATATTCCAGGGCTGTTGTGAGAACCAGGCAGCCCTGGTGGAGAACCATGCCTCAGAGGTCCCACGGGGTCTCCATAGGGTGGGGTGGCACTTTCTGCTTTCTCCCATGAATCCTGTGGCCTCTGTCCTGATGGCTAGAACCTGATCCCTGTCTGATCCATTACCCCTTGTTGTAGATGTAACCATCTTGTTAAATAAGAAACACAGCCAATTCCAGAGTTAAAAGCCAAGAGGTCAGAGCAATAGCTGAGAGCTGAAAACCTTACCCTTCACTGATGCTGTCTTTCCTCTCTGCAAGAGACCTACTTCTGTGTGTTTTTTCTTTTTTATACACTTTGTGTTTTGCTTTCTCATTGGTTGTAAACACAGCCATATGACCTCCTCATCACTGCCTGTCTGAACAGACCTCCAGGTCTTCTGTGGTTGGTATTGAGATTAACGGCCTGTGTCACCATGCTGGCTGTATCCTTGAACACACAGAGATCCTGCCTAGCTCTGCCTCCCAAGTGCTGGGAGTAAATGTGTGCACCACCACCGCCCAGTTTCTGCTATGGCTTGCTTTGACCCCAAGGAAACTTTATTAACATACAAATAAAATCACATTTCAATACAAATAAAAAAATCACTATCCCCTTTTCTATTTTAATAAAAACAGCAAAAAGGTTATAACTAAGAAAAACTATATACAAAAGTACAATAACTATATACCATATATACAAGCAATAAATACCTAAACAATGTCTAGTCCATTTGCATTTGATAAATTCAGAGAAAATAATTCCATTATCTATCCTATTTTGGTATGACCAAAATGTACCTGATTCACTTTGTCCTAACTTATATTACTAATGGAATTGTCTTATAACGTCTTTCAAATTTGTACACTTACACCTCTAGTGAGTTTCTTTTCTGAAATTCTTAACAAGGAAAACTATAACTATAACTAACTGATCTTCAACTCCCTCAGAGACCCAAGGAGGAAATAATACTACCTAATAAAAGATAAAAACAGGAAGTGCATGCAAGCAGCTTCCAAAAAAAATGTGAGTTGAGAGAAACAGCCAGCTGCCTGGACAGTCACCTGAGGTTTCTACACAGCGTTGGGGCATCATCTTCAGCCTATAGGCTTAGCGTATCTGACAGACTCATTTGTGAACTAGGATGTACACAGGTCAACAGTTTGACCTCATAGTTGGTGAAAGCAGTCCATGTACCAGAAACACCTGAATTCCATTAGTGTCATGTCATGATTCAGGATTTTAAATTCTGGAAATTATTGATTTTTTTAAATTCAGCTGTCCATTCTTCTTGGCTGTGTGTGTGTGTGTGTGTGTGTGTGTGTGTGTGTGTGTGTATGTGTGTGTCTTCATCTTGACATCCCATTCTTCTCCACATCCCTCTATTAAATGCCAGTCTACTATTGAGAGGGGTGAGCTTAGTTATTAAAAAATAACTGTTTCATCTACTGTTCCATTGCACATCAGAAGCCATCGGTCCACTCCCTGTTCAGCTGCCTTCAAAGAAAAAGGCACGGTACCTTTTCCAGATTGCAAAGGCCACTCACTTCAGGGATGGTGCCATATTGTCCTGGCTTCAGAAGATGCCTTTTGTTAAAGCCACAACCACACTTGTTTTGGCAAGAATGGGTAGTCCTTTCTTCCATGTCCTGTCTGTCCTGTTTGTTAGCAGTTGATTCAAGGATACTTTGTTGTCCAGTGACTAACTTTTGTCACAATGAAAGTTAGCTCCATATGCAGTTTCTTCAATGCCCATATTTTCTCTGAAGTAGATTGGTACTGCCAGGAGCTGACATGCCTCATAGTCATAGCAAAAAAGAAAAATTCCTAAGTTATTAAAACATTTTAAATGACATATTCTGTAGATCTCTGAAGGGTTTGAAGATGACCTGTCTATCTACAATATATCTGTTTGATCTTGAAAACACACCTAATATGACTACAAGTTCAATTGTAATGTCTAACTACTAACTTTCACTTCTATATATCCTAATAGTTGGTAATAACAACATTCAAGGATTAGCAAATTGCATTACATTGTTAAGTGAATGATATAAGTACAATATCTCGAGCAAGATTAGAAATATATGTATTTCATATTCTAACAATCTCAATCACAATATATATACATATATATATATATATAATTTGTGTACAATATAAAACAATCCAATCCAATGTATAGTATTTAAAACTAGTAATTGTCTTTTTACTTTTCTCTTTTTTTTTAAACAAGCATCTTAAATCTAATCTCCTTTGCCTAGCCCTTTTCCTAACCCTTAACAACTTGTAACCAACCCTCCTAAACAATGAAAACTATCCCAGACCCAAAAACCCATTGAAAGACCAAAAAAAAACCACCCGCCCCATACCACCCCTTTGGGAATGTGGGCATTGCATTTATAAAATTGCTTCCTGCTGGGTATGGGGGAAGGTATCTTTATTCTGAAAAGAAAAATTTTGGGTTAATTGTCAAATTCTAGGAAAGGTAACTATATTCTTTGTTATCCATAATTTCAACGTTCAGGGTTTATCTCAAGTCCTTATTAAAGTAGTCTTTGAAATTGGATCATCTCAGCTAGCCATCTCAGAATTGCTCTAAGCACTTTGTAGTCCAAAGCTGATCTGTAGATGATGTCTGTCAGCTTAGTGATATTATTATTGCCCACATGGAATTGTCATTGTGGGGCCCCATCTTCTTCCTGGAGATTTCAGTTGATGGTAGGCCTGGCCGTGATTTCCTGCAGAAAACTGATAAGAAACTCGAACACAAAGACATGTATAGGCAGCTAATTGAAGCCTTTTCTCTAGAATTAATTAGTACTCTATATGATCATTATTATCTTAACAAAGTTTAATATATATATATATATGTCTTATAAATTTTGATATAAAATTCATACTTTAAGAAAAGTTTAAAGAATTAGAATAGAATCAAAGGATTGAGATTAGTAATAGAATAGTCCCTTAATTTGGTTTTTCTCCTGTCCCATGTCAGAAGATGGCTCTTTCTTCTGGTATGATACAGGGAGTTTTCATTTTCCTTTTAACATGCTTGAGTTTAAAGAAGGAGAGAGCCATTCTCCAACACCAAAGTCAGCTTTAAATTTTAATTGAACTGGGACTACAAAAAGACCAATAGTTTTAATTGTTTGTAAGAGAAGAGCAGAAACAAACATTGAGGAAGATTTATGAAATTTTGTAGATGATATACCAATAGGCCATTTTACTCTTTTCCTGGGACAGATGATTTGTCCTTTTTCTTCAGTTGTCTCATTTGTCCAGTGTTCTTCAGATTCCTTAGCCTTCATTCTCCTAAAAGACAACAAAAACCCTTCCCCAAGACTAATTTTGGGGAGGTTCCCTTTTGGCAAGTTACATCTGATTAAATGAAAAGGCATGTATTAATGGTATAAGTTAGTTTAAACTGGATGGTCATGTTGGTTGATGAACTATCACCTCCTCTAATTAAGAGGTCACTCTTGTTCAAATCGAACCTTTATCAATTTTGATGGTACCCACAGCTTATCTTCTCCTGCAGAAACAAAAGCAAAACCTTGTCCCCAACGTAACATGTACCCTGGTTTCCATTCTGAGGTCAGCACATGCTTGAAGTATATAGGCTGATTTAATTCTGTAGTTTTTTCTATTATCCAATGTCTCTCTGCAGCTGTTGTTCTTTTATCATTAGCATTGAGAAAATTCAAACTTAATAGAGCATTTTACAGTCTATTTCTAGGGGGTTTTGTTACCCCTTTCTGTTTATTTATTATGTCTTTTAGAGTTCTGTTGGAACTTTCTATAACTGCTTGAACTGTAGGATTATTTGGTATACCTGTAATATGCTTTACATTATAATAAGCAAAAAACTGTTTCATTTTAACAGAGACATATGCTGGAACATTGTCAGTTTTAATTTGCACAGGTATACCCATGATGGCCATAACTTCTAGCAAATGAGTGATTTCAGAATCAGCTTTTTCAGAACTCAAAGCAGTCGCCCATTGAAATCCTGAATAAGTATCAATGGTATGGTGTACATATTTCAATTTTCCAAATTCCGCAAAGTGACACACATCCATCTGGCAGATTTCATTCCTCTGAGTACCCTTTGAGTTACATCCTGATGGTAATGGCGTCTGATTGTAGAAGGAACAAGTAGGACATTTCTTTATAATTTCCTTGGCTTGTTGCCAGGTTATGGAAAAAATCCTTTTTTAAACCTTTACTATTGACATGGTATTTTTTTAAGAAATTTTGAGGCCTCCAGCACATATCCTATCAAAATTTATCAATCTCATCATTACCTTGTGCTAGAGGGCCTGGCAGACCAGAATGGGATAGGAAGTGAGTTTTATATAAAGGATGACTCTTTTCCCTGATTATATCTTGTAATTGAATAAATAGTGAAGGTAATTCTGAAGCATCAGGGATAAATTCTGCAGTCTCAATATGTAATACCACTCTTTCAGCATGCTGAGAGTCAATAACTATGTTGAGAGGTTCTGAAAAATCCATTAATACCAACAGAATAGCATACAATTCTGATGTCTGAACTGAATTATAAGGACTTTGAACCACTTTACTTAAATTTTCTGATTTGTAACCTGCCTTTCCTTGTTTGTTGGCATCTGTATAAAATTATCCAAATTCCACATAAGAGTTTTTCATGTACAATTCGAGGCAAGATCCAATCAGCTCTCTTTATAAGATCAATTCTATTGCTTTTGGTATTTTTGCTGTTAATTTCTCCCAAAAAAATTCCTGCAAGCTCTTTGCCAAGGTTCACTTTCTGTCCATAATTTTCAATGTCCTCTTTAGTTAAAAGGTACAACAATTTCTGCTGGGTCTATTCCTGCTAATTGACAAAGTCTCAATTTTCCTTTTTATTTGGTTTATTTGGTAAAAATACCCATTCCAATATAATGTCTTCTCTCTGCATTAATATTCCTGTAGGAGAATGCCTAGAAGGTAAAATAACCAAAATGCAATCCAGCTTTGGATCAATACAATCCATGTGTCCTTCATGTACTTTCTTTTCTACCAAGGCCAATTCTTTCTCAGCTTCAGGTGGTAATTCTCTTGGACTATTTAAGTCCTTGTCACCTTCTAAGGTTTTGAACAAATTATTCAGTTCATCATTTTTTACCCCAACAATACTTTGTAGATGAGAAATGTCTCCAAATAGTCTTTGAAAGTCATTATGATTCTGTAGTAAATCTCTCCTAATTTGCACCTTTTGAGGTCTCATTTTTTGTAGCTCTATTTTATAACCTAAATAATTAATAGAATCTCCTCTTTGTATCTTTTCAGGAGCAATTTTAATCCCCAGCAAGGCAATATTTTCTTTACTTCTTCAAACATTCTTTCTAAAGTATCTGCATTTGAGTCAGCTAGGAAAATATCCTACATATAATGATAAACTATAGATTTAGGAAACTTTTTATGTATCACTTCCAATGGTTGTGGTACAAAATATTGGCACAGGGTTGGACTATTCAACATTCCCTGTGGGAGGACTCTCCATTGAAATCTTTTAACTGGTTGAGAATTATTGTATGTAGGCACCGTGAAAGTGAATCTTTGTCTTTCTTTTGTAGGGGTATTAAAAAGAAGCAGTCTTTTAAATCAATAACTATGAGAAGCCATACTTTAGGTACCAGAGTAGGCAAAGGAATTCCAGATTGTAGGGAGTCCATTGGCTGAATTACTTTGTTAATTGCTCTAAGGTCTATTACCATTTTCCATTTACCAGATTTCTTTTTAATAATAAATACAGGAGAATTCCAAAGGCTGGTAGGTTCTTCAATATGCTGAGCATTTAACTGTTCTTCTACCAGCTCTTCTAAAGCCTGGAGTTTCTCTGTTGTTAAAGGCCATTGATGAACCCATATAAGCTTGTGTATTAATCATTTTAATGGTAGTGCTGTTGGTGTCTTTGGAAGATCATCAGTTTTTGTGCCCTGTTCTTGTATAATATGGATGGCTGGTGACCACTCATTAGAATAATAGCTTCTAACATTTCTCTCAGAAACATGTGCTAGTTTATTATTTATTTCTGAGGTTGGAGGGATGTTAACCTGAGTATTCTATTGTTGTAACAGGTCTCGACCCCACAGGTTCATAGCTGTTAGCCATATGGTTTTAATTTTCCTCTCTGTCCTTCTGGACCTATACATTTGAGCCACCTGGCACTCTGTTTCACTTGAGAGATAATGTTCCAACATATCCTTAACAGTTCGAACGTTAACCTCCTGAGAGACCAAGTTGGATGCCAAAAATTCTGGTGCATTCATAACTATGGTCACATCAGCACCTGTCACATCAGCACCGTCCATGCAGCACCATGCACATCAGCAACCTATAAGCGATATCAGCAACGCTAAATGTCCACATCATTCGCCACCTAGTGCTACACATCTAGGGCACCTTGTCCACATCAGCCACCTGTCCTCGAGCGCAGACATGCCCATGGCGTTCACCATCAGCAAGCCTGTGTCCCAGCCCTGACTCTACGTATACAGGCCATTTACTTAATGTGTAATCTCAGATAGGCCAGTTGTATTAATGTTTCGACTGTTTAATTTCGGTCCTTGTTCATCTTATAGAAAAGTTTGCCAAAAATTTTTTTCTTTTATGGCTTTCTCCTGATCATTTTCTGTGTCTCTCCACTGGTTCTCAGTGGTTCCACTTTAATCTACTGGAAGTACGCCATGGTTAATTTCCCAATAGGCATTTGGGGTTTTAACTACTGCTGGAAGTAGGGGCGGGTCTCCTCTATGATTTGCTGGCAGGTCTAATATCGAGTTCACTTGTAGGGGCTCTGGGGCCCTTTGGAGTTTCCTCAGAAATAGACTAGAGCAAAAGTACCTACCTTGTCTGTCCCTTGTTGTCTACTATTCTCATTGGTCCAGGGTGATTTTCACCTCCTTACCTAACCTATTCTACATACTGTCCAGAAGGAAGGGGCATTCTGTTGCCAAATTGTTCCTTGAAGAAACATGTACTACTGAAGTGAACCTGTTGGACAGTCCCATTTTTCAATGTCCTTGCTTCGGCAACATCCCAAAGGCATCTGACATTCTCAAAACCTCGTGAGATTGCTTCTTTCCCCCTACATCCGCCCACATATTGATCATGAATAGATCATGAAGCCTCAACATTACAGTGTTTCTAAATCGCGAATCCTGTCCCAAGGTTGCAGAATTTTGCCCTATTATAATGGCCTGGAATCTATTACTCTCAGCATGCTACATTTATTTGTTCTCAAAAAGCCAAAGATTCAATAATTATTCGGCTAGCCCTCTGGAATTTGGGGACAACTTATAATTCCTATTAGTACTCCGCTGACAAGTCAGTTCTTTGGTGAAAAAGAGAAAAATCTGAGTATGAGAAAAGGAGATGATTTTGGGACCCTAGTATAACCTTTTGTATTAGTATGGACTCACAGGTTTTCGTTCCTGTCCTCACTCTGTCCCAAATGCAATATTCAAAGGGCTGCCATTTGACTAAGAATTAGAAGTTTGGATAGATCTTAAACTTGTGTTTGTACTGAAGTAGATCATTCATTGGCATGTCTCCAACCAAGCTGGTCCGTAAAGTGTATTGTACCTTTATCCCTACATGTTTTTTCTATCTATTTTAGACTCTCATCTTTGAACCCATTTGTATGCCACTGGAGCTGTGTCCAGGGTTTCAGAACATTCGTGTGCCAGCTCCTGCCCGACTGTGGTAATAATTAAACATCCTATTATCTAAGTTGACACAGTGAGTTTAACATTTGCTTTACATTAACCCTGGGAATGCATGCCAGTATAGCCAATACTATCATGCCTCCTCCGTTAAACCTTCGTAAAGATACTAACATGATATCAAACTTGAGTCAAAATATTTTGTGTTTTTCACTTCGACCAAGTGGGTAGCCTGTTTGTAGTGGTAACTGGGATGACAAATTTAATGTGGCATGATCATGGTCGGAAACGCAGGCTTTCTTTTCTATCATTTTAACCCTCATAAATCTTCCAATCCTAGAAATCACTTCCACTTTAAAAAGTTTCCTTCCTGTTGATCTGAATTTCCTCCAAATTCCGAAAAAGCCAATACTACAGATTCAACACATACTACCCTAGAAGGTGAAATA